>NC_047170.1:8970144-9278894 GCF_009819705.1 Hippoglossus hippoglossus | reverse complement strand
TCAGTTTAGCAAGTAGGACCATGGAGTTAGAGATTGATGGACTTTGTTTTTTCTCTACACGAAAACCACTTAATCGATCGGACACAGACAGAATTAATCACCATGTGTAGCCGCAGAGGGCGCTGTTGCTCAGTAAAAGTGACATAGCTTTCCTTAAAAGGCATTTTTTTATGGTATTCCCGACAGATGTTTCCATGAGGACTCTTTAATCCTCCCAAAGTGATCAATTAAAGCGAATACACTCGTTTGCTCATCTCACAAAACGCTAAAATCTCTGCCTGGACTTTTGTCTCCAGCTCGTAGACGACTCTCGTGGCTCGGCTGCTATGAGCCTAGGTGGAAACATATTACCTTGCCGAGAAAAATCCTCAGGCCCACACTTTAACACAGTCAGACATTATTCTCGCCCGCCCATAGCACGGCTCTGTGCTCACTCAATTATTAAGTGCCTTAACTTCACATGCAACTTGTTTTCCTCCGTGTTCGGAGTCAAGCTGACTTAATACCATGCTTATTTGGCAGTCTTTGAAGCAGCATAGGGCTTTTTTGTCCCTGTTTGATGTGCGTGCAGGCGCCTGTGGACAAATGATTTGCTTCTTTCTCTCCTTCTTTGTTCCTTTGTGTTCATTTTCCCCTTTGTGTGAAGTGATTTCGCCAATAATATATTTTTTTACATACTCATTAAAATTCTTATTTTCTGGTGTTCTTTGTCAATGCAGTTATCAGGTGTTGGCTCAGGTTAATAGTGTGTAATGTAGTGTATGATGTTTGAGGTGTAGCATTTGCAAAAGCAGGTTGTGTGATTAATTGGTCTCTTTATTCTTCACCAGAGCAAAGCATTTGTTCTTTGAAATTATTTTTATATGAGGAGAAAAGCTGTTTGCCTCAGGAGCGGCTCTTTATTCTCTGATTTCTCACCCTGTAATCTTCAGATGGAAAACTTTCTCAAACTGCCAGAACGAGAATTAATGGATTGCATTTTTATTTGATCAAAATTTACCCAAAGCCCCCCAAGAAAAATGTCCGTGTAAATATCACTATCATGATTAATTGAGACTTTTACAAACAACTCGAAACACCCTTGTTTGTTTGTAGGAAGAGAAAGAAACAAATTACACAGTTGTTATTCTTCATATTTTTTACTGTAGTCATTATTTAAGCACAATTCTAGTATTTAAAAATCTGGGCCCCATTTTCCCATCTTTTTAAGCTCTAAAACATTAATAGGGACAAAGATGTTTGAATCTGTCCAGTACTGAGCAAGTTCGCCACGATCGGCTGCATTGTAATCCCTCGAGACATTTGTCTGCCTCAAACTACCTCCACCCTGTCTTCAGCAGGCCTCTCTGCTCCGGCTGCTCTTCGAGGAGTAAGAGTAGGATTTCTATTTGAATGGCAGTGTTCAGGGCTTTGCCAAGTTAGTGCAGAGTGTAAATTACCTGGGAAACCATTTACTAGTGAGTCTAGATGGAGGCAGGCTTACACTTGTGCTAGCAGGAGGTGTACTTGCAGTAGGAGAATGGACTAAACCAACATACTTAAAGAGCTTGCTATGGTTTCTTAACTTGTAGTCAACCCACAAATGTCTATGCAGGCATAGACTAAATAGAAATACATTAAACAAAATCAAATGTATCTCCCATCTCATTCTTCATGGTTTTAGATGTAATGGAAATTGTGAAGCAGTTTAACAGATACAGAAACAGGGCGTCTATCCATTGCTATGGTGACGGCTGCTTCCTTGTTCCGCTTGAGTAGCAAGGGCATCCCATAATTTGGTTATCCTTTTATGTGTCTTACTCTTGTTTACGTTGTTGAGCAAGACGTGAGACACACGACAACATCTGTAGGAATCCATAATGTTGTCAGTGGCAAAAACAAGAACTTCATGAACGTACTATGACAAATCCCAGTGGTTTCGCAGTTTTCACAATAGCCTTCCTCGTTCAATATGGGAGCGATTCCAAACATTTTGTCTGTATCAATCATTAGGTCCCAAAAAGCAGAGAAAAATAGAGCCCAGGTTTAAAATATAAAGCATAAAGAATCATAGTTTTAGGTCATTAGTTCCAGTGACTATGTGCTGAGTTACAGCCGAGACTAATATGTGAAGTTATTCAGAGGGTTAAATCTTATAGAGCTGAATAACACTCAGCAACATTATTAAACTTAGTATTAATAAATTCATGATCTTTGACTTGTTCCGACCACTGACAGACACTGGCTGAATGTGATGCACTTCACAACACATAATTCAGCACTTCCTGGTTTGACCACATGAGGTCAGTGTTGGCCAAGTGTCCTTTCAGCCTGAACGGTTCAGTTCAGTCAATTCACTGGAGCTTAGACCTGAACCTGGACCATCCAAGTTGTTATAATGAGCCATAATAAAAAGGGAAAGGACTCAGCGATTTGTCACAGCACTCGTGTCAGGAAAAGAACACAAAGAGGAAGTTACCCATGAAACTGGAGCAAATATTTCACAAAGGTTTGACCTTGGAAGAATCCGGGCTGTCTTATATGTGAAATTATTCCAGACTAGATGTGTCAGACCTGGTGAATAACATCCGTGGTTTAAAAATGTATCTGGTCTAACGGTGTCTTTTCTTCTTTTGAATCCCTCTGTTTGAAGAGTTCTTTCTCCTTCACTGTGCTACTTGTCGTTATAAATGGTATCGAACAATGAGCCTTATATAAGTTGTCACCTTTCCTGTGTCAGCTGAAGGATTCTCCTTTCAGAGGATTTCTTAACACTTCAGTAAGCACTAAGTGGAAGAGTGCTCAGTGGCCTCAGCACAATAGCCTGTGTGAATGTGTTCGGGTTCGTGCCAGGAACCCGGTGTGCGGCGTTGACATCGCCTCGCTAGGTCCAAAACTGTGTTAAGAGACAAATCAAAGTCATGTGCACGACCTCAAACTGTTAACTTGACTATTTAAAGTTGACATTTAGTAGTTTACAATATTACTGATGCGTTTCAACCCAATTGTATCTGTCTTCTCTGTCCAGATAACCAGGTCCTGCAGTTTGGGAAGCTGGTGAGCACGTCCAACACCTACGAGCCCGTCGCTCCTGGAAACCCCAGGAAGCCTGTCACGGTGATCACAGACCAGCCACTACTGTGGAGCATGGGCATCCAGAAAAATATAGAATAGCACAGAAAAGATTTGCTTTCCGTTAGTGTTCGACTAATCAGAACATCACACATGGAATCCAGCGTCTTGGCTACAGCGGAGTCACTGGTTTTCTATATTTTGTAAAAATGTGGAGTACAAAAAGAAAAACACCTTTAAATGTAACAGAAATCTCACTTAAGTGCTTTTATGAATTTTGCATGACTTGGCCCACAGGTAATTCAAAACAGAACCGAAATAGCAGATTATTTTCATTTTTATATCCTGGACAATGCTCTTCTGCTAGATCATTGTTTTTTTTCACTGTGTAGGGATGAATTCAAAATGTATCACAAAGTAGTTTTGTCTCTGTCGTTGAAAATGCACCTCATACAACCTTTTTTCATACAGCTGGTCCATTTCAAGTACCGAGTACTGAGATGACAGCATATTGTAGAAAAATCACAAACACGTTGAGTCACAATCACGAACTTTACATCGTCATTTAAAAGTGCAGGATTCCACTTCAACATGTGCCTTCTGTATCATCCTTTTTCACTGATTATAGAATAAAAAGTATTTCCACCTGTCTTCTTCTTCAGGTTAGAAAATGTAGACTACAATGTAGCGAGGGCAGCAATGCTGTTTGCATAGACGGGACAAATCAAAAGTGGGTTTCCATTTGTTTTATTTACACAGCAAATACAAATGTTGTGCACAGAACGTAAAAATTGCCATCCCCATTCAGTCCCGATCACATCAGCCCAATATCACTTTACAGCACCGTCACCCGTCCCCAGGTATTGAAAATTGTTTTTCTCTGACCAGGATTTAACCACCACTGGAAGAAAGAAAATAAAAAAGAAAGTGTTAGGGACAAGTAATCAAAATGTGGCCAATACTATTTTTTAACAGTAATATTCACATTTTTTAATGACCCAGCTAACGCATTAAAACCACCACTGATGAAAACCACTCCCGTCAGTTTTCCTTCGAGAATTGACAATCCGACTCCTCAAATTCAGAATAGTGTATATTCTGACACCCTTTACCATAAATTAATTGTATTTGAATGCTTTAAATCTTTTATGCACAAAATACTAAATATTTTCTGTAATATTCATCAGCTGTATAAATTGTGATGTGAATTTAACACCAGGTCCTTGGATGAGATGCTGCTATTCTACCACTGATGTAACAAAACGAACTGTCTCATGCAAGAGAGGAGTAAATCATTTGTTTTCCTATTAATTGTATACCTTAATAAATAAATGTGGAATTTCTACTGACATTTTAGTAGAAAGTCCCTAAAATGTGGCCTTAGTGAAACTGATTTGTTTTTGGTCATTTCTGACGGTAATTTATCAATAATTGTGTTGACACCATTAATCATAACATTGAACACAAAGATGTCACGTTGGGGTCATGTTTTAGGCATGTTTCCATTATCTATAAAAAATTAAGACGCTAAACGTGGAATCTTAACAAAAGAGCCTTGGGAAATATATAAACCTACAAATACTGCAGTTTTTAATTGTTTTATTTTGAATGTAGGACAATTAATTAACTTGCCAGTCATGAACAGACATAACAGCTCAATTAATTCCTACATACCCAATTCTAATTTCAATGCACATCTTTATTGTGAGTAAGACAATTTAAAAGCAAGGAGAAGTGTGTAAGATCATGAACACAATCACTAGAGTCATCACAGATATCAGGGAGGGAGACACTGGGGTAAAAAGCCTGAGATAGCACAGTCCTGGACGAAGCACATCTTATTTGTCTCTACTTGATGATATCAAAAGTTGTGATCACATCAAATCAAGACAAATCCGTTTCTCCCTCTTCCCTGTAACGAGCTTACGATGTGAATAATGTAGGTGTTACTGCCACTTACACAATGATGTTGTTGATGGGGATGTGAATGAGTTTGACGAAGAAACCGATGAAACCCATGATGGCGAATCCGATCGCCGTGGCCATGGCGATCTTCTGGAACTCTGACAGGAGGAAAGTTATAGTTAAGTGAAAAGTAGAACTTCAGCAGAGGAGAAGCCTCTTGGATGAGAAGTGAAAACATCTTCAAGAAACACAAACAAGTCCAGTGGTGGAAGTAAAAACTACTAAATGATCCAGATGACTGAGAATCCTCAGATATTAAGTAAGTACAAAGTATAACAACATCCCACATGCTTTTCCTAATCAGTCGAACTTTTAAACCATGTACCTCAGATCAAATACAAGTTCTGACACAGCACATCAAAGCCGAGGTGGCCCATTTAAGATTGAAAGCTGGTACCTTTCCTGTCGGGCTTCGTGCACCTCTTCACGAGCCTGATCGAGTCTTTGACGAACTGCCGGCTGGGCTCGACGAACTGCATTACCTGATCCATGGTGTTTGTTTGGGCTGATGAGGATGAAGAACAGAAGAAGAAGAAGAAGAAGACAACATCAGTGTTAACGTCTGGGCTGCTCACAATGATGACGTATACATTCAGCATATCGCGAATACCACGTTCAACAACAATAAACTACACCCACGTTACATTTGTTGACACATAAAACCTGCTGTTAAGTGACGTGTTAAACTGTAGTTTAACCGAAACTCCTTTAAACAACAGAAAACCGTGATTTGTAGCTGTGCTAGCTCCTCCTAGCTAGCTAGCGTTTGAAAAGCTACTAGCTCGACGTGGCAGTTCGCTGGAAACGCGACAAATACACGTTAAAGCTGTCAAAGCAGCAACTGTGTTAAACTCTAGTGTGAATAAAAGAAGGTATAAAGCGGCAGCTCGGGTCTCACCTTGTTCTGAGGCGGTGATCGGAGGAGGAACAGTCTGAGCTCTGAGAGACACGTCGCTTTCAGATCACACTTAACTCGAGAAGAGATGACGTAGACTTTCACCGCGCGTGCGCAGGAGACGCTGATTCTTTGCTTCGATATTATCCACACGGCCACCTGCAGGCGAGGAGGTTCATTACAGACACTGCCACTTGTCGTCACAGCAGCACTGGTGTTGGTTACTTCAATTTGACCCTTAATGGAAAACAGATTTATTACAACTCCTTATTCAACCTCAGAATGGTAAAGTATTATAGATCTTTATTTTATAAGGATATCATTTTTAATTAATTAAATATTACTGATATATATTTTACCTTTTATCAACCAAAGCTTCTTTATTATTATATTTTAAAAACAAAATACCCAGACCTACCTTCTTTCTTTCTTGATAAGAGGCCACTGTCACTTCAGTTTAATGAAGCATGTGGACATTTCGCTGTCGGTTTATTACAATTAAGTGACAATTTTTCAAAACTGCCACTTTAATATATTTAATTTCTGGTCACGGGAAAGTTGACTGATGGGATGTTTATTTTGGAAGTCGCTTCGGATAAAATTGTCAGCTAAATGATATGTAATAATAACAGAAGAAACATTTTTTAAAATCAACATAAATGCATCTTTTCTACATGGTTTAGTCTGTGAAGTCAAAGTTTGAATCTCTGCAAAGATAACTGCCGATACTATCTAAAGACTCATATCGGCTGATTTCATAACTCTTAAATCAGTCTGTAATCATATTACGTGTGTTGCTTAGAGGCGACGCTGTGGCCACTCCTCAAGCTCATTCCACATTCCTTCAGTCTTACACACTCCCCCATGTGACTCAGATTAACATAAGGTGTGTTCATACAGTTCTACTGATCTGTGTTCTTTATTATTGTCTGCTGTGACTAGCATCACACTTAAAATAATACTCATGTCTAGAAAAACTAAATATTCTGTACATGGAAATCAATTAGTTCTCTGATCAGTGAATAATATTAAACAGCACAATGTTGTAAGCAGCAGGATTCAAACATTACTTTTCACTTTTGTCTCTTTGACAAAGTGGCCGTGGAGTCAGTCACATTGAAATGCAGTCGTCTGTTTGGGTGGCACTGACCGAGACATTAAAACCCTAAATTCTCTCATTACTTAAACACTAATCTCACCTAATCTCTTTTAAATCTCAAAAGCGAAATTCATACCAGAGTCACATGTCACTGCATCTGAAAACGTCAACCCAGCGGCTTGTCATCATCATACACACGATCACAACTCACACATGCAGCAAACAAGCCAAACTTTGTTTTTTTTCGTTTTAACAGATTTATTTTTATACATTATGTACATGCTGCCACATCGTCAGAGGCTTTCCTAACGCCTTCACCGCATAACCACATGTAACCATATTGTGGTTACAATTATTACTGCAACAGGAGAGACCTCTGATATCATTTAGGAAAATGTAGTGAAACAGTTCATCCATCCAGTAGTTGTATCTCTTATCCTGGAGCCAATCCCAGCTGACATCAGACGGGAGCCGAACATCCGGGAGAGATCACCAGACAACCACAGGGCTGAGAACCCAACAACTATCCACGCTCACATTCACACCTACGGACAGTTTATCCCCCAATTTCTCCAGTTAATCGAACCTGCATGTCTGTGGAAAGAAGCCAGAGTACTCAGGCACAGGCACGAGGGGAATATGGAAACAATAAAGGCCTTGGCTGTCTGGATGGTTCGACCCCAGAAGCTGTTTGTGGGGGCGGTGAGGCTATCCACTGCACCACCATGCCACCCAGAGGCATTAAAATTACATTCTGATTCACAAAAGAAGAACATTAACCATTTCCTATTGCCAGCTACAGTAAGTACATTACTTCATTCACATGTTACTTTGAAAAAATACTTTTCAAGGCCGTTTGGAGCCAAATCGTTCTCGTCTGTGCCAAAAAACTACTCCTCTGTTACACAAGACACTGCAAACTGAACGTTTGGTAAATATTAGAAAGGAATTCACGATGGGTCAAAAGACAAAAACAAAGAAAACCAACTATACAAAGAATATAGCGAGCTATAAACTAGCAAAGGTGTAGTGATAAGATAATTCAAAATTATTTCCTCAACATTCTACAGAGTACTAAAAACAATCTGACAATATGGGTAAGACATGAAACCCTGTTTGATCAATGCAATTGACCAAACATCAGATTCTTCCCATTATGTATAAAATAAAGGAGCCCTTGATAGAGATTCAGTCCTATTTAGACCATATTGAACTTCCAGTTATTAAAATACATAATTTCACAACAGTAACAGAAACAACAACGCCTCTTTAAGTGCCCAACAGTGCCGTCTGTCTTTTTTTATAGATGAAATTCACACATTACACACAACGTCCTCCACTACACAGTTCGTTTCCCACTGTTCACTGCCAGGTGATGCCGAGCATGTTGCAGCTGATTTCCCACAGTTTCTGGGCTGAGTCGTCATCGGAGGCCGCCCTCGAGCAGCGTGCGGGGGCACAGTCACTGAACACACACACACACACACACACACACACACACACACACACACACACACACACACACACACACACACACACACACACACACACACACACACACAGGGAAAGAGGATGGTTGTTAAGTGCTGTGTGGTGCATTTATGTGTTAAACAAGAATAAAAACCTTTTTAATAAACCCCACTGTTAGTCAGCAGGTAGTAATAGTGAACAGCGTGAAGCCGGCACTTCAGAAGTGCTTATGTAACCAGTTGTGCGTGGGCTGAAATACTGTGTGTACCTGAAGTAGCCCCCGCTCTGACTCTCCAGGCCGGGCTCCACGGCGCAGTAGATGGTGGTCTGAGCTCCCTCCACTGTCGTCTTGGTGAAAATCCGGAAAATCTTCACGGCCACCTGGATGCACTGGTGCTGGTGCCTCCACAGGTCGGACTGCACCACCCCCGGGTGCAGGGAGAACACGCTCACCCCTGTTCCTGTGACATACAGAGAGTACAGGCCCCTATACAGTCACTTCACACACACTATGTAATCATATGAACACATTCAAGCACATATGACCCTGTTGCATTTCCATATTCAGTGTAGAGCATCGGTGATTTGTTTGCAAATTCAAATCAAAAGCTTTATCAGCCATGGTGTTTGCATTTCATTTTCATCTCATTCTTCCCCTTTAATGTCCAATTTGTTTGTTTCTGAGTTAAACCCATAATGGACTGAGTTTTAATAGCTGTACTCAAGATCTGTGGAATCAAACATCAGACCCGAGAGTCTTTTTTTTAATTAAAGTAATTTCTTTCAGTTCTTGTCCATTAAGCAGAGAAACAAACCCCAGAAGTGAGACAACAAAATGGCTCATTTCCAGTGAAAGTCTGATTCACATAACAGGAGGCTACTTCCTCAGAATGAGAAAAGACTTGAGCAACCGATCCAGTGTGACACTAATGTCACTCTGCTCTCATGTTCAACTGAAGACAATGCTTTCTGCTTTCTGATTTACATATCTTAGACTTTGGTTTTATTCCATCTAATTAAATTAAATAGATATATTTCTCAACTCTTTCTTTTCCTCTCAACAAGACTATATGTCATGTGTTCATGTTCACACATTAACAGATGTGTGTATAATTAACAAATAACAAACCACTAAGTTTTTTTAACAAATCAGATTTTATGCTTTTTGTGTATTTATAGGTCCACTTATTGTCTGGTTAATATAGTCACATTTTTTTTTATACGTGGTATATAAAGGCAAATTAAAAGCATTAAAAATGGCCAAAATAGCCCATGTCTACTAAGTAATTAATTAATTAAATTTCAATCATTAATAATGAATCAATCAAATGTAATCAAATTTATGTATTATTATTATTATTATTATTATTATTAGTAGTAGTAGTAGTAGTAGTAGTAGTAGTAGTAGTAGTAATTTAGTACATTAAACTAAATACATTAAAGTATATTGACTTAAAACCAAATCTGTGACTACTCTATTTATTCTTTCTTCCATCCTGTGACGTTTGCTTCCTTCGGCAGTGACTCCATGAAAACCTCGGCGGTCTCCACTCACCATGTAGCCGTTTGGCCAGTGAGCGAGCGAACAGGACGTTGGCCAGCTTGCTCTGTCCGTACGCCTTCATGGTGTCATAGCTCCTCTCGCTGTTGATGTCATCCAGCCGAAGCCCCGTCCAGGTGTGGGCCACCGACGCCACCACCACGATACGGGCCGGAGCCGAACGTTTGATGAGGTCCAGCAGCAGGTGAGTGAGCAGGAAGTGACCTGAGCAAAGTGAGAAACAGACATTTCAGGCTCTTGCTTCATGCTACATAAATAAATGCCACAGCACTCAACCTTTACCCTTGTTTTGGGATCTTTTGGCTTGTGGCTTTAGCCCCTATAAAGGTCAATGCACACAAGTATTTTGTAGAAACACTGAAAGGTTGCCATCTCCAGAACATTGAGTTGAGCGGTGGCGACTGGCTGGAGCACGGAGGAGGGAGGACATGACGTGTAAACTCTGCTTTGGAAAGCTCAGGGCTTTTGTTTACAGTACATCGACACTGGCATCAGCTCTTGTTGCCAAAAGCTCTTGAATCGTCCTGCCTTCTTCTGCGTCTTTTATGTGTACGGCGCCTCTTCTTCATCATGAGATATTTGTGTTTTTCCAGTTTAGCTTCCATCGTGTGTTAGAAACGTCATCACTACACCCACTCGCTTGCTGTGAAGTTTCCATTTCGCTGCTGTATTCTCACACGGTCTCACTCAGACATGCTGCGGACATTTTACTGGGCAGCTGGCGGAAGAATCCCATCCAGAAAATCCAGAAGAAGGTGTTGATATGGTGTAATTTCTCTGTCTCGTTCTGTTTCCTCCTCGGTGGTCGGTGCAGAGCCGATAGTGAGGACAACTTTGTGACACTGATCTAAAGAACAGGACATTCTGATCTGGACTGAGTCTCTAGATTCTCCATCAGTAAAAAGGCTCAATCTCTAATAGATCGAACTGCTTGTGTTTAACATTCTTTCAGCTTTGTTTACGACTGCTATACAAGAATATCACAATGTATCAGGAGCCAGAAAGATGAGATGATAGGGTTTTGATGTAACTCATATTATTGCTCCTCAAATGGTAAAAACAAGGACTATATTTAAACAAATGGAAACAATAGAGAAAGACAAATTTCTGTTCAGGGAACAGTGGCATCGCCGTAAAGTGTCACGTGTGGAAGGAAACTTCCAGGTCTGGTTCGAGTTCGTCGCTTCCCGTACCCATTGTTACATTTTTCCTGTTGACCTATACAGAGTTTATCATTGTTTGACATGTGTACATTTACAGGATGTACGTTCATGTACAAGTACGCATGTATGTGTGCATGTGTGTGGAGATGTGTGGGTGACTCGAGCACAGCGTGTTCCTCTCTCTGCCTGGCAGTGATAAAAATACCTTGGAGGAAACCATCATTTGGAAGGAAGCCACGGTCCAACGTAGGGAAAACGTTGACAGCTCCAAGAAAACTCTGGATCATTTTCCAGGCTGATATATTAGTCGGCTGGGTTTGACGGGTTCTGTGCGGCTCGTTAATAGGATGCAGTGTGGGAAGGAAAAATACTTTTGCCCCTCTTTAGTGGGAAAATCCCACTCATAATGTGATCCTATTACTGGAAAAAAGATATTACAGTTTATGTCACATCAATTACTAAAACCTCTCCTTTCATTCAACCTGCAGATAAACATCACGGCCAACAGAAATCAATTCACTTAATTTTTATGTCGTGGACGTAACTCACAGTGATGACTCACCCAAGTGATTGACTCCCAACTGCAGCTCAAAGCCGTCCGCAGTCTTGGAGAAGGGACACATCATGATGCCTGCGTTGTTTATCAGGATGTTCACTTGCTTCTCCTCTGAAAAGAACATTAGTCAGTTAGAAGTATCATAAGTTAGCTTTTACGGATTGCTTCTCATTACCTCAAGCAGACACACGTCAATGGTGTCCTGACAATTTGGAGGAGTTTGGTGTCTTGTTCAAAGGCACATGGAAGGGCCAGGGTCTGAACTAGCAACCTTGCAAATGATCTGCAGTCCACAGTGGTTTCTTTTTCTTGTTATAGAAAACACGTACAAAATCTACATATAGGTAAAGATTTTAGTCGTTAGTTGCATAGACCCTATATAAACATGTACGACATGACATCTTCCCCAAAAGTAAAGCCAAAGCATATCGATTACCACCTGGTCACTGGCTGCAGTATCGGCAACCACAACAAAAAAATCCCATCTCCTCCATGTTAGTAGATGGGACATGGACCAGACTAAAAAAAAGTGCATGCCATCTTCGGTTGCTCTTATCACATTGAGGTTTGTTCAAGTGTCAGTTTTGATGCTATGAAAACAAGGTTACATGTCACAGTTGACAGCTGAGACTGACTTGTGATTGGTCAAACATTTGTATCGACAGGACTCCAAATGCACAACACGGTGGCGTTCGTATCCAGGATATGGAATGTGGCTGGTAATGGCTTCATTTCTGGATAGTGGGAGGGAGGGGCCATCTTTATAAACAGTCTCTGCAGTTCCCTACCTTTGATTATGAGCTCAGCGAACGCTCTGATGGACTTGGTGTCGGACAGATCCAGTTTCCTGATGGCGATGTTCTCGTTTCCCGTGTCTTCCAGAATTTCCGTCCGTGCCTCCTCTGCTCTCTCCAGGTCTCTGCACGCCATCACGATGCGTGCACCTGAAAGAGACGATCATTTGAATGTGCACGACTATTACTTTGACTTCTCACGCAATCCCAAAAACACTGTCACGTGAAGTTGTTTCTCCTAGAAACTGTGAAGGCTGGATACTCAGTTCACACGAAGACAAATTGTGCTGTAAGTAAATTTTACTTCATGATAAATCACAGGACAAAGAGAAGAGGAAGCCATTTTACACTCATTGCTTCATACACTGAACATGACAGTGATTTACTGTGTGGAGGACAGTGTCCCACACAGGGAGGTTTGAACCCCTCGGATTTCCCAAACTCAAACATTGCAAAACAGCTTTGCTCATTTGCAGTCACACTGAGATGCCCACGTCAATTAAGGCGGGCGCACCTAAATCTCTCAGCGTGCGTTTGATCATCCTCTGATGTTTTCCAAACTCTCACTCAGCATCTCATTTAGCCGACCGCTCCGCTCCCACGAACACAAGGCCCTCTCAGCTGTGTCATTCTCATTCGCCTCTGACGCAAATTACGATGCATTCTCCTTAATGAGCCCAGAAAGGGGCTCTGAGGACACACAGACACACACACACAGATACACACACACACACACACACACACACAAAATAGCCGTTGTGCTCAGAAATTAAGGAAGAGGAGAGCCATTAATCAGTTGGAGCGTGGTGTCTGTATCCCATCACAGTGTCTTTGTCTCTCCCCTGCTGCTCCCATGTGGGAAAACCCAATTGTTCCCCCATTTCGCTGGTCGTCAAATTCAACCATTTAAAATAAAACGACGCGCAAACAGTGAGAGTGGAGGGCTGCACTGAGTCAAGTTAAAGATCACCCAGCACATGATTACATGCTGTTATGCTGCATGAATAATGCAAATGAAGGGGCAAACAAAAAAAACAAAGTGAAGCCGGATCATTTTCTGCATATTCAATTCAATGTCCCAGTTTTCAGACGTTAACTTTTGTCCTTTGATACCAGTGAGTTATGTGCACATTTCACTTTGTCAAGATGGCAAATGCATCTAAATATGAAAAAGTTAGAACCGAACAGATACAGTATTAAAATGGCTGATGGGAGGATGCTGTGCCCCAAGCAGCCATCTTCCCTTATGAGTCCTTGCAAATCTAATCACGGTGTCATCATATATCGTCACATAATTCTATTTGTGGAAAAGCAATTGGACAGAGGACTCGCCTGAAAGAAGAAGCACCGACATTTATCTCCTCTCTCTCTCTCACTTTAAATTTCACCTTTTCTCTCCTTTATCATGCTTGCAATATATTTTATTAGATAATAAAACGAAGGGTTTTACATCATCGCTTAAACGTGTATTAAAATTTATGTTTTTCCATTAACAAACTGGATCGCCTATGCAGAACCAGTTTTCATATTACTCGCTGTGTGTGTGTGTGTGTGTGTGTGTGTGTGTGTGTGTGTGTGTGTGTGTGTGTGTGTGTGTGTGTGTGTGTGTGTGTGTGTGTGTGTGAGAGCACTGCTGTGTGCACCCTCCCATCTCTCTTTGTTGCCTGTCTGGCTCGGGAGGGGAGCGAACCCTCACAATGCTCCCTCTGTCCCCTCGATGCCTCGTCTGTCTTCCATCTCTGCCATTTGTCTTTCTCATGGATTTGGTGAAGTGTCTCTTCAGTTGACAGAGCGTCAAATTACCTTCCTGTCTGCCTGTGGCCTTACTATACACCACGAAATGCTGGTGCTATAGAAATCACTTGACTTGGTCGCCATATGTAAAAAAAAACATGTCTAATCCCACTGCAAACAATGAGCAAACAAGTGAGTCGGATTAACCCTGGTTCTGTGGTGGAGGTCTGGGGACAGAGGTCTACAGTTAAAGATCACGCTGTGTAGCTTTAAAGCGCTCATGCATTAGGGGCTGCAGGGTGTGGAATGTGTCACAGTTTGCAAAAAAGAACAGAAGTGGAAGAAGGAAAAGAAACGGGCAGAGACACAGTGTGACGCAGACACACAGGTGGATTGTGCAGTACCTCTTCTCGCCAGGTCCCTGGCTGTTTCTTTGCCAATGCCGGTGTTGGCCCCGGTGATGATGACTGTTTTTCCATCCAGCCTCTCGTCAGAAGACCAGCGATTACAGCACACACTACAGTGAACAACAAGCACAACAGTTAGAGCGTCAATAAAGGAAAGACAATATCCTGACTTTTATAAACATAATCTCTCTCTTCATAAGAACTATTGTTTTGTACAAGTTGTCTCTCCCCATTGCTGGTGCTGTCTGGGATCTGCTTTATCTACAGTCATTCAAAAAGCTGTGATCCTGACTGGAGCTTTTCCTAAAGATTTAGAAATTGGGGAAAATGCAAACAGAAAATCAAACATCCTGCAGACATAGGACATTAGATCCACTGACTGAGCCAATGATGTGAAAATATGAAAATAACAGGCTATTTTTCCACAACATTTTAAAGTACATCTTCATTTCCTCCAGATCCACATGAGGAAAAACAATCACAGTAATTAGTTAAACTTTTTCTTTAGAAACAAATCATTTACAAGCGGAGAAATCCTGAGTCCCACAGAAATGTTTTTTTTACACTGGTGCCCTTTAATCTAGTGCCAAATTTGGTGGCACGCTGAAGTGTAATCCCCTTTACATTGCTCACATTCCTGTCATTAGCTGAGCCACTTTTGCCCTTTGGTACTTATACTATACTATACTATACAGTTTGTGCATTTTCCTTTTCTTTCCTACCTGTGGTACATTCTTCCTGAAGAACCAGAGGAAAAAGAAACGTATAAAAACCATCCACCTCAGGACCTGAGCAGGAAATGAACAAAACACGCTGCTTCTCTCCTCACCAACACTTCATCAATGGATTTTTGGCTGGCTCTCTTTTTCTCTCTCTCTCTCTCTCTCTCTCTCTCTCTCTCTCTCTCTCTCTCTCTCTCTCTCCCCACAATGTTGTCATCGCACATATGCATGGACCAATCAGGAGCGAGGCTGACGCATAAATTGATTCACAAGTTCCAGGCTGAGGAGGGGGAGACAAGCGGAAGGGAGGGAGGGAGGGAGGGGGAGTCAGCCTCCTGCTGCTGGAGAGACTGGGTTATATGGACTGGGCTGACCCGCCTGAGAGAGAGAGAGAGAGAGAGAGAGAGAGAGAGAGAGAGAGAGAGAGAGAGAGAGAGAGTATATGTCAGGGTGCTGATGCTGTGCAAGCGTCTATTTGGAAGAGGAGCTGTATGAACAACATTTGTAAATATAAAAGTAAATATGTTGAATTATAATCACCGTGCATTCCTCTCCTCTCCTGGTTGATGCTCACACTGGATCCATTTCTTCATGATAGAAGTTTTCTGCTTTACTCCTCCCAGGAAGTGAGATGGAGCTTTTGATTTGAGAGCCCCCCTTTCCTCTTTTAAATCTCCATTTTCGATTAGTTTTATTTTAGTTTTATACATTTTTCTGCTTAATTTCTTATGTGGCCAGTGTCCTGATAATAATAATAACAACAATTATTATTATTATTCAACTTATAATACACTTTAGACTTTTATTTTTACTTTCACTTATATTTTTTTTAGATTTAACGCTATTGTTTTATGATCAGTACTGAATTTAAATATTGTGATACTGTAATCTTGGAGCATGCTGGTACAATAATTTACTTTAATAAAGTCTTCATTTATCTTAACTAAGTATGTCAAATAATTTCAATTCAATTTTATGTTTATAGCGCTGAATGACAACATACATTATCTCAAAGCACTTTAAGTTGTAAATTGGAGAGAAAATTATAGAGAAACACAACTGTTCTCACAATGAGGAGAGAAAAAAAGTCTCAACAGGAATAAACCTTAAGTCCTTTGGTGCTATATGCATGTAAAATTCAACTGTATTATACTGATAATACTCCAACTTGTTTTTTTACTCTAAAGTCAGATTGGACCAATTGCTAATTCCTAATCCCAGTCATGAGGATTTCCAAAATTAGCTCTAACACTGGAAGAAAAAAAATGAAAACAAGAAATCTTGGTAAATGTTGAATAAGTTCTTCGGAGCAGGAGCTGTGCGAATTCGATGCTTGTTGTGTGTTGTCTTTGCTTTTTCACGTAAAACAACAAACCAGTCCAGACCAGTCAGCAGTTTGGATTTATCACTCATGGTTTTGTTTATTAGCAGCAGCTCTGACCTTCTCCTTCTCCGCAATCTATTTGTAGCTTTCATCACACATGACTTTCACCAATCAGACGCTTCAGTCCAGTTGGTCCATCGACCCCGTCACATGTTCAGCATTCAGCAAATCCAATAACATCACATATGTGGCATTGACGTCGTCACTCTATGAGCGTGGGGATATTGATTCATAGCATGTAGGAGGGGAGCATATGTGCATATGTAAAACCGTGCAAGTTTATCTCCAGCAGATGCCCAGCAGGTGGCAGCTCACAGCCCACAGCTTTAAGGCAATGCCATCATCCTGACCTGCCCGGCAGCCCTTTGCACTGGCACAGTCCCTGCAGGGAAAGGACAGGAAAGGGACACATAAGGAAACATAAGGAAAGGGAAAAAGAAAGCATAGGGGAAGGAAAGGAAAAGAAAGAAAAGGAAAACAGAAGGAAAAGGAAGGAGATGAAAGGGAAGGCAAAAAATATTAGGAAAGGAAGGGAAAGAGAAAGGATACATAAGGAAAGTAAATTAAGGGAAGAAAGGGAAATGGATGTGGGAAATACAGTTATTACCACCTTTGTACATTACATCATAACATTTGGATTCTCTTCCAATTATTTAAACAGCCACTCCCTCTTCTCCTCATCTAATTTAATGTCACATGATGATGTCTGTTTTTATTTTGTAACTTGTCAAGTGACTTGTGTGATTTGAACTGGTCGAACTGGGTACAAAACATTTCCCACTGACTTGTAGTGTCCTCCGGTGTGCAGCAGGTTCTCAGGGGTGACGGTGCAGTAGATGGTGGTGTAGGCCCCCTCTGCGGGGGTCCTGAACAGCACGCCGACGGTCTTGATTACGTCCAAAAGGGGGCGCCTTATGTGCCTGGTTATTTCAGTCTTCACCGTCCCGGGGTCCACGGAGTAAGTCGTCACACCAAGGGCTGGAGGGAAAAAGGACAGGGGTTCCTTTAACATGGCTCGACGTGGGGGGGGATATATTCCAACAAAATATGAAAATAAAAGCGTGAAATAAAAAAAACCCTAGAGAATAGTGTATAATTAGTCAAATGCAGGTTTGCATGGGGTCAAAACCAGAATCTATGGCACGATAACTCCAGTTCATTATCTTGTATTCGATTTTTAAATATCTATGTTTTTTTTATATAGATGACAATGACAACCTAAGTCCAGTGAGCTTTGGTTCATTAAGATGGCTGTTTCCAGCAAACATGTGTCTTCACGCCCAAAGCATTAGTGGTAGAAGCATGAGACCCTCACACTCACAAGAGATGCATTTACAATTTTTAATGCGGTGACGGAGAGACACAAAGAGAGAGATAAACATCCACGCTGCATGTTCCCGTTACTACCCTCAGTCCTCTTGGCCAGCTCTCTGGTGAACAGGACGTTGGCCAGCTTGCTCTGCGCGTACGCCCGCACGGGGTGGTAGTCCTTCTCGCCGCTGAGGTCCTCGAAGTGGATCCTGCCCATGGCGTGAGCCACCGACGACACGTTGATGACGCGGGATGGGGCAGAGTGCTTCAGCAAGTCGAGTAACAGGAAGGTCAGGAAGAAATGGCCTTGAGAGGGAGGACAGGGGGGGGGGGGGGTGGAAGTACACAGATTGAAAAAGTGTAAAGCATTTACAATTATATGCAACTTTTAATAAATGCACAAAAGATTCACACGGTGATGAGAACAGACAGTGAAAGAAGATGGTTGATCATTTGGTCTTTTGATGCAAACTAGGGCAACAGGCATTTCTATCAATTTAGTGGCCCCCAAAATTCCTTTTGACGCCCCTGCCTATAGCTTAATACAGTGACAACCTCCCAGACCTAATGCAGATGAATTTCTTACACTATTTCCATCTCCTACCCAAGTGATTGACTCCAAACTGCAACTCGTATCCATCCACCGTCGTGGCATGAGGGCAAATAGCCACGCCTGCATTGTTGATCAGGAAGTGAAGAGACTTCTCACCTGGGAAACAGAATATCCGTTACCTGAGTCTATATATCTAATGCTGTATTTGGGAGTTTATGTTACTGTGTGTGTGTGTGTGTGTGTGTGTGTGTGTGTGTGTGTGTGTGTGTGTGTGTGTGTGTGTGTGTGTGTGTGTGTGTGTGTGTGTGTGTGTGTGTGTGTGTAACCCACTGTTGTAGACGTTCTCGGCAAACAGGCAGATCGACTTGGTGTCAGCGAGATCCAGTTGCTTGGCGACCACCCTGGCCCCCTCCACTTCCCTCATGATGTCACGGACGGCCTGCTCTGCCTTTGCCATGTCTCTGCACGCCAAAATCACCCGGGCACCTGCCAAGATTAATGCCTCTTACTGGTGTGCGTGCTTGCATGAGCATGCACGTTGAAATCTGATCACGGTGAGGTGAAGTTGAGCCTAAGCGTCTGAGTGTTTGTCTGTCACCGCATACGGCAGCACTCTCTGATCTCATGATTTTAACTCTCTCAGATTTAAAAATAGCAGGAACCCATTTTCATGAGCATTATTGGCTTCAGAAAAACTGTTTAACACTTGATTTGTTTTTCTTGCCCAAGCTTTTCATTATTAAATCTTTTCCACAAAGAACATGTCACTTTTAATCACTCGTTATTCTGTCTTTAAACATGCTGCTCTGATCACTTGCCTCTTCTGGCCAGGTCCTTGGCCGTCTCTTTTCCAATGCCAACGTTAGCCCCAGTCACGATGGCTGTCTTTCCCTCCAGGGACACATCTGAGGACCACTCAGAGATAAACAGAGACCTGAGGGATGAAGTGTGAAGGTAGAAATGAAGGCACCGAACATGAAATCCATCCTTTAACCATCATTAGAATAAAAAAAAGAAAATTTAAGCGTTTACATGATGT
The DNA here is from genome assembly GCF_009819705.1 of Hippoglossus hippoglossus. NCBI lineage: Eukaryota > Metazoa > Chordata > Actinopteri > Pleuronectiformes > Pleuronectidae > Hippoglossus > Hippoglossus hippoglossus. The sequence goes on along the minus strand of NC_047170.1, from coordinate 9,259,190 downwards.
TTAACCATACAGTTGCTAAATTAGTAGATGGATAAAGTTTAGCATCTTAAAGGAAAAACAGTGTTTTCCAGAAAGTATACAGCCACCGTGTTATATAAAGTTAAAGGTCACACCCATCATGCACCTGGGTCAGATAAATAAATCAGGCTTACATCTGGTACTTATTACTGAAATAAAACTGTTTTACAAAAAAACAAGCCAGTTCCACTTGTATATATATGATATCCAGCATAAAACGTTTCTTACCTGACTGCTTGCATTTCTACAAAATTCGAATATCCTTTCTAAAAATCTGAGCGACTACTTATTTCACTCGTGATGCATGAAGACTCAGGTCCCGAGAAACAAAACAGAGGACTAATATGAGAGAGAGATAGAGAGAGAGAGAGAGAGAGAGAGAGAGAGAGAGAGAGAGAGAGAGAGAGAGAAAAAGAGGAAGGGATGGAGGGAGAGAAAGAATCACAGCATTATGTCCCTTGAAGAGTCCTTCATCGTGCATTGGGACGTCGTGATTGGATACAAATCCCCTTCTGTTGAAAGGCCTCAATCGTACAAATCAATTAAGGTGAATTTTCCACACGCTTCCAGGCTGTGTTTAAATAGGCCAAAGTAACAGAGAGGCTTTATGTGTGTTTATGTAAAGCCTTATATGCCTATGTATTTTTTTAATATATATATACGTTTCCTCTGCCTGTTCACGTGGCCCAGTCTCTCCATCTGCTTTTTTAAACGATTCGATCCAAAGCAATTCATCATATTCAAATCCCTTTTGTGTCATAATTTGATCATTTGGCTGCTCTGATCCTCCATCAGCAGATTCTGAGGCTGAGATTGGAAAACCTGGATCTGCAGGTGAGGCGACTGTAATTTCAGCCTTTCACCACTGTGGATTTCCTGGTGCTTTCCACAGGAAGGTCCAATGCGAGCATGTTATTCTGATTACTGCTTGGAGCCAATAACATCACATTATCGGATCCTTCACAGGGAAAGTTGAACCATCACTCATTTATTTTAGTACATGTGACTAACTGTGCTTTTTCTCTCCCATAGTTTGTTCTCTCTCTCTCATTTCTGCACATCTCTGAGCTGCAGGACACTGCTCAACAACAAAAACGATTATTATCATGATTATTATATTATTATTCATGCTGTAATTAATAAAGTCATTACAAGTATAAATATCACTCTTATTATTTTCATTTTAACCAGCAGTCTGACGAGGCTTAAAAATGATGGTTACACAACTGTTCCCTCTCTCTCTCTCTCCCCCTCCCCGCTCATCCCAACCGGGCGAGGTACATGGCATTTTGGCCTGAGTCTGGTTCCAGAGGTTTCTTCCATTAAAATAAAATTGAAGTGAATTGAGTTCAAGAATCACTTTCTCCCTCTTTCATTTTATTATCAATATAAGTTTCGGTTGTGGTGTTAATGTGTTGTTGTTGTTTTTTAGGTTTAAATGATATCTGGTGGATTTAGGATCTGCTCGTAAAAAACCCTGCAAAAGATTAAAATTTCTAAATGATCATGTTTACTTGTTATTTATCTTTTATTTAGTTGTGCTAGCAGGTAGGTGCCACTGGGGGGTGACTTCCTACATATCTCCTTTCAAATGAGAGACTGTTTTCTCACACACACACACGCACACACACACGCACACACACACACATTTGTGCTTCTGTCTTAGTGAGGACACTCATTCACATAATATATTCCTTAGGCCCTGACCCTAACCTTAACTATCCAAACTAAATGCCTAATCCTAACCCTAACCTAAATCTAACCCTAATCCTAACCCTAACCCTAACCTAATTCTAACTCTAACCCTAAAACCAAGTCATAATCCTCATACAGCCCATTAAAGGTGGGTCAGAAAGTGAGGACCGGCCAAAATGTCCTCACTCTGTAGGTTGTGGGCTCAAAATGGTCCTCACAAACATATCTGTACAAGTACAAACACACACACACTGAGCGCTGAAATCATTTAAAGCTCCAGTGAGGTTCTGTGTTGTCCAGCCAGATCTCATGTAAACCATGTGAAAGCCAGTCATAACTTCCTGTTTCTCACAAACAACCATAAAATAAGCTGAGACAAGACGCACGCACGCGCACACACACACACACATATATATATATATAAACATACTCCTGTCGACCCAAACCAGGTCTAAATGTGCAGCCAGCTCCTCTCATGTGGTCTCTCTGTGACGCTAGTTGGTCTGACGGCGAGATTAGTTTCCCCTCACAGCTGCTCGCCATCGCCAGGCCCGATGAAAGGCCGCCCGACCGCCTGTCGTCACAGGGACGGAGACAAAGAGGCCTCGCCACATGTGTAATTAGCATCGCTTCGCAAAAAGATTATAGATCATCCCGAGGAGATAAACGACTCTTGCTTTGAGAGTTCGTCGAAGCCAGAATCGGAGAAAAGTTGACTGGAGAGAAACCACAGGGTCAGGATGGCAGCCATCCCGGAAAGGATTAGATGCAAAACATATTTTTATTTCAATCAAAATATTCTTTCAGTCATTCATTGCAATAGATTTGATTGATATGTACATAATTATTGAGGCTGCAGACATGTGAGTTCTACCAGCTGTTCATGGTTCACACATCCACACCACAAATCAAATGAGAGGAAGCACAAAGGGATCATTCTTATTTCTCAGATACATCATGCTTCTTTTTTCTCTTTGGAAATATTTACAAACATTGATCACATATGAATCTGAAATATTACATAAACAATCTGCTCTGGAAAAAATCATCTGAAAGAAAATATTACAAACAGGTTTTTCTTCATTAAGGCTTGCACATTAAAACACAATGAAACAAAACAAACTGGTAATAAAATAGCTTATCAAATGCATAGCATTTTTTATTTGACACAAACTGCACCTGTGGTGCAATAAGGAGAGAATTAAAAAAAAGTCAAGGATAAACAAGCATCGTACCAAAACTGGATGTGTCTCTTTTCTGTGAAATAGCTTTGGTTAGACTCTTCAAACCAGAGAATGAAAACTCGTGACAAATCTGTAAACTCATCTCAACTTTGACTCTACTCTCAGATCTTTCTGTAGCCATTAGATTCAGTTTTCTTCCCTGAAAATATTTATTTTCATTGCAGTTATTTCCACATGGTGGATATTTTGTTTTGTAACTGCTAAATTACCCAAACGTCAAATTCAAACTGGTTAAAAACGCTGCAGGCTTTAACCTTTACTGTCTAAAGGTGGGAAATGGGAAGTGCAATAACTCTTTTGTATCGAGACCCGGCTGCGATTTCCATACAACCATGAAAGCCTGACATTGTTCCAGTCTGAACTCTAGTTCCACATCCAATTCCCAACAAAATTCCCCATCAATGTCTGGAATGAAGGGAGTTTCCATGTGAAGGAGCCTGAAGCTTTCCACTGGAAATTAAAAAAAGGCATGTTTGAGGAGAAGTGCCCGAGGCTACGTTCAGTGACTAATGTCTGAGGAGAGACTAGTTACTGTTTGATTATGTTCCAAAGAATAACACATTTTTTTAAAAGTTGCCTCGTCACTCAGCTAATTGGTCGGATTCATTGTAATTGAAAGTCTTCCTGGCTATGACAAGCTGGTATGTGACAACCATACACTGTATATGAAGATGGATGACATGACAGCTCCTCAAAGGTGAAGCCTAAATGTCTCAATCACCACCTAGTGGCTGGCAGCAGTATAGGTCATTAACCCAACCTTCTCCCTGTAAGTAGATGGGAGATGGACCAGAAAAAAAGTCAAATTAAACGACAAATAAGTATATTTCTCCAAGATAGTTTCAGTCAAAATTTTGTTCAAACATTTTTCTGGTGATTTTGATTTAATTAATTAATGCTACAAAAAAAAGGGTAAGAAGATTCATGGATTGACAGCTGAGACCGACTTGTGATTGGTCAAGTGTGTATATTGGCGACACCACAATAACGCGGCTCCATCACCTGATTGCTACGCCACCAACTCTGAGGGCAGCGCTCGTATCCAGGATGTTTTTGCTTTAATTCTGGATACTGGAAAGAAGTGGCGACACGTCATCCATCTTTACTTACATTCTAGGACAAACAGTTTTTTTGTCATTTCATTGGGAGCTAAGATATATAAGGTGACGTAACCAACAAGAATGATCAGAGATCACTTGTCTATCTGATAGTTATTGAGAGGATGCACTGGGCTGACACAGCCACTGTTCACTTCCCCGGCGGCCGCTCGGCCATCACTTCTTGCACCGGCAGCGTCTCGTCTTGCACCGTGACGCGAGACAAGCAATCCCCTCTCGACCTCGCAGCGCGCTGTAAAAACGGAGCCGTCTCGTTGGCCTCTTCCTGGACGGGGCTTCGGAAGGCATCGTCCAGCCCCGCTCCGTCGCTGCCGACCGACGTCTGGCTGACGTAGACGACGATGACGTCGCCGCTGAAGTTCATCACCTGACCGCTGGAGATGAAGGTGGTGTTGTTGTTCCCCGACACCTGACCTGAGCATGTCGAATGTGGAGGGGGAGAAAAGGAAGAGATAGTGAGAAGTTTGGCACCAGAAAAGCGATCAAAGAGTGAGTTTTAGTTTTTCGCATTTAAAAAAAAAAATGGTGCCAATACTTCTGGCTTCAAATGGGCATCTGACCTCGACATCCCCAACTTCCCTATTCTGGTATAGAAAACGACAAGTACAGAGTCATCTCATTGACAAATCAGTCGAAATATAAATATATATGCTGTCAAATTCTCCTCCCACACACAGGAAGAGGTTCTCCTATGCATACGTACGTGAAGACGGGACTAAACCTCGGATGACAAATGGTCAGTGGGCGTGATGACCGCGCATGAAGACCACAGAGAGGCCGCGGCTACACAGATTGCCATATCACATCCTTTTCTGCCATATTTGTGTCAGAGTGTCCAGAACTCTTTTAGCGTGAGAAACTCAAGGGCTCTCAAAACACATCCATTTGGTTCAGGGTTTTACAGACATGGCTGAATACGTTTTTTTTTTTTAAAGTGCTGCTCAACTCTTTCTAACTTTGACTGCCTCGTAAAAACGTGTTTCTGCAACTGCCTCAAAATCATTTGCACTAACTCCGTGTACTGTTCACACATGAATTTGAGCCAATCAGGTTAATTATGTGATCAGCTGCTTTTTATTTTGTTTTGCAAGTCACCACTCAACACATTAAGCCTCTGGTTCCTATTTTATCCAGCCGCCAGTCTGACTTCCCAGCCGACAAAACAAGCCGACCCTCCGTGACTCACAGCTCATGTTTCATTTATTCACACATACAGCCCGCACACACACACGCGCGCGCACACACACACACACGCACACACACACACACACACACACACACACACACACACACACACACACACACACACACACACACACACACACACACACACACACACACACACACACACACACACACACACACACGATCCGAGTAAATCCAAACAAACAGACTCCAGCAAACATTTTTACACTTATACACACACAGAGAAAAGCACACACACGCGCAGAGACACACAAATACACAAACAATATCAGTAAATCTGAGCTAGGCAAACATTTTTACACTTGCACTAACACACACACACACAGAGAAAAGCACACACAGCACACACACAAAGTTGCACAGACAGACAAACACACAATCAGACACACTCCCCAAGAGTGTGTCTCTGTGTTCCCCCATCTGAGAGCCCTTTTCCCGGAATACCAGTCTGAGAGGTCCAGCTAAAAACTATGACATTTCACCACAACTTTGAAAACAAAGCTCTGTGGAATCTGCTTGGCTTCTTCTGTTTATACTCCCTTAATACCGAGCTGACTTTTTTTTTTTGTTGGATGCCCAACAATTCTAGCAATACAACTCAGACGGGGGTCAATTTGAACTCTATAGAACCCTCAGCCTGTTTAACCTGCGGGAGAACCACACTCATACACAGTTTTCCCTCAAAGTTCTTGCTTACTTTACCTGGTGAGCTGCCAGTTTGAATCTGGGTCATTAGCTCGGCTGAGGAGCCCTCGAAACTAAAAGTATTTAACGTCCTAACCAGCTCTGGTGGAGCCTCTGAGTGGCCGACAGATACGGTTTACGTTGTATAATGGACAGCTTCTATGTGTGAGACTTGTGTGAAACCACCGACCCTCGCTTCACCTTAAAATAGCACGAGCGGGAAGTCTTTTAATCAGCTGCCATTACTGCATGATGGGAAACGGAGTTCAAAACGTGTCATTTGTCAGTCCAAAATAGTCTTCACAAGTTTCTCTGTGAGAGAGCGTGTGTGTTGTGTGTTTTTGTTGGGTGGGCAGGGTTATAAAAAGTATTACTCAAGCTGCCACACATCTTGCTTCAATTAAAGCTGTGGTCACTTTTTGCGCAACCCTATGGAACTCTGGGTAAACAGGAGCTTTGTCGATGGCACAGTTCACGCTGATGCACACTGATGCTCGTTCACACACACACACTTTACACTGTATGTTGGAGTGTGGTTCTGGTGGTTCACTGGCTCACCAAACACACACACACACACACACACACACACACACACAGGCACACAGACAGACACCCACACACACACACACACACACACACACACACACACACACACACACACACACACACACACACACACACACACACACACACACACATTTATTCCTGCTTCCTGTGTGGTCTCCTGAAATTTAGGGTTCAACTCTCATTACTGGCGTCAATAAGGCATATTTCTCACACATTCACTCACAGACACAGACACAGACACACACACACACACACACACACTCCTTATTCTCCTGCTGAAACCAATCCTCTGTTATAAGCTGTGTTGAGCATGTTCACCTAATGATACCCCAGCTTTAGCTAACCACTGTCTCGATCAGACTGTTCTGATAATACTGCTTTTGTAAGTAACCATAACCACCCAGTGGCCGAGGCACAAATACACAAATATGCTTCCCGGAGATTTTTTTTTCGCTTTGGCGGCGTGCGTGCGTGTGTGCATGTGTGTGTGTGTGTGTGTGTGTGTGTGTGTGTGTGTGTGTGTGTGTGCGGAGCCCTTTGAAAGAACAATACAAAGTTCAAGTGTGTGACAGTAAAACTTTCCATTTAAACCAACACAAATTTCATTGTGTTATTCTTGGTGGCTGGTCCCACCTACTTTGTGGAGAGGGAGCGCTGTAATGCCGTGTATGAAATCATGTATGGGTTCGACCCTGTGGCAGCACGGTGGTGACTGGCTCCACAGACACAGAGCACAGAATCCACCTGGAAAACACAACCGTGCTCTCACAGTCTTTGAAATGAGCCTTTCTCCCCATAGGACACAACCACTGTGCATTCAGATGACTTTGAGAGGCTATAGCATTTTATTATAATAATATAATATAGATCATATAATATTTAAGGGAATCGACATGTATAGGTATGTATGTATTTATGTATATATGAGAAAATATATATGCATACATATATTAATGGTAACCTATTTAATTTCTTTACTAACACAAATATAAAAGTTCTTAAGTTATTAAAGTTATACATTGTATATTATAAAGTAAAAATACTCATATTAATACTTATGATGTGGTAATTGACTAACTCAGAGAATTGTATTAAGTCAAAATTGTGAGACACTAAGGTAAAAGCACAACTTAAAAAATATAATAAAATAAAACATAATTTGATATAGGCAAAAGAAAACACAACTTTTACTTACATTTTTTATTTGTTAAGTCATAATGTTGATTTAGTATATATATTTAGTTTTTATTTCTAATAATAATAATTTATACATTTATATATTTTTATTTATAGTATAAAATGCAGCTCAAGAACACAATAACAGAAGCAGATAGGAACATAATCTGATAGACTAGCTTAAAGTTAACAATGGTGCTAGTTAGAGACTTTTAAAATCCATCCTGGTGCTAAAACTGATGTGATATGTTCAAGTACTCAGGTTCAAATTATTGTCAGCCTTCATAATATTTCATTATATATTTCTATTGTTCTGCCAGTTTAAATTCTTGACGTTTGAAATGTGTACCCACCTGAGGTAAGCGTTGGTTCCGCCAGCTGACTATGGAGGCTCTCAGGAGAGCACTGCAGTTCTGACTCCCCACACGAGAGCTTGTTTGTACTGTTATTCTCCCAGGAAAGACCCTGGCCTTGCTCCGGGCCAGAGGCCTCGGGGGGTTTGTCCAGGTACAGATCTCTAACAGACGAGGACGTCATCAGGGGACTGACTGAGGTCATCGCAGAGGTTGTGCTATTCTCTGCTGAGGTGGTGTCTGTGCTCGCCAGTCTGTATAACTCCTCCTGTTTCAGCGGTGACCTGTCGGTCATGTTGGGTTTGAACTCTGGCGACACCAGAGCCTGGGACAGAGGCAGGCAGAGTTCAGGACGTGGGCTGGATGGAGGGACGACAGAGGAGCTGTGGAGGAGTGGAGGAGAGAGAGACACGAGGGACGCAGCAGCCGTTTCACTCTTGCACAAAACCATCTTTTCTTGATTCCCGTTGCCCTTCTCCCCGCTCTCACTCCTCTCTTCTTTCCCGCTCTCATCTCCATCCCTCTCTCCATCCAGCCCTCCACACGAGCATGTTCCTGGAGTCCCGGGGGAGACGGCCTGGCTGCAGTCCTCGTTCTCCCCGACTTCCAGTGGCTCGCGAACAGGGATGACGCACACGCAGGAACCCGCCAAGAGAGGGGGCACGCTGGCGACCTCCTCCTCCTCTGACACCTCCTCCGGCTCTCCAGACCCTTCGCTCTGATCCTCCGTCACCATCTTCCCATTGGTTGCTACGCTTTCTGTCATTTCCCCGGTGAAGGGCAGCGAGACCTTGACGTCAGGAGCAGAGGTGGGGAATGTGCAGAGGGGCTCGTCTGTTGGGTTGTGTGGTGCTTGGTAGACGAGTTTGGTGATCTCACACGGTGTACACTTAGGACCCCCACTGTGGTAAAGAGGGTCCAAGGTATCCTAGAACAAAAGAAGCAAGGAGATAAGCACTGAGAATAACCATTATCTTCTGTGCATTGTAGGAAATATGATTTCAAAAAGTGTTATGCACACAATTTAAGAGACTTTGGCTGTATTTGTGCCTCATTGAGACAAATATTTCAAACATGCACGTGCAACTACATGCAATGCAGTGGATTTCTGTGTATTTTCAACTGTAATTCCACTTTACCTGCTGTATCCTTGTACTCTTCAGATTCTGAACACACGATCGCAGATTTACTGGACAAAGAAACAACACATTCTAGGTTAAAATGGAAAGGATGAATCATGACCCATTTTCAGCCACGAACCCCGGAATCCGCCAGGTCTTTCTAATACGAAGAACGCAGCAGGAGATTGTTCAGGTCGGACACATTCACAACAACAGGACAATGTGTGGAACACTCATGCGAGGGGTGACGTCTCAGTAGAGCCTGCGGGAGGCAGGATGGAAATTATGCGATTTTGTTTACAGCACATCAACATCAGTGTCTGCCCCTTTTGCCAAAACCTCTCGTATCCCGTTGTCTTCTACGTGTATGGCTCCTCTCATATTTACATTCTTCCTGTTTTGCATGTCTCGTGTGTTAGAAACGTCATCAACACACCCACTCGCTCTAAAAGTCTCAGAAAATGTCCGCAGCAACTGACTCAGACATTTGCCTTCTCATGTACTTCAGCTCCTACGGTAAATTTTAGGAAAAAGTTTGGGCAAAGAGGTTGTTGAACATCAGGACTATAAATTGAGAACTAGTTCAAACAGCAAGTCAGATCTATTTATCTATGTACTTCAATGTTTTTGAATATAAGATAAATTTACGGGGCTGTAGCTTACCAGAGAGTAACTTCAGTTTGTCCTTGTAGCAGAAAAGCAGCAGGATGAGGAGACACAGAACGGTGATGACTGACAGAACTGAAACTATGACCCAGGAGGGCGTGGCACCTGCAAGAGAGACAAGTTCACAGATCACGTTTTATACGTTCAAGCTACTGTCAGTCAAACATATCGTAAATCACACATGAGGTTTAGGTGATTAGTCGTTTGTTTCCTCCTGAGTGGATGTTGAACATGCATTGACTGGTCTTTGTATGACAGTGTCCACTGAACATGTCTCACCAGACACAGGGAGTCCACATGCTGCATCTGCCTGAGCGCTGCCTGGATGTGTCTCAGTCCTGCCCTCGGCCTTACAGCTGAAAGAGAAGATGGGGGGAAAAAAAACAATGAAGAGCAAAGACTACACGTGGACATGTGTTATTTTGTTCATTACAGGGTAACACCAGCCTAACAGCCTCCACCACTGGACAGCTCTGTGATGAAGAAACAGAAAGAGAGCGAGAGATGGAAAAAAGGGAGATTTTCCCTTCTCTCAGTCCATCATCACCATCATCATCATCATCATCATCATCATCACAGTTCCTGCCTGCAGTGGAGGCGCTGGTCTACCAGGTTGAGTTTTCCCTTCAAAAAGATCTCAGCCGAAACACTGTTTGTGTGCGTGCATATGTGTGTGTGTGTGTGTACTTCTTTTTATTAACTATTTTTGGGACATTTGCAGAACTCGTACACCTCATTAGGACCAAAATTCACCAAAGAGCTCCTGTTTAAAGTTAGTGATAAGCTGTGAATTGTGGTAAGGTTAAGTTTTGTGTTAATCATGAATTAGTCCTGGTCAAAGTTAGGGATAGACTTTTGATTAGGCTGTACACAATGAATGGAAGTCAATGCAAATGTCAGTGCAGAGTGTAAAAGGGTTGGGCCAGAGCCTGATTGCTTGGATTTACTGCAACTGTGTGTGTTTGTATGTGTGGGTGCAAGCGTCCACACTTACTTAGTCCATTGTTTGCATTGTTCTCCGTTGTTGTCAGCAGAGAAGCAGCCTTTCTTACATGCCACACAGACCTTCCTTCCGTTCGTGGAGTCTGAAAGGAGCAGCATATATTTCATTAGATGTGTCATGTCTCCGGTCCACGAATCCCTCCGTAAAATGTCGGATGTGATTGTTGTGACTCTCACCGGGATCCACCTCGAGGCCATATCCGGCACTGCAGGTGGGAATCCTCTCACAGAACTCACAGTTGATGGGGTAGCACTGGAGGTGGGGGAGGCAGCGGCACGGCTCCTCTGCCACAGTGTTCTCAGGCCTCTCCATGAATCCCTTAACTGCAAGGGGGGGAGTCAAAGGGGGAGTATTTTTATACTATAGAGATATACGATGAGATCACCAGGACATTCTTTTTGTGATGGTCAGAACATTTTTTTAATACAAAAAGACAAGTCCCAATAGTATGACAATAAGTAGGCAAACCTTTAATCATACATTTTGTTTCGAGTATATCAGCAATAGTTTAAGGTTTGAAAAACTGGATACATTCAAAGTTGTTGGGTTTTTGGTTCTCTGGTGTATTCTAACTATTAAGAAACAACAATCCTAGTTACAAACACGTTATTATTAAAGGTTCAGTGTGTGAGATTTAGGTGAAAGGGATCTATTGGCAGAAATTGAATATAAAATAATCCTCGTCATGATTTCACGAGTGTGTTTCATCTAAATTGTACAAATTGTTGTTTTCTTTACCGTAGGATGGACTCTTTATATTTAAATACTTTATATTTACACCAGGGGGGGGGTCCTCTCTACGGAGGCTGCCATGTTTTTACAGTAGCCCAGACTGGACAAACTAGACGCCTTATGAGTTTTTAGGACAACTGAAGGCTTCCACTGGTTCTCTTTCATGTTAGGAAGGGGAGGGTGAGGTGAGGGGTATTCAGCTGCAACATGCAACTTCACCACTAGATGTCACTAAATCCTACACACTGAACCTTTAAGGCAGGATTTCGTCATTATTCAAGATGTTGGTACTGACTCGGGTCACAGAACTTCTGCTGGAGACAGCGGTCCTCTTCGGTCCAGCCGGGTTGGTATTCACCGCGATTGCACTTTATACATTTCGTCTTTTGAGAGTCAGTGCAGGCAGCGAGCATACGGAAGCCTGGTGGGGACAAAAAGTGAGACACAGAGTCAGAGCAGGATGATAAGAGGTCTGTGTGTGTGTGTGTGTGTGTGTGTGTGTGTGTGTGTGTGTGTGTGTCTTTGAATCATTGTGAGGACATTTTGGCCAGACATCAAAACTTCAGAGGGCTGTTAGATGTTCAGGTGAGAATTAAGAGGAGGATTAGGTGTTTAGATTAGGGTTATGCGTGTGTGTGTGTGTGTGTGTGTGTGTGTGTGTGTGTGTGTGTGTGTGTGTGTGTGTGTTTACCTGGCCCACACTTCTTGCAGCATCTGGTGCCTCTTACGTAATGAGTCTCATCACAAGGTAAAGTTTTGGATACCACATCCTAAAAAAAAACATCAAGACATAAACTGATGTGTTATTTTGTATAAGTTTAGCTTTTTTATACGTCCGTGTGTCCTGATACTAAATGTATTTGAAGAAAAGATTCCCACATTAATTCGTGCTTCGCTCGATCAAAAACGTCCCTTGATGTCTGCCACGCTTCGGAGGCCATCTTCCTCCGTCTTTTCTCCATCTTTCAAATCCACATGAGGTATTTTGAGACGGCGGTGAGTAATGAGAGGAAGAGGATGGTTGTTTTCCACGACGTGCCCAGGAATTCTTTCCGCCACCTCAGAAGCACCTGACCACAGCGGCGCACAGCCTCCAAACCGGCAAACCAAACCCCCCTATAGTACCCAATTACCCATGGAGAGACCAACTGGAATTAAAAGCAATCAACTCCAACTGCCTTCAGATTAGAACACACTGGACTCCAGATGTTCTCCTATTGTACATTAGAGAGCTATTCGAATATAATTACCATGTGTTTGAGTCCCCTATTAGTCAACTTGTCCATTACATAAATAATGCGAATAACAGCTGGCTGCTATGACACTTAAATGATGAGTTTATTCCCAAAAGCTCTTTCTCCTGTTATAACTTAGAATAATGCTATAAATAACATTTCCTGCTGTGATTCAACACAGCAATCTGTAGTTTAGCAAGGGGCACCAGAGAGGGAAACATCTGGGAGCTCTAGTAAAAAAAGGCCACAAAGGTAAGCCAAGGCTCACCCCCACACACACACACACACACACACACACACACACACACACACACACACACACACACACACACACACACACACACACACACACACACACACACACCCTGCAGCCACCCTCACCACACTGCTGAATTAGAGAATCTGACTGTTATGACAGAAACGATGCCAAAGCCACAGTGTCTATATAAAATGTAGAAAAACACAACGTATAGACTCTGTCCTCGGACCTTACTCTTTAAATTTTTCACATTCAGCACATCTCAATGTTTGTCTTTCCCATGAAATTACATGCTGTTTCAGTCTAACAGTAATTTGTACAGCTAAAGAAATGTTGGTGCTGCAGCAACATTCAGAGGAAACACATTTGAAATAGTCTCCGACTCTCACTTTTCTCTCCCATGGTGCAACTGTGTGTCTGCAACTTTCAGCAGCTTCATAAAGACACAAATTATTGACTGTATTTAAAGAAAGATGACGTAACTGCGCCCAACAAGTGAAGCCAAAGCATCTAGATTGCCACCTGGTGGCTGGCAGCAGTATAGGTCATATGCCCCGCCTCCTACACGTTAGTGGACAGGATGTGGACCCAACTAAAAAGTCAAAGTACAATTTAAAAAACCTTTTTCCCTGAGATGATTTCTTTCATTTGAGGTAGTTCTCACACTGATGTTCTGTAAGTTTGGTTTTTATTAGTTATTTGATGCTATAAAAACAGAGTGATACCTCATGATTGACAGCTGAGACTGACTCACGATTGGTCGATAGCATGTATCAACGGTACCACACCACTGCAGCTTCGTCCCCTGATCAATACTGCACAGACTCTGGCTCCAAATGCACAAGATGGCAGCGTGATTAAAACTGTTCACGTCCATGAAGAATGAGCTTCCTCAATAAGAGCAGTTGCATAAACACAGCATTTATGTCCAGCAATTCAATGTTGCTTTGGAGATCATATTCATGCATCACTGTGCACTGGTGAAATCAATTAGGTAATTATTTCTCTGTAGGACTAGTTTTAATTACGTAATTTATAGAATTACAATGATAACTTTCCTTTTGTTGAAATGTTCAAGTTCCATTGGTTTGAACTGATTGTAATAAGGAATCAAATCTTAAAATAAAACTGAATATTTAAGGATAACATCAGATTAAATAAAAAATACTTAGCTCCCTTCCCTCCTCTCTCCCTTTCGTTCTCACACCTCCACAGTAAATTCTGTTTAGTCTCAATGTCTTTTGCCTCGGGCAAAAGCAGAGCAACATGAACGCTGGCAAGCTTTTAATTACCTCCACTCGGTCGCTCGCACATCAGCCAGTCTTTGTTTCAGAATCTCTGCAGAGGAATAATGACGCACGGCGCTCGGACCACAGCACTAACGAGGACCATGTGCTGCAGCAAACAGAAGTGACAGAGGAGGAGGAACGGTTCCCATGACAATGTTCATGTCTATGGATGGATGGATGGATGGATGGATGGATGAATGGATGGATGGATGGAGAGACAGACAGACAGAGAGAGAGATAGAGAGATAGATAGACAGATCACACACACATAAAGAATTCTGGGAAGTGTGTTTTCACGATGGCCACATCTGAACATTGGCTGTCGGTTCTGTGAGGCCGTTATGTTTTGACAAACTAAATATACAGTAAATGTCACAGGAAAAGAGCTGATCCACCCTATATGATTATAGGTTATCATACCGGTAAAGATAGAACACGCAACCTCAACTTTTAAGGCTGCACAAATACAGTAATATATGAATGTGTGTGTCCTACAGCTTGTTCAAAGAAGAAATAGGGGAGGGGGGGGGGGGAAATAGTCAAATAGATTTGATTGGATAAAAATGTTCCAGGGCTCCAGCCTTTTTTTTTTTAATCTTATCTTTTAAAAATCCTCCAGCATGTGTGAGATCAGGAGTGTGACACACAACACATTCCTTTTTGGCGTCAGAGTAGGGGAGGATTTGCATAACGGCCACGGCAGCCGCTGGCAACGGGCCTAAAGAAGCAGAGTGTGACTTTCAGGCCTCTGTGTGTTTCAGCGCTCCGTGATAAGGCTGCTGTAAAAAAAAAAGAAAAAGAAGCATGTTGCACAACGCCTGAATGTTTGTATTGTGTTTACACCTGTGGTTCATTCTTTTAAACAGCCATAAAAATGAACTCCTTTGAAGTTCCACCTGCGCAAATTATGACTTTTACTCGTTTTGAAAGTCTCATACTCAGCTAATAAATACTTTCCATACTTGTAAACCATATGTGGCACTGAAGGACCTTTATGGATTTATCCTCAAATAATAAAAATGATGATAATAATACAGTGTTAACACTTTGTATTGTCTCGTTGGCATAAACTGCCAGTGATTTAATGGTTATCCAGTACATGTAAGAGACTATTAAGTAGAGTTTTCTCAAAGGCTCTAACTTATTTTATAATTGCAGCAGCTTTGACACAAAAAGAACAAGCTTGAAGATGAGAAGGAGGACTTATAACCACCATGGGACCCAAAGAAAAGCTGGAAACACGTCCAAGGGAGAACTTGTCTAATCTGCGCTAATTGTTTTAAGGAACTTGACAGAGTTTAATCGGGGCCCGAAGACCAATATGACCCCTCCTCTTTCCACACAAAGCTCTGTTGTTATTACAAAGCTTCATATTTTATCAGGCAGTTGAAAGTCTGTTGTCTGAAAAGTTAAATCAAGTTTGGATCTGCAGGCCTGAGGCAATGTGGTGTTATTGCTGAAGCCACGACACACATAACATTACTGGAGAGATGGATGGACGGATGGAAGGACGGATGGAGAAAAAGCTCAAAGTTTTTCGGTTGAATATCCAATGAAGGAAAAGGAGACAAGACCCAGAGAGAGATTCTTGACGGGTGGATGACAGAAAGGTGGACAAACAGAGGACGCCTGGGGAAACAGACTATTAAATAAAGTACACAACTACTGACTTTTTAAGCCCAGAACATCTTGAACTAATCCTGTGTTGCTCAATCACACAGGCGGTTTGAAATGAATTTGAACCATTTCTGGACGAAGTGGTTGAAAACCAATAAGCGAAGGGGGATTTTATTGGAGGATACAGTGAGTCAGTGATGGCAAGACCACGGTGAGAACATACCAGGGCCAACGGTTTGCAGTGTCACCTTAAAACGTAGGATGGCTTTCCTTGCTTCCTCTGTGCACACTGACTCATTTTCCATGCATCAAATCTGCATTCCCTCACTCTGTTTGCCTCAATACTTGAAAAACTAAAAACTGGGACTTCTTGCTTCTGTGCCATCATCATATCTCTTGCAACACACCTTAGTAGAGCAGAAGGAGAGAAAGAGAGAAGAAGGAGCGTCTGTTCCAGTCAAAGTTGTAATGCTGCTGGTTTACGGTAACGCGCACACAAACAGCCTGTGATGGATGACTGGTGCCCAGCAGTCCCACCGCCCCAACCACATCTTATAAACTGCTCCACCTGGATGGAGTTAGAGCCGCTTGGACTGCACAACAACATGGACAGCATGTCATTGGCCATTCACTCTTTTTCCTCACCACCAAAATCAAACTGTGGCCTTGGATCATGCTGTGGGAGACATTACGCATTGTTGTTATTTCAATGGTTTGGTTTGTATCCATGCCATTGGAGTATGGCACTGCCACCACCGTAACTTTGTATTGTCTTCCAGTCCTAATCTGTAGGGAATAAAACCAGTGACAACTTGTCTGGATCCGTGCAGGAGCTTTACTGCTGCCTGGGTCCTGATGCGCCATTTGGCCAGCGCCGGTCCCCCCCTCCGGACCGGACCGGGAGAGAATGTTTGGTGGAGGGAGAAGAACATCCTGCGGCCAGCGGCGTTTTTGCGGTCAGACCGCGCATGCAGGGGGAGGTGGACTCGACCCAAACACAACTGTTTCCAGTCAAAACTCAACCATCATCTCTTCCCCTCAATCCGCGCAACAACATCTCAGGTGTTGGCACCGTTACACTTTTCCATCTACTCCATCGCGATTCTCACTTTTTTTGGGGCATAGCCACTCATGTATAAACGTTTGACAGCCCCCGAGAAGTAGGTTATAGGAGAACAAAACATCTATGCACTGTTTTTTATTTATAAATACACTCCTTACTGCTGTTATCAAGGACATTAACCCCCCCCCCCCTTCAGTCACAGAAGTGGTGTTTTTACCTGTGCGTAAAAGGCGACGAGCGCACACGTTATCCAGCCTCGGAATATCCAACTCGTAGAAAAGTTCAGTCTCATCTCTGCAGGAGGATGAAGACTCCTTCCTTCTCGGGACAAACTTTCCTTTTCTCTCAGCCAAGACGACGATCTCTCAAGGCCGAGATCAGATTCTTCTCTTCGGGATTCAACTCAGTAAATCACTTCTTCTTGCGCGCAGAAATGTGGCGGAGCCTCCGCAGCGTCTCATGGGGCATTCTTGCGCCTTCATTCCCGGTTAGGCTGCAGTTACAGTTCCCCTCCTCTCCTCTCCTCTCATCTTCCTTCTGCTTTCACCCACGCGTTGTGGAGCAGAGGATGCATGCAACAGCTTGTAAAAGCCGAGTGAGTGACTGGGGCAAGGGAGGGAGCTCCTCCCACCACGTTGCCACATGTAAAGAAAGAAATAAGTTCACCCCCCCCCCCACCCCCACCCCCAACCCCTCTGGCTCTGTGCACTGATCTCTCTTTCTGAATGAATGAATGAGTGTGTGTATGTGGCAGTTAGTGTGTGAGTGTTACTGTGACATGAACCTTCACACACTGGAAACACAACTGTGCAGCATCTCTGCAGAAAACAGTTGCAGAGTTTATTTTTGGAGCCGTTCCTGAAGTGACACTTTTGGTCTAAAAATGGTGTCATGACCTCACACCCGAGATGAACTCAGATATGACCAAACGCACACGAAAGGCAAAGAATGTGGTGACTATCAAAAAGCTTTCACTTCCTGCATGAGCCATTCATCCTGGATGGCGAGTAGGCTGCTCTCCGTTCTGGAGCGTGAGACCTGGAACCGTTACGACCATTTCTTCAGTCGACAAATGTCTTTCATTTAGCAGAATAGTGACTGCAGCTGTGCTGGTGTGGGGAAGACAGCGATTCAGAGAAAGAGAGAAAAAACTGTATTTTCCCTCTGAGCATTGCAGATCAGAGGCAGCCAAACTTGGCAAGTGAGGGAGGGCGGGTTCGGCTGAGTGGACAACATGTTCTCCTCAAAGTGACAGTTATGCAAATATTAAATTGCAGGTAGGTCCTGAATGCAGAAAACAGGAGGCTGGTCGGCCCGAGAGAGAAGAGGTGGAAAAAAAGATGCCAAAAAAATGACGCAATCTTGTCTTATTCGTGCAAACAAGATTGATTGATTCATGCTAGACCCTGTCTACTCTAATAAATGTTCTAAGTATTATTAATTTGTTGATGTGCTGTTACATGCAACAACTTCTGTCTGTCCTGATTGTGACTCTTCTGGATGTTTCTCATTTCTCTAGGTCGAGGGTTAAGGACAGAATGTAGATGTCTCAACTTGTACAGTTTGCTGAGGCCTAGGAGGTTAACTGTGATTTGTGAATACAAGCTGCTTTTCTTTGAGTCAATTGGACAAAAAATGTATATTTATTCAGACACAGAATTATTGTCAACTCTACAGTTGCAGTTTCTAAATTAATTATACTGTAAATGTATAAACAAATAGAGGACAGGTTTTTCTGTAACAACTAGTTGGCCTCACACCAACATTTTATGGGTCCTTGGGTCACTCTCCACCTCGCCAAACGATTTAACGGAAATCAGTTGAGTAGTTTTTGTGTCATCTTGCTAACAAACAAACAAACAAACAAACAAACAAAAAAAACCACCCACCAGCAAACCAACGCAGACAAAAACAGAACCTCGGGAAGAGGTAAAAACGTGGGCACGGGTTTTCCTGTGTATCAATCATAATGAATGACTAAGAAAGCAGCTGATTGTGTCACAGCCAACACAACTAACAGAGGTGGATCTTCCCCTCAAGCAGAGAAAGTGAAAGAATAATGAAGGTTTTGAGCTCAGCCAGTGACGCTAATGGGCTCTGTCCTCCCTCTCCCCTCCTTATTTTCTACTTCCCTTCTCCAAACATGCTGAGAGAAGCTGTTCTGTGGCCGGGGCCTCTGCAGCTTGCACAGTAGCAATTAAGAGCCAGATGTGACTGTTTTAGCAGGAAGAAACCTCCGCTGGTCTCTGAACGCACCCCGAGCATTCACACTAACAACGGAATTGAACCGGCACCGAAGCGAAGTCCCTGTGAAGCCGCACTTTAAACACTGAAGTCACGATGTAGCTTATTTTTTGATGTATGAAGACGTAGGTCCGCTGCATGGAGAGACGCCATGCTGGTTTACAAGCATCACACTGGCTCGGGTCAGAGCTCAGACTGTCAAGCCATGCAGGCATTCGGTTTGTGTTGCTTAGCATCACTTACAAAAGGCAAAGTTCAAGAAGTGGGCCTGTTCCTGACAGCTCAGATACACAATAATGCACACACACTTAGATGCACGCCATAAGCCGCGGAATGGTTCACATTAATGTAACACACTCATTACTTGTTCCACAGAAGAAAGCAGCCGCAGCCTGTTTTGGTACAAAGATTTTGGAGGAAGCTTCAAGGGGTTAGGCGAGGTCTCCGCAGATCATAGTGAAAAGTACACGGGGCAGAAAAACACGCTCACATCCACAGAGAGCTCGAGAGGAATAATAACATTAAAGCCCGGCCACCGTGTTCCGGTGGTTTTAAGACTGGGTCTGCGTTGCTCCTGCTTGCTTTGGAAACAGATGTGATCCGTGAGTCACCCGAGCCGCCGGCATGAGTAAGAGCTGCCGGCTGATGTCGTTTCCACGCACAAACAAAATGGTTTTTTTATGAACACACATGCACACACAGTGGTGCTCTCACATGCAGGTGCACATATCTGCATGGCCCTGCACAAAAGCCAATGCAAAGGTCTTGGCAAGAGGACAGGCGCGCCGCAACATGGAAGGCAAAGCAGGGGCCTCGAGCTGAGAGTGGACACATACTTCGCTTGCGCCGACGCTGACACACAAACATTGTTATCGGACACATCTGTGAACCCAGACTTGGTTAAAACAACATTTGGTCTGCGGCATCACAAATAACGCACGTGTTTATTTATATTTAGAGCAGGAAGTGAGATCAGACCACAATTGGTCACAGGACACGAGTTCAGGATGAATTTTATTACCAGGTGTGAACGGGGCCTCAATGAGTGTGTATGTGTCTGAGATGGGGTTTGAACTTTAAGTCTCACTAAAGTAGCTTATTAAAGCACCATAAAAGTCTATTTTGAAAGGTAAAAAAACGTGTACCGTCTCCCCACCTTCACAGCGCCACCTGCAGTTGAGGAGCCTTCTCCAACTACTGACCCCACCCACAAGCTGACAGGATTGGTTATTTAGGTTTGTGACATCATAAACCCTGCGATTTGAATCTGTCATCTGTTCACCGCAGTGTTAGGGCCTGGTCACACATACGCTAATGCAAAGCGAATATCGCAAGTCAAATGTCACCAAAGTTGAACGCTGTGATTTGCCTCACCACAGGAAGCAAATGTTTTATTCGCTTGCGCAGAGTGGAAGTGGAAAGGAAGTGAAGTTTCTTGGGGTGTTAGGGCCCCCCCCCCCAGGTCCCCTTTTGCCTGGGGCCCCCGAAACTCCCTTGAAACGCCCCTGCAAGAAGGTGGTTATTTTGACACACAAAGAACTGCCCTATTTACTCTGAATGCAAATAACACATATCTGCGAACTACTGCTGCATACGCATATCTACAGACAAAGACGAACAAGCGCACCCGAACACCCAGGACACACGTGTCACGCCTCCAGCTCCACCCCTGAGGTGTACACATTATTTGTCCACCTGGTGACTTATCAGTGATGATGGTTGAATATTAGCCTACATATGCAAATTCTGTTCTTTACCAGTGGGCGTTAGCTATAACTCATGTCATGTTCAACCATGAAATGAGCAATGACCTATTTTCTGCAGAATTCAGTGTACATCACAACACACCAATCAGGACTGTGCACAATCTGATGTTGGCAAATTACAAACACACATTGTACTTCACTTGTTTTTTTGTGAAAACTTGTGATTTAAACGTTTTTACCCCTGCATGTTGAATGGTTGGTTTGTTTATTTGTAAACAAGATAACACAAAAACAACTGAATGGATCATCACAATGGGAAAAGGACCCAAAGAAGATTCGATTAAAGTCTGGTGCGGATCTGAGTAAAGGGGCAGATCCAGGAATATTTGTAATCACTTTTTTTCCCCTACATTTTCTTTGATTTCTCAGAATATTTCCTGCATCTTGATGTGGAAAAGTCTGACATGTGTATGGGACTGAGATTCATGAGTGTGTGTAATTTGGTGCATTTGAGTGAGTCCAGATCGAGTGAATGTAAATGTGGTTTCATAAGTAAACGGTCGGACCTTGCACTCTACTGTAAAACCCCTGAAGTCTCCTTGAGAGCAGGTGCACACGTCTGCCTACCACAATCAATTGTCCTGTTTGACAGATTCAGGCCAAAGTTAAACACATTAACTAAGTCATAACTTTTCTAAAAGGACAGATAGCAGGGATTGAGCGATAGTGCAATCTGGACGGCAGATCGGTGCGTTTCTTTCCGTACACATTTGGGGGTTGAGTTGTTGGGAATGTCCCATGAGACGGACTTTGGTTTGTTGTACCAAGCAGTAACAATAGACCACATCAAAGGGTCGGACGTGAGCGGCGGGAGCGAGGGTTCATCTGCGACATCGCTTCGCTTTACTGCCTCCAACACCTGTCGGGAACTTTGAGCAGTAACCAGAACTCGGAAGAGGCTTTGAGTGCAGACGCTCAATGAAGCTCCCGGCGTTTACATTTGAGTACACAACTCATCTCCATCTTTTATTACACCATGACACCAATTTTCAAATATACATAAAGAGTACCGTCCTCTCCGGGTCAGTGTATCATACAGTTATTTACCGCTTTTCTTAGAGCATATCCCCCAAAAAAAGAACAACGGAAAAAAAAGATATGAAAGAACAAAAATACAAAAAGGTAGAATTATCAGAGAGAGACCGCAACACAGAGAGACGCAATGCTACAGACAGAGAAGAATTATGATCAGTGTTCTTTTTTAACTTCACAACGCCAAAACAGATAAACCAGAAAAAAATAGTCCATTGACAGTAGTGATATTGTTCATGTATCAGCCTCTGAATTAAAACAAATATATATATATATCTATATGTATATTTATATAATAAAGAACAAAAGAGAAGTGCAAATTTCTTTGGAAGTTGGAATAAAGTATGGATTTTTCCTTCATTAATTAAGACATAAATAAGTTATAAAATAGAAGCTATCAAAACAAACAAATAACAACAAAAAAAACCCAGACAGACTTTGAAGAAATCAAGGCAAGACATTTTTTTTTTTATAGCTTCAAGTAGGCGTTACTTCTGAGCCGTACAGAAACACTGTACGAGGCATTCTTAGCAGACCGAGAGCCATTTTGTGGTTCAATCCTCCAGTGTAATTTTCCCTCACGGATGCAAGTTAATGCGACTGTCGAGCATTTTCCTCTGGGATGGCGTTTTTTGAAAGAGTCTAAATGAAGTCAAGCAGGCCTCGCTGTCGTGTTTTGCCAAAAAAAAGTCGAGGCAAACAAGAAGCGCTGGAGTGAACGTGAAATTTGATTCGGTGATACTTTCACGTCCAAGAAACAAGTCCCATGTTTTCATTTTGGGTGAAACATCGTATTCAGTTCCTTCCCCCAGTCTCATCTCTCTTTTCTGAAATGTCAATGTCGACAACACTTATTGGAAAAAAGCACATTTCTAGTCTGTGACAATGCCTCCGTCGGGATTAGGAATTAAGGACAGAATAAATGAGCAGAGGGGGAACTTTGCCTTTCACTGCAAAAAAAAAAACCAACATTCTGCCGTTAACCTTTAAATAGCAGGTTCTGCTACGGCACCGACGATTTTCAAACCAACACACCTTAGTTTCTCCAAACTGAATAAATAAACTCGATCTTCGAGCTCTGTAAGCGGAACCAGTGCTTCGTCCGGTAAAATGAAATGCTCCCGAAGACGGCAGGGGGTTGGTCGGATACCGAAAGTGCGGTCGGTGGTCGGTCAGTCCGCTTTACGATCACTTCTTTCTCTGGAAGACGTTTGCCAGCATGGCGCCAGAGGTGGTGAGCTGACCCATCTTGCTGAGGAACTTGGTCTTGGCGTCCTCACCCACCAAACTGGAGGCGATGGACATGGAACTATGGGAGGAAAAAAAATACGAAAAACGTTAAACTGGCAGTGATGAAGCAGCAAGATTTATCTCTTTTGCTTTATCAATACGGACTGAAAGATAAACAGAATGAAACCAGTACAGGAAGAACAAGACCCACTATCTGCTGACGAGCTTAGATAATCCTCTACTCCGTTAGAGGGGAAAGGCTGTTTGCCAATTCAGCCCCTCTTGACTTTTACAGTCTAACGGCTCTGCAAGTTCCTCTTTTCAATGAGCTGGGATTCAGATAGAGCGGAGCAGTTACAGCGCTCCGCCGAGCCGCCGCGTTGCTCAACAGGAGGACAAACATCACGTCCTAAAACCAACACTGACTTCCAGCCAACGAATCCAGCAGGAATTCATTGGTGGTCATTAATACATGGTTATTAAATAAACCCAAGAATGAGAAATTGACTCAAGAATTTGTTACCGAAAACCTCGTCTTCTGGCATAAAGGCCTGTGTTTTTGGTTCCGTTTGGTAAAATGTATGTAGGAGGAATCTCATTATTTTGGTAGGAATAAAATAAACCTTTATGAAGACACGTGCATAAGCTCTAAAAGGATCCTTGATGTTTATTACACTGCAGTACTGGAACTTAAACGTCAGAACTTAGAGATTCATTCAGTACAAATACAAGTGATTACACAAGTATATTTACTTTACACTGTACATAGGTACATTTTCCATGCATCTGTACTTTACTTTTTTAAAGTAGTTGATTTTTAACTCAAGTCAAAAGGTCAATGTGGTACATTTACTTAAAAAGTAGTAAAAATAAAAGACCCCAGTTATCATCTATAGCAGGAAACCAAAGAAAGGCTCAATATCAAAGATTGGGAGGACACGCCCAAAAATGAGCCTATCCGCATACACACATGCAGACATGCACCCACTTCTGACATCCACATACACACGCTTCTCCTTTTAATGAACACATGTTAACAAGATGGGAGAAGAATTTTTTTTTTGTTTTTTGAAACGACACCCACAGTATTATGGCTGCTGTCCCAGCTCTTTTAGCTCCACCAAAACAACTCCTCTCATTTTTTCCTCCTCTCTTTCTGTGAAGATACCCACATAATGAGTGCGGCTCCAACACTCTCATGTGCTCTGCTCCCCCCCCCGGGGAATAAACCCACAAAACGGGCCCGGTTCCAATACTGTTTAGTGACCCCCTCGCTTCACTTCCTCCTCTGAGAATTCTTCTGAACCACCACTTAAAAAGCATCGCTTGTTACTGTCACACATAGAGAGAACAATTCGCAAATCATTTCAGAAATAGAGATTGTGTGAATGAGACTGTTAGTTCCTTCTCACCCTTGTGCGTCCGCCATCCCTCGGTTTTCCACCTTGATTTCACATTCTTTCACCATAGAGCTCAAAATCACCTGTGGAGGAGACAACAGAGACGATTGCGATTTTTACAAAAAGGTGTTTGGCACAGACATGTCAAGATTTGCCAAAAGACAAGGCCATCTAGGCAACAGCATATTTTTAACTACTGGAGTTGTACAAATCAAGCTGTGTCTGAGGTCTGTCATGACAACATCTATTTGTGTGTTTTCCTGTAGTACAGTTGGAAAATGAATTTGAATCCCTCTTTTAGGGTCTAGTAGGTTGACGTTACAGACAGAGAGGAAAAGAGTCAGCTGACTGTTAGTCACCTTGGGTAAAAACGCTCACACGAATTGGCTCTTGTGATATTCTGAGCCATAAATACATATGGAGGAGGTGGGTGGGTGTATGAGTGTGTCTGAGAAGGTCAGACTGCGTGTGAGATCTCCCGGAAGTCTGAGCGACAGTCTGGCCAATCAGGAGGTTGAGTACGCAGATGGGACACTGTACTTGTGCGTGTGCATGTGGGCAATTTATGTGTTTATAAAACGTCCCCAATGTATGTGAGAGAACATGCATGTGTCCGTGTCTCCTGACCTCGTGCTCGGGAGAGAGCTGCTCCATGTCGGTGCGGAGACACCGGAGGCCAGGCAGGAAGTGGTTGATCATGACGTCCTCCGAAATGACTGCACAGGAAGTTAAGGAGGGGGAACTATTGACTTTCAAGATGCCAGTGGATCCGAAGCACCTTGCAGGACCACAAATAGGTGTAACCTCTCATTATCCCGACTGACAGGCAGGTTCTGGAAAAAGCTAAATATGGTTACTTACTCATGTAAAATTTTAGGAAAAATGTTGATACAAAAAGCTAAACCGACCTACATGTATTTTATCTAAAAAAAAGCTGATGTTTTTATCTATATTTAAAACCTCAGGGCTTATTTACATCTATTTTGAGTTTTTTTGTTTGGTTCATGCCCCATCCACTAACATGGAGGAGGCTGGGTTTATGACCAATACTGCAGCCGGCCACCAGATGGAGTTTGAAAGGCTTTGGGGAGCAGTCCCGTCATCCATCTTTATATACGGTCTATGGTACACACACATAAACTACACGGTTTGAGGCTAAGCAGCTACACAGTTTGGACAGTGTGTCTAGAAACAGATGTGTGGAGTTTACTTCAGCGTAATTAAAAGAAAACCTTTAAGGGAAAATTATAATATTTTCCTTTGACTGTAAACATTTTCTTAAGGTGACAAACTTAACTTTTCGTCAAAATTCCGCTTTGTCTTGGTTGCTACTGCATGTGCTCTGCAACCTGTCACAGCCAATGGAGCTATACGGGACACAGAGTGAACCAATCTGTATTTTTAGAGATGTGAATGTACAATTTCAGAGCTTGTCTCACTGATTACAAGAACAAGATGTGCAGTGGGAGGTGAAACCTTCTGAGGTTACAGGGCTATACCTCCTGGACACTGCCGCACTGTGAAATAACAGCCTGACAAAGATCCGCAGGAATGAACCCCAGACCAGCTGCCTTCTGTGTGTGCGTTGGAAGTGGGTGTGGTGGGGTTGACAGAGGAGAGACGCAGTGGAGAGACGCAAAAGTGTGAGAAAAGAGAAATCGTGAGAGCAGGAGGAATCACAGAAAAGCGGCAGAGAGGGATGGCAGAGCCAGAGCAGAGGTAGTCTGGATGTGAGACTGATCCTGGGAACTGTTACTAAGGCCTGAAGTTGATGTTCAACCCTTCCCTCCTCTCACACTCGTTTTCCTGCTCTCATCCTTTCCTCTGTTAAAGCAACCCTATAATTACCTCTAGCCTCCAAATGGAGGGAGCTTATTTTTCCCTTTCTCCTGCTGCCAAATGATTGTCGGGCTCTGCCAACACACACACACACACGGAACCACACTCTCAAACACCGGGGCCATGCTGACTCCCTCCGCCACTGTTATACAGGCACGTTCCCAGAGAGCATCTGACCAGCGGAGCGAGCGTTTGACCGGCTATTCTAACGGCCTCAACACTGACTCACTGTTAGGACAGTTAACGCTGAACCTGAGCCAACACTGACAAACACTTCTAGTAAATCCTAAATATATACAGGGCAGCAGTTATAAAAGTATGAGTGAGCTGACTTCTCAGAGAAAGTACACCACACTTTTCATCTTGGCCTCCACTGCTTCAAGTTTAAGTATATGGAAAGTGTCAAAAACTGATGTAAAAAACGGAGCATTAGGGACATTTTGAAGTAAGAAAATTCTAAGATTTCAAGAATAACGTTGTAATAGTACAAGAAGATATGAAAAACATTTTAAGGAAATAAGCAGCAAGGAAAATCCTTGCACGCCAGAGTTCCACTTCTTCTGGATCCAAAATCTTGAACCAAACTCATCATTATTAAATTACAATAAATGTTTTATTCTCTATCATTGTAATATTAAGTCTTTATTCTCATAATATTAAAGCTTTATTCTTGTAGAACTATGACTCAATTTGTGTTAAAGAAAAAAGATTCCCTGTAGTATTCACTAAAACTCTTTTCTCGTAATGTTACGACTTTATTCCTGTAATACTATATCTATTTTTGTGAAAATTACAACTTTTTTCTCACGATAATAGAGTCAAACTATTGTGAATCTATTCTTGTTATATTACTACTTTAGTCTCATGAGATTACAACTTTAGTCTTTGAAATAAATTAAATCTATTGGTTTGTAGTTTTTCCCTTTAAGTGGCCTTAATACTCAGTTGTAAGATATCGTCCTCACATAAAAAGTTAATGCAGGATGACCAGTGTATATAAAAAGGAAACCACAACGTGACTTATAGAAGGATACAGCAGCAGGAGAGGGCACTGTAGGCCTCAAACAGCTGCGTGGCGATGTCAATTCTCTTGCTCTCCACTGACTGGCTGTTGTTCCCCAGCGCCAGCTTGTGAAGATGTGGCAGCACGACTGGAAAGAAAAACAAAAAGCAGCTCACTCCACATGAAGGAAACACTAACGAGCCTAAGGTAGAATAGAAGAGAAACATAATTTAGATCTGGTGCAACAGTGGTGGCACTTTGCACTTTCACACACAGTCATCTCTGAAGCGCGGCTCTGCATTTGGTCCAACTCTTCCAAACGTCCTGATGATTTCCATGTGCAGAGAGTGTTGGTCTTGGTACTGCGGGTCCTCGAGGAACGAGGCCAACTGCATTTTTACACGCTCCAGCAGCTGTATGTAAACAGAAGCCAACAGTAGTAAACACGTTGTAAGGTTTGTAAAGTCATTGATTAATATCGTGTGTATATCGGGCACAGTTTTACGTTTACTGTTCCCTACCTCTTTTTGTGTGACGGTCTCCATGATGGTACCGAAGGCAGGAATAGTGGATATCCTCACTGAGCTAAAAATCACCAGGAGAGTGAGATACAATTGTTTTACCATTTATAGTCACGGCCTTTCAGGTTTTCTCACTGTTTAGAATTAAAATAATCTGAGAGAGTCAAATATTACCTGCAAATATTGATTTGGAAATGTTTGAATCACCAGATTGTTGGGTTTTTAACCACATTAAGACAACTCAGGAAGCCTAAGGTTATGTCATTAGTGCAGAGGCACCAGTCTGCTTTCCTTGGGCTATTTATTTATGACACACTGTCAACTACAATGGCACGTCTAGTGCTCATTCCACATTTATAATAAAACAAAAAAGAAGAAGGACATTTAACACATATTCTGGGTTTTATCCAAATATAGTGATTACCTAGTAATGGCATGGACTAACCACAGTAGTGACAAACGTGGTTGCTCACAAGTTTGTTGCTTAAAGATTAAACTCTACATTCTGCATCACGTATGATAAATCAAATTAAATCTAACCAAAATGCATTATGCATCAATGGTATCAATATTTTATAAAAGCTGCAAGTTTAAACACCATACCTCTGAGTGCTGGGCTGATCTATTCAATTAACTTTTAACTGTGATCATTTGATTACTAAAGATCCAATTAGATCAGTTATTGCCAATTCCTAATATAATATAGAATAAAATAATTTGTTTTAAATCACTTGGTGCCGCTTGATCCATCAAAGATATAAAAGTATTCTCAATTATAATCATTGGATTCAAATGTAACATCAGTGGTTAAAATGAAGTGCAAAAAGCGAGGTTAATGGGGTGTTAATTAGGTGATAATCATTCCACTGTCAGTAGGAGCAGGAGTAAATGGTGTTGTGGAGTAAATACTAATTTCTCATTATGTCTCTGAGCGTTAATTCTTATTTTAGAGTCTTTAAAATAGAGAGATTGTGGACACAGCAAGATGTAGTTATAACAGGTTAAAGACAAATAAAGGACATGTATCAAGTCTTTAAAATAACTAAACATACAAGCTGGGGACAAGTGTGTACCCATCAAAATGTGATTTTCAATACAGAAAGTGATGACATGAAAAGGGCTGCATTCCAACAGTGTCGCTGCTAATTTCATCATTGTGCCGAATCATAAACACAGAGGATGTTGGCAGCTCAAAAGGGTTTTGTTTTCATTCCTCGAATTAATTTAAAACATGGAGAAGAACTGCAATGAAAGTGAAGATTTACACACTAGGTCAGTGTGGACTGATGACAGGATACAGGAAGAGATGCAACGTTCTCAGTGTTGCCAATTTAGGGACTTTTCACTTTGCCTAGCACCTTAAAATTGTAACTAGCGACCAGCGACAAATCTGGCGACTCTCCGCTACTTTGGCAATCTCTGTTTTCGTTGTTGAGCAACAGCAAAATCCCGTTCACTGATTTGTGAATGACGTCACATTTGCCTTTCTTAGCGTTCCAGCTAACAATGTTCGATCTGTAATTATACTTCCGTGTTGTCACAGCTCACTATGTAGAATAGTGTGACTACACGGAAGTACATGTACAGATCTAACTCGCATCTCAGCGATGTGATTGGAGGGCAGTGTGCATTGCAGGCAGACACAGACCTGAAACCCATGATGCTAAGATGCCTATTGCCGTGGCTAAAACCAAAGTCCTTATGAGCACTCCGTAGGCGTGTCTGAAAAGTCCATTCTACCCGATCCACTATATAAAGAAGGGTCAAATCAGTTATGGTTCAGTGATAAAAATTAACTTCATTCGGTTTCATCATCCCCACCCGTTTTCCCCACCCACACTCCATGGAAAAACCAAACAATATATCCGACCTGAAACATTTCAGAGAGCCAATAGCTACTTCTGGTGAGATTTCTTTGGCAACACTGAAAGGTCTTCAGGTTCCTACTTCCTCGTCCAGTGGATTTTTTTGTGGTGATTAAAAGCATCAGCTACATTTTCCGACGTACTGACGGGTTTTGGTGGCAAATGGATACAAGATCTTTTTTTTTTTTATTTTTTAGTTCCCATTCAAGCTGAGCGAGAAAAGATTCCTCGAAGACGCACAGCTTTACACTGTCAGGATGCAGCCCACAGAATGACAATGTTCATAAGAGAGGTTTTCTTGTGTAGATTGACTCACAATTCGGGCCCACTGCACAGAGTTATTAGGGCGGGAGCCGCCCGGCGATCTACTAATGCTTCACTCATGCCTCGGAGAACCAACTGCAAACCCACCACACACAGCGGGATGAGAGAGAGGGAGAGGCAGGGTGGGAGGAGGAGACAGAGAGGAGGAGGAGGAGGAGGAAGGAGGGAAGTACAGAGGGAGGCAGGAAAGAGGTGAAAGACAGAGGTAAAAGGTAGAAGGGATGGTAGAGACGAGACAAAGAGGAAGACAGACAGACAAAGATAACCAACCAACCACTGGTTGACGGGTCGGTCAGGAGGAGGGGCCCTGCCTCAACGAAGTGGGGTGGGGAGGAAGAGGAGGAGGAGGAGGAGGAGGAGGAGGAGGAGGAGCGGGAATGGGCAGAGATGAGCATGCTGTGATTTTGCCGCCACATGCATCAATCTGGCGGCGGACTGGTGAGCGTTGCAGACTGATGAGAGCTGGCGTGGATTAGTGTTGCAGATTGATGATGCCGACATGCAGGGTTAGTGTTCACAATGGTTGTGCTGATGAATCACCACATGTCACAGCCTCAACCTAAACAGGAGCAATTCCAAGACTTAAAACAAAATTTTGAGGATAGAATAGAATTGTCTTTATCTGATTATTGATCAATGGTGATTTCATGTTTTAAGATTTCGTGGTAAATTGGCCCCTGGCAGGTGGAGACTTGTTTCAGTGTGATAGTTCTCAGACAGCAAAGAGAAGGGGGAGAGAGACGCGGCGCGGTTTGCTGTTGTTGTTGTTGTTCCACTTACATTTCAGGGTCGGAGGACAGTGTGATGAGAGCCGGGGCCACTCTTTGAGCTACCAGCGTCTCATTCACCCCCTTCACCAGCAGCTGATCGGATTGGACAGAGCCCGACGTGATGTCACAGAGGTGGGCGGAGGCATTGGGACAAGAGCGAGCAACACCGCCGATAGATAGAGAGAAGAAAATAAAAAAAGCAAAACAGAAAGGGGAGGGAAAAAAAAAACACAAAAAGATAGAAAGAAAGTGATATACAATGACAAGAACTGTAGCTGCAAGGCACGGAACAGCACTGCATGTTCCAAGCAAGTGTGTAGTACACACACACACACATACACTCACACATACACGCACACAAACACACACACATGCACACGCGGGTATGCAAACTGAACAAATACTTTTACAGTATGGTGAGCTTAAAGCTGTCGGCCCTTTCCACAGACTCCGGGCCAGATCATTGTTTCATTCACGTTCACTAATCCAATCTGGGGTCTGTGGAACAGGTCCATCCTCCAACCCACAGTTCTGACAATGGTGTACAGCTACACACTATGGGATGGTGAGAGTGAGGTGTGTTGGGAAAAGGGCTTCACAAAACAGGGCAAGGGGGGGGACATGAATACACCCCACCACTCCTCCTTCCCCCAGGTTTGGACCAATGTAGACCCAGTTCTACTGCTACGCCTGGATCCTCCTCCCGACATTTGACCTTTAAGTGTGCACAGATCTCAGAGGGCACAGAATGTGAAGTGCTGGCTTTTTCTAACGGCTCAAAATGCAAACAATCAGTGGAATTAAATCGAAAGGGAGAAAAGAGGGAAGCGGCCATCTCCCTTTAAAAATAATATCGGGATTATATTTCCACAAGAGCTGAAATCCCCAAAACAAATAAAAAGAATGCTCCCAGGAAAACATCTCTGATTAAATCACATTTTCCGACAACAGTGAGAAGGAACAGGCCTTGAACCCGTCTTGAAGAGACTTTCACATTGCTGACTTTAGCTCCCTTTTCCCTGACGCGCAGCAGATATTTGTGTAGTCACTGCAGAGACCCGTGCACAGTGAAAGGTCTAATGTAAGAGGGTCCAGGCATACAGCTAAAAGCAGGGCGCTGATGAGCTACAGGTGTCTTCACTCACACTCATAAAAGACAGAGTGGCCGAATATCAAATGCATGTTAAACATTAGCAATAGCAAGCAGAGGTAGCACGTGTACAGCACAGAGTCAAACAGGGAAACTGGATATATAATGTAGGACTACACAACTGTTAATAACTGCAAATGACAATTTTATCTCACTAATACAAAGTTTAAATTGTGTTGCATTATTTAAAAGACTTTTAAATCACAAATAATTTAAATAAACAATAAATCTTGATTACAATTTCATTCATAATTGTGCAGCCATGTGATATTATATAAAAAAAAAAGGTATTCTAGCACAGTCACTTATTCTTATTTATTAAAAAAATACAAAAGTATCTGCACAAGGATCTAATCTAATAAAGTTAATACAAAATAATTTAAAAATATAAAATAATATGAATTTCTATAGGACCAATACACTATCTGTGCATTTGTGTGTGTGTGTGTGTGTGTGTACCTCAAACATCCGTGCTGCCGTACACCGCACCAGTGCAGAAGTATGGACCACCCCATACCACAGAACAGTCAGCAGCAATTCATGGTACACCGGGTTGGCACTGCAGCAGAGCGAAAGATAAACAGGCGGCAACATTGTGACCTTCAATTAGACTTCACTGACAAACGTTTGTGGGGACTATTTTGTGTCACAACCCATTAACAATTAAATGTACAGTATGTGTGTGTGTGATGTATGTCTCACCCCAGCTCTACAAAGGAGGCCTTCAGGCTGTCGAGCGGCGCATGGGAGAGTGACAGGGTTGTCATAACATCCTCAAGGAAACCCACCAACAACTTGCGATCCTCCTCCTTCAGGGAAACGTGAGCGTGTTTATGTTAGTTACGTCTATTCAATTTTACAGACCAGTTAGCGTCTTTTTTGTCACTTTCAACATGAGCGGAATTGGGCTGCTACAAATATGTTTTCTTATTTATTTTTTTATGTTGTGCTGGAAGTTAACAGACAATAACACTCCCCACACTCCGTGTGTTGCAAGCGCCGCATTGTCTTGTGAATCGAAAATCTAAACAAAAAACATGTGGTAGCTTGATGCGTGCTGGAGCGGATTTTCCCCTGTGACAGAGAACAATAACCCAAAGTGTAATGTGGTCCACACTCTAAATTCATAGATGAGAAAATAAACTGAATATAATTAAACACAGGAAATACAGGAAATAATTTAGATTAATTACATGGACCTATTTATAAAGAATCATTCTTTGTTTAAATCCAGGTGTTCTCCTCATGTGTTTTCAAGTCAGCTATTATTGGGCTGAGGACCGTTATTAAATTACCTGGTTGTAGCATGTCAGCACTCCGGTGGCGTAGATGGGAACTGTGGCTTTGGTAAGAATACCGTTCCCTACTGAAGCATCTGACGGAGGAGGAAAATAAGAGCAAGTCAGGCCACAAGAGAATGAACGATATATCCGAGATCAAACTGCAGCCATTTCAATTTCTGAGGTGGTTTTCCATTTTTCAGCATCAAGCCATAAACTTGATCAAATAAAATAGGCTGCATTGCATTATGGTCTTTTGATACTATTGCTGTCACCCAAGTCCAGTTGCCCTTAAAAGAACTTTAAAAGAGCTCTAGTGCTTAGAGTGGAAATCATCATCTCCACCTTTTCTAAGGTGAACATTTTGCTGTGTGCACAGTTGTGGGTCGAATTGTGACCTTCCTGGTCGTCTCATACAGTTTTTTCTGCTATTAAATACCATTAAAACTGTGCTGCACATGCCACGTGAGTTACCATTATCTGTTTCAACCAAGGAAATAAAATAAAAAACTCACAGACAATGTTACACAACGAGGAATAAGACATGATGTCCGTAGGGTACAGTCTCTTATATTGTGCCATGCATGTGGTGCTGTGACTGTGGGTGTAACATTGTGTTCGCAGCATTCATAGTATTGTTTATTCTTTCAAACATTCTACAGAAAAAAAACAACTGCAATTTAAGGTCATGATGACCTTAACACAGGCTGGGCCTCAGCACGAAACCCATTTCATAAGTGGCCACAATACCAAGGCATAAATCACTTGGCAGCATGAGGAGACCAAGCACCTCTAACAACTATGGAAACATGTACGGAATTTTATATAAAGAAAAAAAAAGAGGGGAACACCCATAACTGACCTCAAATAGCTTGTTTACATCAACAGTGTCTGAACTCCACCAACCAACATTCTCTCTACAGAAGCTGAGAAACTCTGATCTGTGTGAGTGTAGGTCAGAGTGTGTCCTTACCGACGTTCTCTTCAGATAGTCGCAGAATCTCCTGGAACTGTGGTTTAACCTGAAAAGATCATGAAAATACACGAGTGATTAATTTATCCACATTACTCCATTATAAATAACATTGTCATTGCACTATATTCATTAGTGGCTCCTGATAAATACACAGTAAGTCCACTCTCTGATTTTTACTGCTGCTGTTTAGTCTGGACTCACTAGAGCTCATTCATTCAATCTGCCCTATATGGTAAACAAATATTTATGATACCAATAAAATAAGCAGCATTTTTAATCATTATGTATATGTGAACTGTTTATCAAGTGTACTGTAAATCAGAGCCGCATTGACATGGATATTTGTGGGCCAATACTCATTAAGAAAAACTAAATCCAATAATAATATTTCAGCTGATATATATATATATATATATTATGTTATGCAATCCAAAATAAATGTAATTGAGGCTTGATATTTTACAGTTTAACAATAAACCTTATGATAAAAACCTATAAATAAAAAGAAACAAAAATACAACCAAATATATAGAACTTTGAATTCTCTATGCAAATGAAAGAAATGCACATATTTTCTGCATTGAGGGACAAGATTGAGATATATATCTAACTTTTGGAAGTACCAAACAGCTGTGGTATCCTCAGCGTAATATTAAATGTCGATAAGTTACTTTACCTTAGTGTTAGTGAAGATCTTGCCAAAGGTGCGACACAACCTCCAGAAGAAGCGAGAGAACTCGTGGACGCAAGTCGACGATGACACATTGATCCGACCCACAATGTCTATGAGCAGAGGAAGGCTGGAGACAGAGCAGAGAGATTGAGTTTGACTTAATGATGATGTACTGTAACACATCTTTAACTTGTCTTTATACGTTATATTTATGTATCTGTATGTGTGTGTGTGCACATGTCTTACAGTTGATTGACCACCCATAACAGGCTTTCCCAGCCAGTGGTTCCTTCGTGCTCCAGCTGGTGGTCATAGAGAAGCAGGAGGGCACTCAGCGTCTCCCTGCTGCCTATGATTGTGGCTACATCCTGGAGGGGAGAAGCTGGCCTGGGGAACCGTGTCACTGCAGCACACAGGATCAGAATGGAAATTCAGTATAATTCATGTAAAGCCAAAGATCCAGTGGAAAATCTGGTGAATATTTATGCTTAGGGATTGTTTTGCCCTGCAAAGTTAAACCTCTTGTACTTGAATTTATGTGACTTTTGTGTGTACTCTACCCTCTATTGCAGGTATGTCTCCGTGGAGCTTGGCTCTGCTGGTGAAGGGTGCGTTCTGCAGCACCACAGCAAACAGAGGAGGGATGAGAGACTGCAGGGCCGACAGGAACACGTGTAACTTGTGTTCATCCAGACCGTGTTCTCCTTGCTAAAGGTAGAGGGAAGGGAGAGATGAGAGCATTGCATCCATAGTGCCATTTCTGTATCCTGAAAATGATATGTGGTGTACACACACACATACAGTATGTACTGTATGTAAACTAGAGGATGACATGTCAACGCACAGGCCCTTACCATAAGTAGTTTCTCTATACGTGCCAACAGAGAAGGGATGAGTGCAGTTTGCAGGGTGCCCAGCTCCGTAGTCCAGGCAGCAAAGGCGGGAATAAAGACCTGGTGGACTGCACTGACCACCCGCTCCGACGGGTCCCCAAGGGACAGCAGCATCAACTCAAACCCCTGGAGGCAACACGCATGTACACAAATATGACGTATGAAGACTCACCAGAAATCCGATCCCCTAAGGTTACGTGACTGTAACAGCAAGAGGAGCTGTTGCAAAATCCTGGATTCTCCTCCAAACACACATACCTGGGAATACTTGTCAGCGTCATCTATGTAACCCATGATAATACCCAGACTCTTGACCACAGCTTCTCTGACCATGTCAGCCTTATCCTCAGTGAGCATCTGCTGCAAAATGGACAACACCAGGGAGCTACGGATCTCCTTCTGCAGAGAGAGAGAAAGATAATTAATTTATATTCTATTAATCTGCTATATATTCATTTACATCCCCTTTTGATACTGTGTGCAGAAGCTATTCTTACAGGCAGGTATGGTGCTAAGGCTCCACAGGACTCCGCCACCAACAATCTCCTCTCTGGATATTTGTGGTTAATCTGCAGCAGAAGGGAACAGAATGTAGTGGAAAGAGTGTTGAAAGCAACAGTGGAACAGAAGTTGAGAGATGGAGAAAGGCAGACAGGAGCGCAGCCACCGTGGAATGGAAACAACTCGAGTATCGTCAACACGCTGGCCCTCTGGAAACCGCTATTTATCTTCCTAGGCAGATTCTCAGCCTCCAAACTGCTGGCAGCTGTTGTTGTCATGGTAGCAGGTTTTGTTGATCGAGAATATGTGGCGTTGCGGTGACACAGGTGGCAATGAAAACCCAAAATGTTATCACTTTGCATTCAGGGACACTATGGATGTAAACATCAGTGGCAGTATATGCAATACCTGAGGCCACCTGCAGTGTGTGTGTGTGTGTGTTGTGTACTATACCTGTTCCCAGCACTGAGGAAGTAGCTCGGCCTCGACACGAGTGGGACCCACGTGCCTCGCAAACGCGACACACCCCGTCAAGATCATTTGTCTTAGGAGAAAAGACACACACACACACACACACACAAAAACACATATGAGAAGACGATGCTGGATAAACCCCTAGTTTGTCTCCCTTTATTGAGGCTAATCAATTATATATCAGTAAGAAATCAAACAACATGATAAACCATTTGCATATTATCCTGTTTACACACACCTCTGCTCATCATCTGGTCTCTTGATGAGGTTGAAGAGGATGTGGAGGAGCTGGTCTCTCTCTTTAGGCTCTGGGTGAAGGCAGGCAGTGCACAGGATGAGTGGAATCAACTCCTGAAGGAGAGAGAGAGAGAGAGAGAGAGAGAGAGAGAGAGAGAGAGAGAAAGAGACAAGGAGAGGTGGCATCAGTTTAGACTAACAGTAGAGCGAGGTTGAAACACAGAGGGGAGAGGATGGTTGGCAGCAGTCAAGCAGGCCTGGAGGTGCACGGAGTGGGTGGGTGGGTGGGGGTGGGGGTCGCATAGGACGAGAAGGTGTTTATTGAAAAGAGGAGAGAAAAGGAGCGTTCCAGTAAAAAAAAAAGAAAAAGAAAAGGAACACAAGGGTCACCTTTGAAACCAACAGGAGTCTGCCAACACCAGTGAAAACATGCTTACCTCCGATACTTTGTTGGTGTTACACCTCAACTCGTTTGGCTTCGGATTCACGCACATACAATTACACACGTACTGCAGGAACGTAAATAGTGCATGCACACACCCAGAAGGCAGCTGCATATACAGAGACACACGCGCACACACACCTAATGCACTAGTTACCCCTTGTAAAACATAGTTCTATATTCCATAGTTCAGACAGAGTTCATGGGCCTTCCAGCTAGAGAGCAGCTGCCTTTGATACAAGGCCTCCACAGCCAAAGTGTGGTCAGCCCTACATTCCTGCCACATACACCCAAATTAGAGAGTGCATACAGAGTTAAAAATATGTTTTTTTGTCAAATTATATTTTTTTTCCAGGAAGATACAGTTTCCTGCCAAGCGTTGGAAGAATGAGCAAAACCCCAACACTGGACAGACAGATGGACCTGACAGTGAGACTTGGGTAAAGATAGCACGGCGATGACTCACGGAATCCTGAACCAGCTCTCTGAAGTCAGTGCCATGTTGGCAATCTTTTAAAAAGTGAAAAATATGGCATTTAAGCATCAGAGGGTCATTTTACGTGGTTACGTGACGAGATCAAATCGGTGAAACCAATTCAAGCATCAAAAAGCTGAAGAAAACCTTCAAATTAACTGAATTCAGCCAAATTTAACTGTCACGTCCAATAATCTTCTGTCCAGGCCTCTGAAAAAATCATACATCTTCACAAGAGGGGTTTTATTAAAAACTCGACAGCACTGACCCGATAAAACAAATGAAGGAATTCATAAAGAGTGCACATTTGAAAAGCCAGAGCCCTCACTGACCCTGCTCTATTTCTGTGTAAACTCCTGTGCTCCTGATGTGAAGACTCCTTCAGGAGGTTTTAACATCTTAGCAGAGCTGGGTAAACATTGTGGGCAGGTAAAGTGGACAGCACGACGCCAGGACCCAGAGGCCAGGAGGGCCTGATGCTTTACTTAAAAAAGCAGCTCTGCCGCACATTCCAGTCCGAAGGCCACTCTGTGCAAAAGGCTGCATCCAATCATATCCATACATTTCTCTCCTCCATAAGGCTCTTTTAATGTCAGATGGTTCAACACACATTTGGACATTCATGTTGCCCAGAGAATGAATCCTAATCACTTGAGTTTGTTTTAATGCCACCAGCAGGTCAAAGTTTTTCACTCATCCAGTGAAATATGCAAACATATGCAGAGCTAATTGAGCACAGATATTCATGGTGCCCAGACAACGTCTCCAACTGACTTTTCTTTCCTTTAAGGTTCATGTCCCCCCCCCATGGGGAATTCTAATGACTTTGCTAATCCTTTTACTATTCGCCTAAAGTCATCAAAACATCAGGAAACCTATTCACATTCTCCTCACCCTCCAATGTGCTCTAAACTGAGTTCTAAATATTAGTAAGCAAAAACAACATGCAAACTAAGATGAAAAAGTTAGAGCCTCACAGAGCTGCTAGCATGTTTTTAAGCATGTAAGAATTGTTTTCATGAGCATGTTAGCACATACATTAGTATTCAGTTTAAAGCACCACTGCAATGCAGCCTTACAGAGCTGTTAAAATGTTTTTGGGACCTTTAGGGCTCCAATTAAAGATTTAAGAACACAGTGTTAAGCACAATTCAGGGTGTGTTCAAATTCACTTCTGCAAGTTTAACGGTGAAAAAAAATAGGGCACTGCACCAAGCAGCGGGGTGTGTTTTGTGTGTGAGATGCAATAAACCAATTACGACCAGTTTCCCATTAACTTTAATAGACAGATGCTACATGCTCGAATGCTTTTCT
Source organism: Hippoglossus hippoglossus (assembly GCF_009819705.1). NCBI lineage: Eukaryota > Metazoa > Chordata > Actinopteri > Pleuronectiformes > Pleuronectidae > Hippoglossus > Hippoglossus hippoglossus. The sequence goes on along the minus strand of NC_047170.1, from coordinate 9,219,735 downwards.
GAGGCCAGATCTGCGGGTAGTAAGAAAGAAACCCCCCAGATATGAGTGTGTAACAAACAGTGTACGGGCCCTTCAAATGAGAGTGCACTCTCAGACTATAGCTTCTTGTTGGCCAATCACTTTCCTCAAAATACCAATGCACTAACAATGCACCCGACCACACCTTATTGTAAGACAAACACGGCCATAGGCGCTAAGATGTGCGTAAGTGCATATTCTATTTTACCACTGATTACTGTACGTCAAACGAGCAAATGAGCCATGCCTCTTTGTACTGCTTTGCACCAGGTGTAAGATAGGGCCCTTTGTCTCTTCTTTTTATCTTTAATCATACAGATAACTTTTGAGTTATACCTTAACTCCCAATCTTTTATTTTGCCCTGATAAAACTGTCAGTGTTTCATTATATGGCCGGTAGAACAATATCCCAGTTAATCTGTCCAGGAGGCAAAAAAAAGGAAGTCCATCATTGCAATTTTATATTTCAGATTTACTGCTTCCTGGAAGATCTACACACTTCATTCTGTACATTAAAAGGTAATAAGAAAGCATTGATGTGGCAAGTGACCATAAATCGAGCCCTTTGTTCACAAAAACAGAGATAATGCAGAACTACTTCAAAAAGAAATATTGAAGAATATTGTTTAATGATTGACCGTGTCTGATAATACAGCCAGGTGGCAGACACAGTTTCAGTGCATCATTCTACCGTTTCAAGTCAAACACCTTTTGTTCTTAAGTCGGTGTCGCATTCAAACAACTTTAAGGAGTGTCTCCGGGCTTGTGGTGGTTAGAGAGGTTCAAGTTGCAAGATGGAAGTGTGAGCAGCTGTGTGTGCGAGTGTGTGTGTGTGTGTGTGTGTGTGTGTGTGTGTGTGTGTGTGCATGCGGTGTCATGGTTAGTGAATCTAACGGACACGGTGCAAAGTCCACACAACTCGAGGAGCCCTCCGAGGCCTCGTTGTGTTTTCATGCTCGGCTCGGCTCTGCCTGCACTTTGTTTATCCTGATGGAGCAGAGAGATTAGGTTCTTCATAACTGCCAGTAGTTGATTAAAACTCCATAAACATGGTGATATGCAAAGCAGCCTGACTGAGAACCACTCCAACCAGACATACCTCTTGCAGCCCTCTATTTTATGTCTCGTGTAACAGTGTGTGCAAAATCCAAGCACTTAACAGTTGCACACACATGGACGCAAACACACATAGACACAAATTGCATGCACGCAGTTATATGTCGACAGCACACCTGACCGGTGTAGGTGTCTTGCATCATAACTTGCAAGGAGTAATAACTTTTGAATGCCTATAAATATCTATTTTTTCAGTCAGCTTGTGAAAACAAAAGCAAACTGTCTCCCTCAACACTTTGAGGGAGACAGTTGGTTTATATTTAGTCACATGGTATCACAGCACACCTTGATTCAAATACTTAAAAACAATTAGTTGGCAGCTAATTTCACAAGATTAATTAAAAAAAATCCAAAATATCAAGAGCTGTTTGGGCACTTAAAGTGATTAGAGATGCAGCAAATAAAAGAGACAAAGAACCAATCAGGAACTGAACTGATCTTTAAGAGATATACAGTACAAGACCCACCTAAGGCTAAAACTGTCTCCCTTAGGCCATCATTGCATGGGAGCTCACAACTTGGCTGCAAATTCATTTTCTGACAATTATAAATTATAATAAAAAAAAAAAAATCACAATAGATTCTAGCAAGTCAGAGCCTAAGTGACAGCAGTTGTAGCCTCCAGGAGCTGGGCATTAGTCACATAGTCTTTGGTCTACAGGTCACGTGAGAACCATGCGGATGAGTGCGTGATAGACTCACCTGGCATAGATGTGCAACCATTCTCTAGAAGAGGGGCATGCATGAGGGTGAGACAATGAGTGAGACGAAAGAGAAGAATAACAAAAAATAAAAACCAGTGAAGGCCAAAAGGGACAGCAAACGTGAGTGAGGGGACAAACGAGAGCAGAGGACACATGACGGTGGAAAACGAAGCCCATCATAATGTGGAAGATGACATTTCCAGACAATAGATAGACACAAGTCAGCTGGATATTTGCAGGTTTCCAAGATCTATGTTTGAAATCTCTTAAAGAGCTCTGGATTAATGAAGCTTATGGCAGAAGACACAGTCAGATCTGCACGTGGCAAAAAGGATAAACGTGCTAATTGCAGAATTAGTTAATTAGGTTTGAGACATTCGTATGATTATTATAGAGAAACCAGCAATCGCACTAATTAGAGCTCTGCCAAGAGTGGCAGCCTCTCCACTGTGTGTAACACAGCGTCGCGTGTTGGTTGAATTTTGGGAATCCCTTGTGGCACAAACCAAGAGGAGGGTCGTGCTCTTTCATAGCAAATACAACTAAACGTTTCTTACAACAGCAGATTGTGAAATGTGGGAATCCCCAACAGAAAAGATGATCATCCATTTAAGGAAATACACAAAGACACAAAAAATGAAATTATAAATTGTGATTGTATGCCAATCAGGGCCGTTTCAGTCTCACTCGTTCCTGACAGAATGCATTCACAGTAAAATGAGGTCACCCAAATCTAATCCGTTTATCTGAGTACAAATGACAACTGGTCTGAATTTGAAAGAAATCTTTTAAGGCGGACTTCAGATTTCATGTTCAAGAGGCCATAAACAGGTTTTATGAGGTCAAGATCATTTATTATAAGCCAAATTAAAGTTTGGATGGAAATATAAAGATGACTGCACCCTCTGGAACTCTAAACCCCGCTCTGCCTCGCTGCTGTGTGTGTATCTATTGGACACTTAGCGAAGAAGCCAGTGATGGTGGCAACAATGAAGGCGATACCAGAGGGAACAGGGGAGCAAGGGGAGCAGCAGAAGTGACGTTACCTCTCGTTTAGCAAGAAGGACGTTGGGGACGATGTGAGGGAGACAGCGGCCCAGCATTAACATCACACTTTCCTCGCTGTCTGCTATTCGGGACACCTGGAAACGAGAGGGGCATTATTACGGCTGTGTTGTCATGAGTGTGCTCGTTGTGTTTGTGCGTGCGTGCGTGCTGACCTCTGCTCCCAGGCGGCTGTCAGAGCACATTCTGCAGAAGGACAGCAGGGCTTGCTGGAAGGCTGGGGATAACTTCCTGAGGCACCGCAACCAAAAGGAGGAAAAGAAAAAAAAGAAAACAGTCACTAAAGTTCACACCACTTTATTTGCACCCAACAATAATTCAGGATATTTCAGATTTCGTCACACTAAGCATTCTACAGCATGGGTGGGACAGTAATAGGGAATTTTTCCTTCATGACAAAAGTGAAAGGTTTAACTCCCACTGCTTTGTGCTCTCAGGAAATTAAGCAAGAGACAAGCCTCTATATTTCCTCAAGGGGGCAGCAATGCACATGATAAGTGCTGTATTGTCTGGCTTGTTGTCTTCTACCATCTAGTGGTAAGATTTGGTAACTACACTGTTGCTGAATGATGTGGCTGTAGTCTATCGGGAATTACTTATTCTGTCATTTTCAGTGATCTTCTTTCAGTTTACAGTGGAGTCCAAAAGTCTGACTGTACCTTAGAGCTAAATTTGAAAAGATTATACAAAAGAATGGAATTTATAACCCATCCATGTCAAGACAAGGGCTCATTTTCTGTTGCATATTTACATATTACCATGTAAGAAGCATATGCAGATTTTCAAAAGATATTTAGACAACATACATGTTTTTGAACATGTTAATTTCCCTTTTTCCAAATATTTTGTTCGCTTGAGTTACCACTCACCTGTTCGGTTTATCAAACTGGACAGCAGGCCTACTCTTAAGCTCGTTGTGGGACTGTGATGTCTTCTGTGTGGAGGCGGGGTCCGGGGCACTTTCTGGCTCTGTGACCCCTCGAATGTCGAGATACTTGCCGTTGTCTGTAGGAGGCTGAGGGCAAGACCAGGTTAAGGGAGGGTTAACGTCAGCAAATGCGCAAAGACACTGGAATCATTTTTTTCCCGCCCCAAGTCTGGATATTGCATATTCCAATTGACCACATACCACAGAAAGAGGGTCAGTGGTGGAGGAGGAGCAGGGGTTAGATGTATTCTGGGAGCTCAGGTCCAGTGTGGTAGGAGGTGGGGAGGAGACAGTCCTCTTCAGGGTCTGAATCTCACTGTGAAGAAATAAGAGAACTATAAAAATCACTACATACAGCTTTTAATGAAAAGCAGAGCTCTAACATTCAGAACTAGTGGTAGAACAGTTAGGCCTCAACTATTATATACTGTGGTAAAGTAAATTTGTGTGAAACCTAATCGTGGCAATTAAAGATTCCACAAGGAAGGAAAATAACTTCCACTTGTATCGGAGCAGGGTTTCCTCTGTAATTACATGCAGTGGTGATGCTTGGGGATAAATTTCCATACCGATTCTGCCTCGTGGACCATTTTGGTCTCAGTTACGATAATGATGTGCACTGAACTGCTGAAAATCCTTTTAGAATTAATTGGATGTTTTTTTGTTTCCCCCTTGTAATAGTGGTGAATGTCCTTGTTGTGTGGGTACACAAATGCAGAATAAATACAGGAGGGCATGTCCACACCATAGAATGCCAATAGTGGTCATATGATGAATGAAATATGTAGCATAACTGTAGGCGGTGTCACACCCTGCATTACACACAGTATAAAGACAAATATGCACTCATGCACACACCTCTGCAGTTTCTTTATTTGCTCAGCCAGGCTCTGTTTCTCATTGTTGAGGAGGCTGATCTGGTACTCCAGCTCTTGCACGACTTCATTCTGTTGCTAGAGGAAAGAAACAAATTAAAAACAGGCAAAACATTGTCCCTCCACACAAGCATTTTTAGCCCAGAATCAGAAATAATCCTAACACAACAGTACATGAATGAATTCCGCCCATACATGTACGTGCATACCTGTTGCGAGAGGTCAGGCTTCTTTGGGGGATCTTGGGTGATGCAGTTCCCTGGAAGATCACCGAAATCCACCCCTACTGACACATCCGCCATGCTCCGAGGCGAAGACAGGGGGGTGCCACAGTTCCTGTAGAGGTGTAACAGGTCAGGCGGTTTGGGGATGTTGAGGCCGACATCATCCCATAACTCAAAGTCCTGGAAACGAATGAAAAACAAAGTAAGTTAACGTGGTAGAGACGAGGTTGCCATCTGTATAAAGAAAGACATTCTCCCAGTTGTTATCCCACAGCTCTCATTTGTCATTCTCTCTTAAAAACATGGAGGCAGCCAGGAATATCTTTACCTGATCATCGTTTTCATCCGAGAAGGTGATGGATGAGAGTTTGCACTCGTTTTTTAATAAATATTCATTCACAAGGAAGTTTAAGGCTCTTTTCTCCAGTGGACGTATAGGCTCCTGAGGTAGAGAGGAAAGAGAAGCTGTCAATTTGTTTTCTCAAGGCCTGGCAGTGAAGCCCTCGCTGGGGTTTAAAAAGGAGCACATCTTTCAAGTGAATCTTTCAATTCAAAAGGAAGAGAAATTCACTTTTTTAAGCATTTTCAGCACTTAAAAAATCCCCACCTGAATTTCAGGACTTGACTTGAAGTTTTTTCTCTCCTGAGAGGGCCCGTCGCTCTCTGAGAAAAATTGAGAAAACATTGGATGAGTTTGAAATGACGCTGCGCGTTGCTAAACTGAAGGAATTCTCTTTGAAAACAGAAAGAGAGAAGGATGTAACAAAAGAGGGTTCGGGTGGAGAAGAAGTTAAAAGTGCGCCACACCTGCTGCCTGAGTCAAGTTGGCGCGCAGAGCCTGAATGGTCTCCTTTGCTTTCCGTAGCTCAAACTCCAGCACTGGACAGGAAGTGACAACACACACACACAGGAAGTGCATCCAACCGAAGACAGGGAACAAACGAATAAAACAAAGATGGGCATGAAAAATAAAACAACCACGCAAAAGATCTCAAGAGTCATAAAACAAAAGAACAAAAAAAGAGGATGCATGCAAATCATGGGCAACACATGCAGCAGAGGATCATGGTAAAGCCGGCAGGATGACAGCTTATTTGACAAGAGTGTGTAATGCATTGAGACGCCCTTGTTTTTCTCCCATTAAGAGCACTGAGGTGTCTGAATTTGACAAAAATGGGAATCCAGTGTTACTTCAGTTGTAGCTGAGGAATTGAAGCTACTGACATGTAGCCTTGATAATCTAGGAGCTGTCTGACACAGGATTTTATCCAGACAAATGCATTACAAACAAGCAATTGAAAAATTTGGTTTCAAGCCACTCGAAAGGACACTGATCAGGTTCTTGAAAACGTTAAAAACCCAATCTCAATGAAACTTGAGTCAAAATGTTTTTTTTTATAAGAATTTAATTATTGTTTTAGACTTTTTTGGTCTTTTGTCTTATAAAAAACATAATTCATAAAAAACACGAGCAAGCTATTTCTGAAATCTTATACAATCAGAAGCCGCAGGCATTTGGATAAAAATGTTCATTTGCACAATTGGAATCGGAACTGCTAAACTAACACTGAGTAAAGAAAAAGAGCACACAAGACCTTGGAAAGGTTTAGATTTTTAAAAAAGAGAACACACGCAAAAAGTAAAAAGCGATGGAGCTGGAAAATGTTGCATAGCTGTGCACTGAAAATCTTCCATCTGATCTGTTGAACCCAATTTTGGAATTTAATGTCTTGGACTGTGGTTCAATAGGTGCTGTAGAAGGTTTTAACAATGACTTAACCCAGCACCAAAAGGAAAAGTGAAGAGCAGGTTGTCTTCAGTCTCTTCTTAATGTCAGGTCGAGATTTAATTTTCCAATAGCAGAGATATTTTTTTTCTCTGACACAATATTCTATTCTGAGTGCACAGGATGCAAGCGCAACAACATGGAATAACCAAAAACTGAATAACGAGGAAGAGCAAAAAAAAAAAAAAAAAAAAGCAATAAAAAAAAAGCTAGTCTGGATGGAGTGACTTGTCCAGTATTGTTCACTGGGGTTTGATCAACGTCAGGAGAAAGCCAGTAAACCCAGAGTCAGACAGCTGGGGGGCAGACATCTTGGCAAGAGGAATAGATCGGAGGGGGTGAGGAAGGAAGAGAGGAGGGGGAAGGTGCCAATTTGGGGGAAAGTGGGCAGTGTGTTAATAATAATATTCATTTTAAAAAGATGCTGAATCTGTAGCTCTGTAGCTGGGAGCATGGAACCAACATCTCTGCTGCATGGTTTTTACTGAGCCCCTGAATTATCCTATATCTGTTTATCATCAACTGATAAAAGCCCCAAACCATTATCAAGCTAGTTCACTGTTTACATTGTAGGTGTATTCACCATACTCTCATTATGCAATTTATGCATTACGTTTACTGACATTAACAAATCAGAAAATGTCATTCTTTCACAGTAGTGTTGTGTCTGCAAACATAGAAAAATATGATGACCAAAATATGTCAGAGTTTGAAGACTTTTCTGCGAAAATGTGCCCTAAATTAATTCTGCAGTTATGGATCAGGGCTTCACGATTCACCGACCGAATGTGAGGATGACTACAGAAAGCTGGGGATGGATAATGTTAACCACTGTACCACGGCTAAAAAAGTCATGTTTTCATGTTGGCGAGTATAAAATACAAAGATGAAAACAAGAGGCAGACTAAGTTGATATAGTATGAATTGGCCCTGCACTTTCTCTTCTGCATTAAATTTAAAATAAAAAGGTTTAGACGTGTATTTTTTGTTTCACACTCACATGCTGCTTGTGACTGAGCGGCTGCTCTTAAAGCCACAGTGTGACAAGGCTCCATCAGTGTCAGACGCAAGTGTTCGTGTATTTGACAAGAACTATCTAACGGTGAGTCACGACAAGGCCACAGGTGGGGAGGCGGCGTGATATCAACCGATGCTGAGACAGATCCTGTGACCAAAAATCCAGAGACCGACTCAACATGGCGACAGACGAGGACGCCGCAGACACGTTTAAGAAAAGAATCACACCGCATGTTTGGAGATTGTGATTAAAAAACCCACATTTTAAAAACACGAATAACTTTGTCTCTACCTGTCAACAAAACATTATACAGAATATGACAAATTTAACTATATTGTGTATTCTGACATCAAATGTATGCTCAGTATTTTGTCATTTTAAACACATATAAAATTTGATAGCTTGGATTACATTGACATTATTGCAGCCCGTTTGATTTCTGTGATACCCTCACATTCTGTAGTCCTCTCTTTCCTCCATTTTTGATTTCCCGAACGTAAATCGGGTCGCTCCGATCCTTAGTCTCGACTGTACGGTTCATTTTACCTGCGACTCGCTCGTCCGACTCACGGTTGCCATCGTCTGAGTATCGTGCAAAGTCCAAGGAGTCCAAGGTGCTGATGCTGCCCGCTCGATCTGCACAGAAACACAGAGACGGCAGTGAGATGAGAATATAACAACATAATCACATGGTTAGATGAATCCACTGACGAGCAGCACACATACACTTAGACTAAAAAGGTAGTCAAATTATTCCTTAGAAATATTGTTTTTAAGCACATCACTAGGTCCCCATTGTGAAACATGGAAAAATAAAACAATTATCAATTTCCAAACTAACACCACCAAACAACAGCCTTACTACTGGATTGCCAAAAGTGCTGTTCCCCTGAAGAAAAGATAAGCTGACACACAAGCACACTCATGATCCTGTTTCACTGAGCTAGACCGGCCTGGTAGCTTGGCCGAAGGTGTTAGCTTTCCTTCCACTGCAAAAAACTAGTGCGAGATTGGCTTGTTTGTTCTCTGATATCAAGACAATGAAAGGTCAAGCCAAACGCAGCGTGTGGTGTGGTGTTGTTAGCCTTAAAGCCACGGCAAAGCAAAAGAGTGTGAATAATGAAGCTGACAATCAAACTCTCTCCTTACCTGACAAAATCATTGCTGGTGCAGACATTGATTACATCACTAGGTATTTAACCTAGAGACCACAGGTTTTTTCATATTAGAGACCTTGATTATTTCCTGGTTTTGTCTGTATGATAGAACAAATGAGGCTGTTCTTGGAGTTAATTATTACTTGGGATGGAAAAAGAGAAACTTATAGGAGGACGCCAGAAGAACAGGTCCTCACAACTTGAAAGGGCTGTCTGAGAGTGAAGACAGTTTCAGAGTTAAAGGTAGAACCACGTGTAGGAATGATTTTTTTGTCAATGTGTGACAGTCAACCACAAAGACCCCAACATACATGTACGTGTAGCATCTTTAAATGTCTGACCATGTGGCTCAGCAAGAAACACAGACAATCAGGGTTGTGACAGTGCAGTGACGGTTTCATTAGTCGCAAGTGTCATTGTTCTGTTATGATAACGTCAGGTTAATCCCTCTTCCTGCAGCTTCCAGCTGCTATTCCTGTTGATGAACGAGCAGATAGTTCCAATCTATTTGGGGAATCAGTGGATAAAAGTGTGCGTGTGCAAAAGAGAAACAACCTGTAATTCCACAATGTGCAGGAGCATGCTCAGATGTCTTTTCTGCCTAATCTAAAAACAAGTATTTCTTCCTCCCTGGCCTTTCAGCTCTGTGCCTGTGGTGTGAATTGTCAGAAGTGTGCTGGATCTGACTGTTCAGACTGTCACCTCTTCACTGCACTCCTGCCAGGCAGGTTGTGCTACACACACGCACAAACACACACACATCCATGCAGTGTCTCTCTCCCTCCCACTCTCTCTTTGCTCTTGAGTGCAGGAGTGTAACCACCTCACATTGAATCACTTGTTACAAACAAACCTCATCATTGTGCTTCTTTATCTCTGATAGGTTGTGATTTTAAATAAAATCTCAGAAAGGAAGACCAGGGCTTTCAAGGATAAAACTAGTAAAGTCTGACACACAGAGGGAGGTTGTCCTGCTTTGATGTGTAGAAAAAAACAAAGCAGACAAATTGGAGGAGGAGAAAGAGGTGGAAGAGTTCAGACAGGGCTAAGAGATACGTTTAAAAAAAGGCCTGACACATATGCAGACATTAATGAATGGATGTATGGTTGGGAGTTGTCCAACTTATTATCGTTTTAAATGGAGGGGATGTGGATGGTTGGGCAGGACTGTCAGCAGCTGTAGAATGCAGCTACGCAAGTGTCATGCAACAATAAGGCCCTAATTATCAAGTGATGCACATGCAGACTAATTACATAATAAGCCCAGGATATAAAACAAGCATAAATCATCTGATACCTGGTTCAACATTTAAAATAAGCATTCATTTCATACATGTGGGAAACAATAGGTCAGGAATGAACTGGTCCATATATATTATTACTGTTAATAACAGTTATTTAGCATAATGCTCATCACAAAACTGTACCATAGTTGCTGTGCTCATTAGTACCAGTGCCAATCAAACACACAATAATAACCATGTTATGATGTGCACCACTGCACATCCACAAAAACTCTAATGTGCACATGCACAGAACCACCTGCATTTGCAGACGCACACACTTTAAATAGGCACGATTATGAGCAAGCAGCCGGTCAGAGCCGGTCCAGAACTGCATGGCGGCTGGCCAACAGACCAACATTATCATTAATCACCTTCTCACACAGTGCTCACCCCCTACCGTGCACAGAGGACACGGTGGAGAGGCATGATGAAGTGAGAAACATAGAAAAGGATGGGCCAGCTTAGTTGCAGAGTTATTAAGGGAGAGGTACAAATAGTAGGATGGTTTCTAACGGCTGACAGTGACCACAATGTTTGCTGTTATGTGGCTGACCTGGATTGCCACAATGCCAAAGTTACAGATATGAAACTGGGCAGCACATGAATAATGGTGTCAAACAAGCTCACCGATATATTATCATGTGAAGCTGCTATTTGACCTATCTGAAGTAGAACATGGTAGATATGTGTCCTGAGATTATGTAGCCATTTCCCCAAATAATGCCTTACATGGCAAACCATGCATACTTCTTAGCTTTGGCAGCTCAGTGGTGAAACAATTTCAGTGACTTGCACACTACACTCCAAGTCCTCCACATCACATGAGCAAATAGCTACCTGACCGGCCAATGAGAGGTGGCGGGAGGGTCGTTCATGCTTCCTTGCAGCAAATTAGCAAAGTGGTGAGAGATGCCTGGCAGTGTCATGTGGCTTCGAGCAACAGCTGCAGACATAATGCAGCTTGTAACACAGTAATTATCCATATACATGCTCAGAGCTCGTGGCTAACACTGACTGGCTGTGGTGTTTATTATGATCACATCAAAGACACTGCTTATGATTTGCTTCTGTGCATAATAAGATAATACATGAGTGGATACTTTTATAATATCTAAACAGGTAGAACCGGATATCTGACTGCATAGACTGAGCACAGATCTGAGTAGCGATCGGGGGATGGTGGCAATATAGTGTCAACCAATCACGAGTCGGTCTAAGCTGTCAATCGTGACATTTCACCCCATTTTTATAGCATCAAAAAACTAAATGAAACCAAACTAGCAAATTAGCACGTGAACGTGTGCTTTGACTTTTTGGTTTGGTCCATGTCCCATCCACTAACATCGAGGAAGCAGGATGTATGACCTATACTTCCCGCCAACCACCGGGTGTCAATCAAGACAATTTATCGTCACTTTTGGGGACCTTTCATGTCCTCCATCTTTATATACAGGCTATGACCACGATATTTACACAGTCCGTTTAATCACCAACTGCACCAGGCATCCTTTCAAAACCCTCTGAGGTTATAACATTGTACAGACTGAATTTATTTTAACACCGAGTAAATGTAACGTTCCATAGTGTTAAATCCTTTAGAATCACAGTTTAATGTGGTACTATTGTTTGGAGAAAAACATGGGAAAGTGACTAAAACCCCTACTTGCTCTGTCACCAACAGAAGACATAGGATATTCTATCGGTATCCCTTCCTCCTCATAAACTACTTAACTGTATCTAAATGTTGCAGCGCAACCGTGGAATCCTGCCCTTCAAGCTTCGAACATGAGGAAACAGATCAGTCCCGTGATCACATGACCAGACTATCATATTGGGAAGAAAAGTAACATGGCCTTGGGCCGAGTCTACTGCTTTCTATCACATCAACTCTTTATTTCTGTCTGCATATGGCATATCTGAGTTATCAGCTTCCTCCAGGACTTTATACTTGAACCTCTGCTCTCATCCAAAGCCAGTGAGAGTGTGATTTCCGTTTCTCCATGACCTTACTGTCAGTTTCACAACAGGAGTGCTGTAAAGCCCTGTCATGCTTTTCAAAGACGTCATCGTTAAACATTTATTCTGTTACCTTGCTCCAAATTACTGAGGGTTTGTTTGTTGGATAATGCAGCCGCGGGACTACTACACTGCTTTGCTGTTTACACACAGAGCTCACACATGAGAGTGTGTGCTGCTGTAGTCAAGCAGAAAGCCTGTTTGCCTTATTCTACTGGGTGAGGTTCATACTGACAGACAATGGATGCAGTGAATCTGACAGGTTGCTGCTGGAGCTAGCCTCAGGCCAGTTGCCTCGACCCACACTTGGGACTACACAGCAATCTCCTGAGCCATTAGGCGATTGTCCAGTGCTACTGCATCTCAATGAGGGAGGAAAAATCTAATGTGAATAAAACCCCATCCTCTGCTTCTCCTGCATAAACAAGCCCCCTGCATCACACTGACTCTGCCCCCCCCCCGCACATAACTTATAACTTATATATTGTTGGCACTATCCGGAACCAATCACTGCACCTTAGCACCGCACGTGCCTATTGTTTTTTCTGTATATATTGTTGTTTTATGTCCGATTTGTTGTTATGTCCAAAGGCACCAACCACACCAAGGCAATTTCCTGTATATGTAAATATACTTGGCAATAAAAAGAATTCTGATTCTGATTCTGATAAACTGTGTAGCTCTCTCAGGTGCTTATACAGTGACAAATCATCATTTTGACTTGTTGCTCAGCCTGCAATTCAATTAATGAATATAAATGTCAACTGATGCAACACTGAACGGAGCTACTCGTCAATTCAAAATGCTGATTTGAATCCTGAAATAGGTGAGAGTGAATTCTGAGCAAAATGATCGCGCCTATCTCCTGACAACTGTGCCAGGAGACATGTCACAGCACAGCACATACCACTGTCAGTTTTGCGAAATACTAAAAGACATATTTATTTTCTCGTTTAGAAAAACCAGACACCTTGTTTTTCCAGAGGCAATTTAAAAAGGAGGGCGACTGTACGCTTTTGTATATAGATTAACAGTTAAATTGATTGACAGCCTTTAGTGTTTCCTGCTTGTGTGTTTAAAAGACGGGGTGGATGTGCCAGCATCCATCCAATTTGGATCAGACATCCTTCTCTTCCTTACTCTCCTGGACCTAAGATACATTATATTAATGAGCCAGAGCCAATCGCTGCATAGGTGCATAACAAGCGACTCGGTCATTTCCATTAAAATCTCCACTCATAGAGAGTGTCCAGTATTAAAGAAATGTGCAGACAAAGCACATTATAAAATCACATATTATTCTCCAACACTGCATTCCTGTAATGCAAAGCTGCTGTGCTTTTAGTTTAGTTGAGTGCAGTGCTACTACTCCTGCAGACTTCATTTGAGGCATGGGATGTCACCATGGTTACCATTTGCATGCCATGTTTGCATATTGGTCCTGACGCTGTTTATCCACCACATTTCGCTGCCAGTTCTTCCATACTGGCAGTAATGGAAGTGGAAGGGGAGGCTACCAGTTGTGCATCCTTGACACCGCAAACCAAAAACAATTACTCATCTCCCCGACCCTGGACACAAAGCCTCCTCTTTTTGTTTTGTATCTCTCTCTGACCTTTAGTGTAACTGATCCTGACCTTTGACCTCCGTGTTGCCTAAAGAAACCTGTTTGTTCCACCAGGGGCTGGATTACAGCGGGTTGATCACTTATAGGCCCGACACAGTATCAGGAATCCCTCTTCACAATTCATTTTCTGTCAGATACTGAACACTGTGGTGGAGCCTCATCAGATTTCCTAGATGCTCTAGTTTGTGTCAGACAACACATCAGACCCACAGAACCCGCTTGTTGGCTCTCAACCCTGCTCCACCAGGAGGACAGGTCCAGGATGACAGGTGCGGGAGGCGGGTAGCTCACGATCGACTGGCTTTCCACATCCAATGTTTTTACGCTAATGTTAGCTAGCTAGTGGGGTTAAATGGGGAGCTAGCTGACAGCGGGTACTTACTCAGTGGTCCCCCGGGTCCGAGGCACTGGTCCTTGGCGGGCGGTGTGCCGCTCTGTCGCTCGAAGTTGCCGGGGTTGGAGAAATAATCCCTCAGCCTCGGGAGCTCCCTGCCCCCCTCCAGGAGCTCGGTGTGAAGCTCCAGGGCCGTGAGGATGTACTGGTCCCGCAACAGCTGAGCGGCGATGACATCCACCGACACCCGCGTCTCGGCGCTGCCCGCCATCGCGGAGCTCGCCGCGGCCGACAGCGAGATGCCCTCGCCGCTGGGGCTCGTTCGGTTGCTAGACAGCAGCAGCGTCGGGGGTTCGGCGTCCGCGGGCGGGGAGAAAGGGTTGCCAGGCGTCGGCGGCGGCCCCGGAGCTCCGTCGCTCGGGCTCCTCGCTGTGTTGACCGTCTCATTCGGGCGCCGCTCAGCCTCATCCTCCGAGTCGCTGAGATTAAACGGGTTGACCGACGCCATCTTTTGTGCACGATAAAGATTTCCAGCAGCCTGGAAGCCAGCTAGGCTAATCGGAACCGCTTCTTCCTGAATGGAGCTGCAGCTAGCTGGGCTTTGGTTGGTAGATTTGACAAGAGGAAAAGAATACACGGCGACGATTGGTCAGCTTCCGAGCACGTTACGCTCGAATCCCGCCTCTTTGACGGGACTCGGGAAAATGATTGGATACTGGAGACAGAAGGGAAAACTGGGCAGGGCCCGGTTGACAACACGCAGAGTGAGGCAGCCGATGTGTCAAAGAACCGCAACATGTGGAAATAACATTTTAGTCTTCTCCTTCACTGTGACACAAATACTCACATCGCACAAATCAAAGCATCAACATGACAATAGAGGCCATTTCATTTATAAGAAAGCTCGCTTGGGTGATACATATTTAAACTACATTACCCACAATTCCGCGGCGGGGTTCAAAGGTCAACGTCAGTCACAACAAGGAAGTGGACGCTCGTGGCTCCTGTGTTTCTTGCAGTAATCTTCTTAAAAGAAGGACACTTGGTTTAGTAAACGCTCGCACGTACAGCTTACGTTGATCCGTTTGACCACAGCAGCAGCAGCGACAGCCTGTCGGGTTCTCCGTGTCTGTAATTGGGGATTTACGACGATAAAATGGAAGTTGAATCAGTGTGTTGAAAGGGGAATAGGTGAAATGGAAGTAGAGTATTCTGCTCATCCATTCATTCGTTAACGAGACGGTATCCTCCGGTTGTGTGGTGGGATTCCGCTGACGTTACGAACAGGTAAGACTCGTTTCATGGCCTGTTTCACTGAGTCACGTCTGTCAGTGTGTTGAGGCCAGTTGAAATGTAAAGAAATCAATATGTAGAAGTCGTTGTTTTTACACGTTGGCCAATGGTGACAAGTGTTTTGGCCTTTACATGGCAAATATAACTTAAGAGGTTTACATGATGCTGAACCTATGTAACACAATTCACCAAAGATCAGACAAAAACAATACACACAAAAATCAACTCAACACTTAAATCACCCTAAACTATACAAAATCAGACTGATACATGTATCATCACACAGGCACAACAACCTAATTAGCTAGCGTATGAAAAAGGAAATGAGTAAACACACAAAATAAATGAATAAATAGATAAATGAAATTGCTTCAAGTAATTTCCTGAGAACATATCCTTCCAAACTGAAGTAAGGTTTAATAAACCTTCTAAATTGATAAATGCTTCTTTTTTTTTAAACAAACAAAAGAATGAAGTTAATTAAGTAACTGTCTGTTTCTGAAACATCTCCAAATACCACAGAAAACGAATTCAGGTTTGAAACATAATGTCTTCAAATTGCTTATATCAGAAAAGATGTACGTGATTCCATAAAACAAAAATGACACTAAATACAGTTTTTAATCAAGTATTACATGTAATAACACTTAAGGATCTAGAGATTAGATAGAATTCATAAATGATGCTGAGCCTTTATGACTAATTCTCTCTTTTTGTTAATGTTAGACTGTATAACTGAGTTAGTATACATATTTACCTCAATCATTTTTTATTTGTTTATATTTCTCATGTTGTTTCACCTCCAGACACATGACATCCTTCCTCTTTCTTCCTCCATCTTCAGGTTGTTCTGCACAACCGGCAAAATGAGGATGATCACCTTCTTCCTGGTTGGACTGACGGTCCACGTGGTCTTCTTTATTTCTATCTTCGACATCTACTTCACCTCCCCCCTGGTCCACGGCATGACGCCCCAGGCTATACCACTGGCACCGCCCGCCTCCAGACTGGTGTTAGTGGTGGCCGATGGCCTCCGAGCAGACAGTCTCTTCACCTTACTCCCCAATGGCTCAACCAGGGCCCCGTTCCTGAGGTGGGGAAACTAATGCCAAAAAATATCTGTATATGTGTTTAATTAGTCCATTCCTATAAGCAGTATATATATTTGCAAAAAGTGTGTGTGTTGCTGGCATACTGGGTCTTTTCTCATAGTTTGTGCACAAATCCTAAGTAACTGGTGTGTGTGTGTGCATGTGTGTTTCCTAATATCAGGAGTGTGATGGAGGAGACAGGCACCTGGGGTGTGTCACACACGCGTGTGCCCACTGAGTCTCGGCCTGGTCACGTTGCTCTCATCGCTGGCTTCTATGAGGATGTTAGTGCTGTTGCTAAAGGTAAGTCCACATGTGTGTTTCTGAGTCCAATACAGAAAGAAAAAAATCAATGAGAAAGGTTAATGGTGGGAGTGTTTTGCTCACAAGCTGTGTATGTGTGTGTGTTTCTATTTGTTCAGGCTGGAAGGAGAATCCTGTTGAGTTTGACTCTGTGTTTAATGAGAGCAGGCACACCTGGTGCTGGGGCAGCCCTGATATTCTGCCTATGTTTGCCAAAGGTACAAAAGCACAGCACACACACAAACACACACACGCATGCACACAAAAGCCTAATCAATATTAACTAAAGATCATAGATTAAAATCAAACTTAGAAACACATTTTTGCAGGTACAGTAAGTAACATGAGCGTAAACAATAAAAAATATAATTTTTGATATTCAGGAACAAAATAATCCCTCTAATGAATCCCGTGTTCTTACATCCGTCTCCCAGGGGCCAGTGGAGACCATGTGCACACCTACACGTACCCAGCAGCGGAGGAGGACTTTGCCTCCACTGATGCCTCCAGGCTTGACACTTGGGTGTTCACTCAAGTCAAAGTATGGTAGTGCAAATACTACTGATAGTGATGAATAATTAACATTCTAAGTAATAACTTATAATAGGTCTGTTGTCTAAAGAGGGAAACAATCCCAGACAGATCTCTGTAGTGGGGATTTCCTCATCGCTCTCTTGAATAAATCTGATTTATTTGTCTTTCTTCCGCTCAACAGTCGTTCTTTCAGTCGGCAAAGTCTAACTCAAGTCTGAGGGCCAGTGTGCTGGAGGATAAGAACGTCTTCTTCCTGCATCTGCTGGGCATCGACACAAACGGCCACGCTCACAGACCAATGTCGAAGTATGGGACACACGTTTTTCAGATTTCTTGTTGCAGTTCCTATTCAATTTGATTGCACTCTACATTATTACAATTTAAATAACATATTCCTCCAAAGCAGCATTTAATTCAGCAGTCGGATCGGATGTCTCTTGTGTATTTATACGTATGCTGTGTCTTTAGGGAGTACCTGGACAACATTGGTTTAGTTGACACTGGTGTAGCTGAGCTGGTGTCCATAGTGGAAGAATTCTTTGGTTATGATGGCAGAACAGCCTACGTGTTCACCTCTGATCATGGCATGACAAACTGGGGTGAGAAAAAAAAACAATGACAGAGCTGTTAATCAGCATCGGAGTGAATTCCTTCGACTCTACACAGCATTTGTTGAAGTGTGTGGATGTTTACATTTGTGTGTGTTTTCCTGCAGGTTCTCACGGTGCAGGGCATCCCTCTGAGACGCTCACCCCTCTAGTGGTGTGGGGAGCTGGAGTTCAAAGGGCTCTTAGAGTCACTGAACCCCAACTCTATGACGATGGATACCTACAAGGTGCTAAACCCATGCACCCTGATCACATCTTCTTAACTGAAATGTCTCTCAAACAGTTTTAAAGCTGTTTTTAGGACCCACCTAGGACACCCACTTAGAGCAATTATTTCTGTGCAGTTTAGAACATAGGACAAGATGGTGAATATCACTTGTAAGGCAGAGTAACTTTTTGGATTTTGGAAAAATGTATTATGCTATTTACTTTACTTGATTTTTATTCTTTCCTGTTTCTATTCTCCTCTGTTTCTCTCAGATTGGAAACTGGAGCACCTCCACAGGGCGGACGTCAGTCAGGTAAGACCCGTGGCCTAGCACGACAGTGACAGGAATCAGTGTCACTACATTTACCGTGTATGAAAGCAGTGATACAACTGAAGGACAGAGGGCGAAGTGAAATCTTTTACATTGTTTGTTTGATTTCTGCAGGCTGACATTGCTCCCCTCATGGCTTCTCTCATCGGCGTGCCCTTTCCTGTCAACTCAGTTGTAAGTTTAGAGATAATTTCCCAACATTTATTTTCATAAGTACATTTAAGTGGCTGCGAAAATCAGTGCAATTGTAGAAATTCTCATTTGAGTTTATAATATTTTCTAAAAATATCATTATTCTGTTTTTATGACTTTATACTCATCTTCATGTTTGTGTCATTACAGGGTGTTTTACCTCTGCTCTACCTGAACAACAGTGACCTGTTCAAAGCAGAGAGCATGTACACTAACGCCATTCAAATACTACAGCAATTCAAGGTATGGCAGCATTCATCTCTGCTGCTACTAATGTATTATTACTATTACTATTAATATTATAACTTCTTATCTTTCAAGTTATAAATAGTGCTGAAGCACATGGAAGGTTGTTAATGGTAACTGAGTTGTATATGTATTTTTTTTCTAGATGAAAATGACCCAGAAAAAGGAGACAACCTTGTCTTTTCTCTTCACCCCATATCAGTAAGTACAATACGTTAGATAATGATCATCAGCAAGTGAGTTAAAAAAAGCTTTTTGAAGGTTTCGATTCCTTTTATAGCTTTTTACTTCCCAATGTAGCACAAACATTGTGGGTTCAGCAATGGGAAACACAATTTGGTCAACAGTCAGCACCACACCAGCCAGTCTCACCACTGCAGCGACAATTGTCACCACCTGCTTTCGGCACAAAAAAAACACGTTCAGCTGCAGAGAAAACTTACACATAAAACTTTTTAAATAAAATAAATTTACTTTTCATCACAGCGTGTTTACCAGGGGCTCGTGTCAGTCTCCGGTCACATCGAGAGTGTGGATTTAGAAATACATTTTAGTAAGAACATTAACCAGATGGCAGCTACTGAGAAATTTACATTCATGGACACATTGTGTTTAAGACGACATTTTAAATGCAATTTCACGGAGTCTGTCTTTATTGCTTTGTCTCTTTTATTTTCCCAGACAACTGACTGAGTCAAAACAAACAGAGTTCACCCACAAGGCCAGAATACTGATTCAGCTGGAGAAGTACGGAGATGCCGTGAGTATCTGCTGTCTAAACCGTGAACTCAATTATCACCAATGCTGCAGCAAACTGGAGTGTAATACAGAGCGTTTAGTATTAGAAGTTAGTCCTTATAATGTATAACTTGAAATAAATCTTAAGACCAAACTAGCTTTAGAAATACACACATAAAGTGAAATTAAACACATTTATGTCTGTTTGACACCCAAGCTCTTAACAAACTCCTCGTCCTTTCCTTGTCTCTTCTCAGATCTCTCTGTGCAAGTCTCTGATCTCCCGCTCCTTGGAGGGCCTGGTGTACTACCATACCTATGACAGGTTCTTCCTGGGCTGCAGTGTGGTGCTGGGATTTGTAGGCTGGACCTCATATGTTGTCATGGTCATCCTGAAGACTCATGCCAGCCTCCACAGACACCCCAGTCTCCTCAACCAGGTCAGGGCGCTCAATATATATAATCCCTCTGCCCTGCCGCCAAAATAAGCTTAAGGGAAACAAATGTGTCTCAGTCCCATTGTTTGGTAACGTCCCAGTGTGTGTGCATATTGCAGACTCGCAGCTATACTCTGGAGCGGCTGTGTCTGTGTGTGACAGTAGTGATCGCCGGGTTCCTGCTGATCCAAAGGAGCCCGATTACCTATTATATCTACTGCCTACTGCCAGTCCCTGTATGGTACTCTGTCCTGAAAGAGTGAGTAATACCTGTCTTTGGAGTTTTCTTTCTTTTCTCAATTTTCAAACTGAAAAATAATTGTTTTAATGATCCATTTCAGGTCTGGCACTCTGAAAGATTTGATCAAGTCGGCGCCATCTCTTCCACTGTGGAAATGTTTGGGCTATTTTGTGCTGGTGGCGTTTGGAATTGAGTTACTGGTAGGTGTCTTTGATGGTTTGTAATGTACAGCTAGATGCATATTTTCTACCTACGACATAATCTAAAATCTACAATTATCTATACACTCTGCTCTGTGGCTGACAGTTCACCTTTGCTGCCCCCAGGTGGTGAGCTTCTTCCATCGCGCCGTGCTGACTGTGGGCCTGGCTGTCCTCTCTCTCTGGCCCTTCATGTCGGGACTTTTTGGGAAGGCCAAGGTAACCATGTCAAAGATTATGGCTCCTAAGGTTCAAGAAGAAGAAGAAATTTAGGGGGGAAAAAATGTACTAGACGCTGCATGTACGCCAGGAAAAGTAATGGTATTTGAATATTTTGATTTCTATATTTGAAAAGGTGACGGAAAGTGATGCGTCATCAGGAGATGAAGTAAACATGGATCAGAATTTCCGAATTGCATAAGTCTTGACTGACGGCTGTTTAAAGGTTTAAAGGTGATAAGTCACTCCTTTCAAGGCCTAAAAATCACATTGAGAGAATTTACCTGACACAAATGTGTAATTACTTCAATATTTTATACCATTGATTTTTAACATTTGATTAATGATTCCATTTTTCTCAATCGTCTTGATTTTACAAGGGTGTTTGTATGATTTGACACTTGATCACTTCTTGCTACAGTGAGTCCTCTGTCCCGGTCCTGAAATACTTTCTCTTTAAATTCTTCTCCTCAAAAAATCAGTAGATCCATTTGTCTATGACTGCATTTTAGGTGCTGCAGCAAATTTGAGTTGATCAGCAAACCACAAAAATGATGATTCCTCACAATAATATGAAAAAAAATTAAGTCACCAAGCGATGCAGAAAATTCTAAACAAACTCCTGTTCTGACCTCCTTGCACTTATTTATCCTCAGTGAATCCTCTAATGAATTGACATGCAGCCTCTAACCATATGAACGTATTTGTCTGTCCCCATCTAGTTCCGCTCATTGAGCTGGTTTCTCGGCTGCATGTTTTTGGCTCTTTTCCCCCTGATGCCTGTTGTGGGTAGAGAGCCCAACATTCATCTGGTGTGAGTGCTTCTTGTGTTTGTTTTAGTTTATCAGAATGTGTAAAAAAACAACCTCAAAAGCCATAATCAGGTCAGTGAGAAAGATGTTTCCTCTGAATTTTAATCTTAAGTCATCAAAGAGCGATGAGTTCAGATTGTGATGAGCAATTTGGTCAAGATCGAATCTCAAAATACAAACCAATATTTACCACATCAATATACAAATCTCAAAATATTTTTTGATTTATATACACATTTCTATGTTATTTTGTCAATTTCATATTGGAATTTACTTTAAATAATTATAACTTTTATGACTTTATATAACAGAACATGACAAAATTATAATGATAAATCCAAACTTTGTTTAAAAACACAGGATTTCTGGAATAAATTGTTGTCTTCAAGCCCAATCTGAGAAATCACCAGGGTTATTTTGTCGCGACAGAAGCCATTATTCAACAACTTCAACAATTTAAACTGGGCATTCAATAACAAGCTACTTGAATATGATATGAAACATATGCATAGTTCACTTTTAAATAACTACTGGAAAAGCCTGATGATATTTTTTTCTCCTAAAAATCACGAAGGACTTTGATAAATGGAAGAGGCAGGAACATAGCTTCTAATTTAACCTGTGCAAAATGAAGCCATATGTTAAACTTAAAATATCATATTTTGTTTGTCTGCTCAGTACCTGTGCAGGTTTGCTCACCCTCTTCACTTCAGCCTGTTACCTCTGGTCATCGCGACAGAGAACGCCGCTGAGCTTTGGTGACAGACAGCAGTTTATTACCCAGGTAACTGCAGCACATGTCATGCTGTGTGTGTATGTGTGTGTTTGTGTGTGATCGTGTGCCTGAATTTATTTATTCTGAAGTTGTACCTGGCAAAACTCCACAGATGCTCCATGTGGCAGTGTGCTCGTACGTGCCCTCCCTCACACACTCCAGCCTGCAGCAAAAGCAGGGCCTGCCGCTTCTCAATCAGATCATCAGCTGGACCACGTTAGGTAGGTGGGGGCGTGAGCGAGCGCAACATGAGGACATGGGATTCATCCCAACTCGACACCTTCGAATTCCCTGGGGAGATGATATTTAATGTCAGATTTAGTCATATCATAATTATACATTTTATTTACAGTACACAGCACTTTTTGAGCTTAAGCACAAGGTTCTCTCCAAGTTGGAAAAGAGTCACTTTATGCTCTCTATCCCTAAAAAAGACACTGTTGTTGGGTAAAAGTGCAAACTAAGGTCTTTTTAAAGAGGATTTTCCAGGTTGCTGTGGGAAAAGCGAGTCACCATATCTGAGAGTGAATCATTTTCTAATTGTCAGTTATCTAAATTTCTTTCACATTTAAGGTTGTGGCTCACAGCAGAATTTTTGGAACACCTCAGCAATGTACCTTTTTAATTATAAAGTCTTTTTGGCACTACATGCTTTTCATCTTGCAGCTAATTATATGGCCTCTTGCATTTCTGGGCCTCACAAATGATGTACTAGAAAAATAACTACCCCCACGTTTGATATAGATATTGATTAGTTTTCGTCAGTTAAAATCTGTTTCTCATCC
Organism: Hippoglossus hippoglossus; assembly: GCF_009819705.1. Lineage (NCBI taxonomy): Eukaryota > Metazoa > Chordata > Actinopteri > Pleuronectiformes > Pleuronectidae > Hippoglossus > Hippoglossus hippoglossus. The sequence goes on along the minus strand of NC_047170.1, from coordinate 9,196,568 downwards.
TGTACTGCAGCATTTGCCCTTACTGCTCTAAGACCCAGCACATACCTCTCTCTTCTCAGGATCGTCTATACTGGTTCCATTGTTGAGCTCTACTCGTCTCTTCCATCGACTCCTCAGCATATTCCTCTCTCTCACGGCCACGTACCTGCTGCTCAGCACCGGGTAAGACGTGACATTACACCTGAAGCACCAATGCAGTCGTGAAGATCAGGATTCAACTTCTATTCTAATCTGTACGCTTTCTCCAAAACTAGGTCAGAGGCCTTGTTCCTCCCCGTGTTATCTTGGCTGATGTTTGTGTGGATCAACATTGAGCAGGAAGCCATGCTTGCACAGGGTGTCTCTGGCAGGCAGGAGGTACGACCATTATGAGTTTGTTTCTGAGTTTGAAAGATTTGGTAGAGCAGTGTCAAGTTATTGTTACTTTTGTATCCTATTTATTTAGAATGCATAAAACACAGGTACAGCAACAACCACATGTAGGTTTAGTACATAAAGCTCTACGTAGTGTAGATGAGGTCTCAGATTATCATGTGATCGTGTGTGTGTGTGTGTGTGCGGTTTTCTTTCAGCTCTCCACTATTGATTTCGCCGCAAACATTGACATCGCCAAGATCCGACATCTGAAGTTGGATGACATCAGAAGATCTTATTTCTTCGTATCCACATTTGCAAAAGGGACATCAGCTAAAATCACATAAACTGGCACCAGTTTATTCTGAAGTTGTCCAACTACATCCAAATACATTTTAATTATGTAAGATAAAATAATTTAATGTTTTAATGCTTTATTTTAGCTCTTTCCTTAACCCTACGTTTTTTTCAGGTATTTTTTATAATAACAGCTTTCTTCGGCACAGGGAACATAGCCTCCATCAACAGGTATGTCTGTCTGTCTGTCTGTCTGTCTGTCTCTGTGTGTGTGTGTGTGTGTGTGTGTGTGTGTGTGTGTGTGTGTGTGTGTGTGTGTGTGTGTGTGTGTGTGTGTGTGCAAATGGCAGGAAGTTGTGTATGGGTGGGGGTATGTGGCTGGACTTGGTTTCAGTGTGGGGGGGAACTGAAAGTCTGGTATGAGTGTGCTTTCCAAAATATTAGCAATGCATCATTTGAATACAACAGAAAAAAAATCTTCTTTGAAACTCCACTACTGACTCTTAGTTCTCTTTGTATTTTTAAGACCAGCTTGTCTCTTGTGTAGATTATGCCTTTTAGTTTACATGGGCACTCTGTACTTTAAAACTCATCAAGAGATGAATCCCCTCAACATGTTGTTGTGCTCTGAATGATTAAAGATTCGGGTAACTGTAGAATCACTCTGTTGATTTGTCACTTCCTCTGTGTCTTTATTCTTTAATCCAGTTTTGACCCAGCATCCGTTTATTGTTTCCTGACTGTGTTCAACCCCTTCATCATGGGAGGACTGATGATGTGGAAGGTACCATGTTGTAAACACTTCATTTTACACTATACGCTGTGTTTCGAAATGTTTCACATTGCTTTTTTTATAAGCTCCAGAAACCGGTTTCCAATAAAGAGGGGGTGTGTCGAGCTGCTTTCAGACATGCACTGAAGCCTGGACATTTCCCTGACATGTTACAGAGGGGCTGTACGTCAGAACGCTAATGTCAGAGTCATTTTCTGTAAACCTGACAGTAAAATGTCAAGAAAATGTCAACGTGACCCCGTGTGAGGACACAGCGTGAAAATTTACACTGGCGTAGATGTAAACTTAGAAAGACAATGAGATTTGAGAACGTTTTGAGACAAGGGCCTACACCGATGTCTGGACCCAATTTTCCAGAGTCTGAAAACAGACTGTGCCTTGTCACATTCTATCCATGCATCTAGCTCGTAAAATATATATAAATATCTTTTCACTGTCCTCTCTTGTTTTGCATACATGTGTCTTGCTGCTTAATTGTGAAGTCAAATCGCCGGAAATAAACGTAGCATCATTCTCCATCAATTCAAATTCTCCAGACTTAATAATACAATCTTCAATTTCTCTCTTTCTTCTCGCAGGTGATCATTCCATTCATCATAGTAATGTGCACGTTTGAGACCATCCAAGTTGTGACACAGCTTTCGGCCAGAAGGTAACCTCTCGCTGCAGCTTGCACACAGACAGATGCAGTTAAACCGGGCAGATGTTGTCACACTGTGCACACTTTATCACATACTTTATCGAAAGCAGCTGTTTCCTTTGCAGACTGACTTCCTTGTCTGTTGTTTGTTTTCTTGTGAAGTGTGAAGTAGCTGTGTTGTCCATGCTGTACATGAAGTAAATACTTAATGTACAGGAAATGTGCTGTTTTGGACAATTTAACACAACTTGCTAATAATGCCTTCTTACCTTCTTTCCCTTCTCTTCCAGTTTGTTCCTCATAGTCCTGGTCATCTCCGACCTGATGGCTCTGGTAAGGCTTCCTCGTTGGTTGTATGCACTGTGATGTTTTCCCTCCTAACAGAAGAATCAGATTAGAATCAGATTAAAGAAAAACTATCTTTTTCTATTTCAAGAATAGAATGGAAATGTATGATTATCAAAACTAATGTTGAAATAAACGAGCGAAAGATAAGTGGAGATCTTTTTTGCATTTCAAGTATAAAGTTGAAATGTCGGCATTTTGGAGAGGCAGCCATATGTGTTCATTTTAATAACCTATTCATAAAAGTTTGATTTGAATCTTGGAATTCCACGTTTAGTCTCGACATTTTGACTTTATTCTTAAAATGCAAAAAGGAAACAAAAGTTTCTCTCTTCCATACTTTTCTCAAAAACATTTCTCCTCTCCCTCTTTGTCGCTTAAGCAGACTTGACATGAACATCAGATAAACATTAAACTTTAACTCCCTCTTCCTTTCCTCAGCACTTTTTCTTCCTGGTGCAGGACTACGGCAGCTGGTTGGACATTGGAACGAGGTGAGCTAACTGGGAAACACACGGCGTCCAGGTCTTAATTAATAACTTATCTCAGACACACACTGTCCCTCCTCTGTACTTTCACTCCCTGGTTTTTAGCACGGTGCACTTCACCATGTTCAACTCCTTTTGTCTCTTGCAGCATCAGCCACTATGTGATCGTGATGTCGATGACCATCTTCCTGATGCTGCTCAGTGTGGTTACCCACATCCTCACCTCGCAAAGACTCATCCTGTGGAGGAGACACAAGTCGCACTTCACTTGAATTAGCATTTACACACACACACACACACACACACACACACACACTCACTCACTCACTCACTCACTCACTCACTCACTCACTCACTCACTCACTCACTCACTCACTCACTCACTCACTCACTCACTCACTCACTCACTCACTCACTCACTCACTCACTCACTCACTCACTCACACACACACACACACTAATGCTGGTTACTCCAAAAGCTACATTTTTATTTTTAGATACTTTTCATTCAGCATTTGTTCCATTAAACTGGTTTGTGTACATATGATAAGAGGTATTGTTATAGGACTATTGGAGGTAGTTATTGGGCAATAGGAAGTAGTACTATATCACACTGTGTAAAACTGTTACACCACTGAAGTTTTCAATGTTAGTTAGATGCTTTTAAAGCCACTTCTCGTGACTGCAACAGGGACTTGCTTCAGGTTTTCATTCTTAGTTGAATATACTTTTTTTTCTCAAAATAAGTTTGATTGTTTATAGTTTTTTTATAGTTGTGATTTCAAGCACTAAATAATGTTAAAGTCATCTCAGACGGATCATTTTAATATAACATAGTCGAGAGCGGCCTAAGACATTTGCACAGTACTGTTTGCACTGTTAATTTTTTTTTTACACCCACTCAGTGTCTCCAGCACATTGCTTTAGCATTAATCATTGATGAACTGACTGAGACTACTTGAATATTTGACCGTGAATTATGTCTTTGCCGGGGGTGCTGATTTATGATCCACTGAGAAGGATAACTATTTAAGTCTGTAACTGCTTCCTGTAAAGCTGCCTAAATATAACCCTGTTTATAGGAAATGATGCTGTTTTAATTTATTGTGACTATGTATGGACCAATAAAACTGAAAGAGTGTAAAACAAACGGAAATGTTCATTGGCCCCATCTAAAGAAACTTGTTTTGTTTTCATATGACCAAAGAATACGCTCCCAAGGCTTATTTTCATGCTTTTAATCTTGTCAGTTTTTGAGTCACTTTGCGAACGAAACGATTTTCTTTCCGGATGCTGCTGGCAGAGGTCGACTTCACGCACCGTCCGTCACACTTTCTGATCAGTCGCTAAAACACCAATTTTCCACAGATAATCCTACTAAGTTTTTGCATGTGGTGTCATTTCTCAAGGACAGCGGCTCTCATACGCCTCCCAACCGCTGTTGTGTGTATGTGTGTGTTAGCTTATATGTTCAGTTGCCCTCTGATGCTCTCGTACACTCTCTCCTCTTTGTAAAGTCTCACTTGAGCTGTTGCTTGTTACTTCAACTGTCATTCACAGGTTATTTTATGACCACCTTCAGGCGTCATCGGATTTGCTGCAGTGAGCAGAGGATGCAAAGGTGTTTACTTTGGAGCCCATATTTTCAATCTAACCAATCAATCAAATTTTACTTGAATAGCCCATATTCGCAAATCACAATTTACCTCATAGAGCTCAACAAGGTGCAGCAACCTCTGGGCTAAACCTTCAACAAGAGTGAGGAAAAACTACCAAAAACCCCTTTTAGCAGGGAAAGAACATAGAAACCCCAGAGGGCCACAATGACGGATCTCCCCCCCAGGAGACAAGTAAAATAGACGTCCCATGTAACAGAGCACATCAACAAAATAAAAGATATTTACAAGATTCATGAGAAAAGACAGGGTCTAACATAAACGAAGAGTGGTGTCAATGTTTAAAGTGTTTAAATAAAGAAAAAGGACTAGTAATGATAATTGAATGATGGTTATATTGCCAGTAATGTAACTATATGCGAGAAGGCAAATTGTATATCTAAGTAATCTTAATCCACTATCAGCTGCCACCACTAACCTGTTTGGTTTCAATTCTACACAGTTCTACATGACATACAGTGCTCAGGTTTGTTGTATATTTTATGTGATCTAACAAATGCCTTTAACCATTAACACAAGCTTTAGTTTCCCTGCCGCCTGCACTGGATAAAATGAGCGTCCATAACGTTTCCAGCTCTATTTCATTGTTAAATGCCTGCAAAGTTCACCGTGATGTTCATAGTTGCACACATCTGTCAACAGCAGCGGCTCCCATCACCACATCCCCTTTCACTTCTTAGATTTTGAACAGTGTCAAATAGAGATTAAACCTAGTGTCCATTTTATGTGCATCCCTGATCTGCATGAAATGTTTGAAGAAGTAGATTTAAGATAGATTTGATCTGCAGCTGTTGAGATGTATTCAACCAACTCGGATCACAAGACAGAGACGTTCAATGCCAACTACTGTATGTTCAAAAGTTTGGTTTGAGATTCTTTCATTTTCACAAGATAAGAAATATTCACAATGATTAAATGAAGTTAATCAAATGGACTTTTAAAGGTAAAAAGCTGCACCTATCAGATCTGCATGGTTTCCCTCTTATTGCAGAGCACGTCATTGTTTCATCATGCTGCTCAGTCCTCCGCTACACGTGAAGTGGAATCTGTACGAGTAAATTTAACACACACGTTCGGTACAATATGAGGTCCTGTTTCTAATTGAGCGTGTGTTACAGATATTTAAAAAAAACGTCCAAGTGAAGAGAGGTCTCCAGAAGGAGGAAGCAACTAAGCTCTGTGGTTGTGCTGACGTGTGTGCAATAACCTCCTGTTTCTGACAGAGCATGGACACACAAACAAATACAGCCACAAGCACGCACACACGTGCACACACACACATGCGCACACACACACACAGTTGCATTTCATTTACACAACATGAACTTCCAGTTAAAGTTGTCACACATTTTCACTTGATCGCACACAGACACGAGCATCCAAGCAGAAACACACAGACATTACTTACTGACATGCTCGTCGACACAAGCCATAGCCACTGCTTTGATGGAGATAAGGTGATGTAGAAGAAACACAAACCCACTTATTCCTGATTTTCACACACGAGAGCACACGGCAGCCAGTTCCTCTCTGAACTCAAAGGTACGTGAGTATCTACATCTTGACTTTGAGTATCTGTTTTTTTGACTTTGCGTTAATTCATGATGCAGTTTTAATCGCAGCATTGCTCTCTTGGTAATAATTAAACTGAGAAATGTCATTCCATCTAAACTGCACTATTTTTTTTCCTTTCAGCTGACTTTTGTTTTAATCGCCGTTTTCTTGTATCCACAGTTTTTAGAGTTGCATGAAATGCTCATATTATACTCTTGACTCTTGATGTCGGCCCATAGATGCACTGTATGAATGTGTGTGTGAATGGCAATAAACTATTGTAAAGTTCTTTGAGTGGTCGTCAAGACTATAAAAGCTGCTATATAACTACAGACCATTTATCATTTGATGTAGATTATGAGTTCAAATATGAGCAACATAAGGTAAAGTATAAAAATCTAAAAAAGAAATGGGTGGAATTTAAAGTTGAATCAGTTCTATTTTGCTTTTTAATCTTTAAATTAATTTGAATATCTTTGACACCACTCTTCCTTTCCTCTCTCTCTCTCTCTCTCTCTCTCTCTCTCTCTCTCTCTCTCTCTCTCTCTCTCTCTCTCTCTCTCAGATGAATTCCACGGTGGCCCAGAGTGCCCAAGGTCCTAAAAATGAGTACCATCACATCCTTGCGGCCATCAACGCCGTGGTTCTGGTGAGCGGCACCGTCAGCCTGAGCCTGATGATGCACATCCTGAAGTCCAGCTCCACATCCATCACCTCCATCGCTGTCCTCAACCTCATCTTCACCCACTTCATCTTCCTCATCACTGTGCCCTTCAGGATTTACTATTACGCGACCAGCACCTGGGACCTGGGCGTTGGCTGGTGTAGAATGATCAGCAGCATGATCCACGTCCACATGTACATGTCTTTCCTCTTCTACGTGATCATCCTCATCACGCGCCTCAGGGCGTTCTACCGCAAGGCCGAGCAGCTAGCCTCTTTCCGCAGCATCCACGCGCTCCTGGTCAGCGCGGCGGTGTGGCTGGTGTTGCTCATCGTAGTCCCGTTAACCATCTGTCTTACCTACGGTCAAAACGTCAATGTCGCGACAAATGTCACGACAAATGTCATGACAGATGTCGCGACAAATGTCACAGAATGTTTTAATTTCGGGAAACACATACACAATAAGGCTGGTGTCAGGGAGATCAATTACATCGTGAGCATGCTGATCATAGTGGTGGCTGCCGTGCTGACGGCCCTCCAAGCAAACATCCTGAGGGTTTTGTACGGGAAGCATCGCCGGAGATGCACCTCTCAGCAGGACTTTGGGGCTCAGCTGAAGAGCCTGTGCTTCGCCCTCATCATGGTGGTCTGCTTCATTCCTTACCACATGTTTCGACTCTATTACTTGGAACACATTGGTTGGCAGAACGTCAACGAGGTGTTTCTGAGTCTGACCACTTTCAACTGTTTGGACATGCTCACTTTCCTGGGAAAGAGACCCTGCTATAGATGTGCTTCTTGAGAATGGCTGTTTGAGTTTAAAGGGGCTTTTGTTGACCTTATTTTTTGTAACTTTACACCTTGAGAGCTACATTCGCATTAGCTACAAACGCAGCTTCATCCCCCTATCGCCACACTGTGCAGACTCTGGCTCCGAATGATGTCATCGCTGCAAAATAGCAGCGTTCATCCAGATATTTTGGCTTCATTTCTGGATAGTGGAAGGAAGTGGAGACACATCATCCTTCTTTAAATACAGTCTATTCTCTGTGCACAGCCAATGAATCCTCTAATGTGCTATTTAATAAAAACGATTGTGCGACTGGAGATAGTGGTGCTGCACTTTTTGCTTTTAAACGGTGTAAAAGAATATATACAAAAATAAATATACTGTGTTTTCTGACATGTGACTCCTTCGGCTCCAAAGCTGACACTGATAAATGTCTAAAATCATTACCTTTTCACCATTATTTTGTGAAACATTACCTTACACCTCTTGGATCTCTTACCTTGTGCCCTTAGAAGTGTTGTAAGAAGCACACACACACACACACACACACATACACACATACACATACACATCTACACACACACACACACCTGGTGATCCTTTTCCTTTTGGTTTTTATGGAGCTGGGTTACTGTTTAACATCCCCACCCTAGCTTGAGTTTGTTTAGTAAATCGATCTAATGACTGGGCTATGGTGGCGCCATCCAGTGTGTCGCTCCATGAATTATAGCCGCTTAGCTCTCCAACCTTCCCTTTTTAATGCTGTCGAGCACCTTTACCATTTTCCGATTGTCACTGTCAGATTAATTAATGTTGCACTGAGGTGCTGCTCACCACCGAGGTGTACAGCGGCACGACTGGATAAATGCACCTCCCAGACAGAAAGAGAAACGCAGGTGAGTCCAAATTCCTCCTGTGAACTATCGTGTCTTTCGCTGCCTTTTTTCGAAATACATGTTGTTGTTTAATGGAGGAAGTGAAGTTTACCTTGTGCTGTTTCTCCAGGAAGTTTGGTAACATGTTCCGCTAAATCACGTGGTTTTGTATTATGGTGGCAACATTGCGGCTGTGCCTATTCACACACACACACACACACACACCCTGGCTAAATGTCCTTTAACCAGAACTAGTGCCTTATAATTTTTAGGCACAAACAGCAAAGTGGTTGTCCATATCTCTCTTTTGTGTGTGTGTGTGTGTTTGTGTCTACTGAGATAGCGTTGTCCGTACTCTGCTCGCCGGCAGTATTTTGCAGAAACAGATAAGACCCACTTTGTCGTGCACACTGTGCCCTAAAGATCATGTGATAGTCCATTTCACACTCTGTGCAAGTGACTGTCTCAGTGCGTAGTAAGAGTGGAAATAAGAGGGCAACGGATGAGCTGAGCAGGAAGACAGCGCTGCAGCTACTGCGTCTGCACAACACCTAAAAAGTAAAATGACACAATCCTAAAACAGCAGCCTGAGGTAACACTGACTGTGAGCAGATTGTAGTGGTGAAGTTTTGTTGTGACCGTATCTAATATTAGATTATCAAACCCTGTGGCTTTACGCTCCCTGGATATATCACCAGACACAAATACATTTATCTCAATTCTTAAAAGGTGGATTTTATTTTTTACTAAGTGGTGATATTAGCAGGGAGAATAAAGTAGTAGAAACTCAGGGACCAGGATTTACAGGGAAAAAGTAGGGAAATGTTAACGTCCTTTATAATTCCAGGTAGTAATCTTTTGTAAGTATTGCGAAAGTCAAATAAATTCTTTGAATCACGTATATTTCTGTTGATTTACCCACATTCTACCTCATATTGGTGGTTTAAGAATCAAACAATATGGCAGCAAATAATGTTCTTCTGAGCTGTGTATTTTCACTGCGTATAGTTACTAAGGGTCAGTTTGGAGGCTGCTCTTCATCTGTAACTATTAAAAGCTGTAATCTAAATAGAAGCGACAGTGTTATGGCCAGTTCACACAGAGATAGCCTCTTAGCGCTGGGTTTTATGGCTGCAGAGAGCTTTCAGTTGCTAGGCGGACTCGAGGTTTCGTCCTTTACGTTCCTGCTTGGTTTTCAGCAAAGGAAATCGCTGTACCTCTTATTAGTTCAAGTCTTTCTAAGAATGTATAATTCATATATTTTGGTATACACTTTTTAAATCCATAACAATCTGTGGCGTTTTTTGACTTTATTTTAATGTTTTTTTGATGAGTGGTTGGAGAAGTTTTCATTATATCAGTGAAGTGAACATAAACTACCTTTCTGAGTAGATTCAGAGTTTGAAATCAATCACGAGGAGGGTATGATTTGTATTATATATTCAAAATGTAAAAAGTTAGTAATAAAAGACATTATTCAGCACAGCAATGACTCACATTCCTTGTCTTTGCACTCAGCAGTGAAAGATGAGGTTAAAATGTCATTTGAGGCTTTCAACCTGTTAACCAATAAGACGTTGAGTTATATAGATTTTTTACTTTTTACTGACACTGACGTTGTTCCTGTTTCTAAGCCTCAATGCACAACGGCTGCACGGCATGTTAAACCCAGCTATAACTACTTAATCCCGTCTTTTTTCATACGTGCAACACTTTTACACTCTCTAATCCTAATCCAGGTGCAGTTATGTAAAGTGATGATAAATTAAATCATGTACATGTACTCTCATGCTGCAGTGCTATGTGTCAGACCTGTGGCTGTTTTGCGTGATTGTGACAGTGTGACCGAGTAAATTCTCCACTTCTCACGAACCTGATGAGTCAGGAGGCCACATCTCACTGGTCTAGTTAAAATGTAAACTCTCTCTCTCTCTCTCTTTCCCCACCTCTCTCTTGTTTTCTGTCTCTCAGCCTCTTCACTCCACTCTTCTGTATGAAGTAATATGTCAGTCATTAGGCTTTGAGTGGACACTGGTCGTTTTATCTCTTATCAACTGAATAATCCATGATAACGTACATTCTGATATACTCTACTGGGTTTATCCTCCTGCCTGCTCGTATACTATAATGGTGCTTTTTCTTTTGAGGAGTTGATCTCACTTTAAAAAGATCTAGAATTTTTCCAGCAAGACAAATAGCTTCAGCCATGATGTCATTACATTGCCTCCCAGTATGATGAACTGGTATTTCACAAAGACAAGAACTCGGTAATCTCACAGGAATCGCAACATTTATTTAACGTATTGTTTCCCAGATACGACGGCGGCCATCTTGTGTTTTGCAGCCAGAGCCAGCACAGTAGCGATTAGGGGATGGAGCCGCGGTAGCAATGTCTTGTTCTTGAAACACACACTCGACCAATCTGAACTCAGTCTCAGCTGTCAATCATGACGTTTTGTCCCGTTTTTATAAAGTCAAATTAAAACCAAACTTCAGTTCATCAGTGTGATACAAACTACCTAAAATAACAGAAATCATATTAATCCCAATTTATTTGACATGTACTTCGATGTCGTAGTTTGATCCGTGCCCAATTCACTAACAGGGAGGAGGCAGGATTTATGACCTATACTGTAGCCTGCCACCAGATAGCAATCAAGATGCTTTGGCTTCACTTTTGAGGATCAGTCATTTAATTTGTCCTCATATTCAGTTTTATGATTTTACTTTTTACCTATTCTGGATGTTACTAACATGCAAATAGCTTCACTCACGCTTCCAAAACGTTACAACAGCAGATACTTATAAATACTACTGGTATGTGCCAAGTTACATCTACGGCTAAACTTATGTCTCCAACATTACCTATCTACCTCCAGCACACTAGAATAACCAATCTGGGTGTTTCCTGTACTGCTTCACTGCACATGTTAACTGATCTCTCTTTCCCAGAAACACACTATTCAAATCATCATAGTTTTATAACTGTTTTAGGTCAAACAAGTACAGTACTCACGTTACATGACTCGAATAAACTGGATAGTGAGAAATAAGTAAAGTTCACTAATGTAACGTTAGAAATGATCACCTTTTACAGTGATGACGTCGGGCATCAAATCACCCATAATACCGCCTCTTATCATTTATAGCCCTCTCTGACAATGCTCTGAATGGATTACCTTTAAGCCACACAATAAGATTTAGTGCAGTGAAACTCCCAATATAAAATGGATGGGTTGGGACATTTTAACTGGTTTATGGCAGTAAATTCCTGTCCTGAAAGTGGAGGCAGGTCACTGACTAACTGGTCAACTTCTACTCCTAATGTTAAATGTTTGGTGTCGTCTGATTCTCTTTCACACGCATTTCTTCTTTATGTAAGAGCTGAAATAAAAACTTTGCATATCCTGTTGCACATTGCTTGGCTGGCGGCCTCAGTCCACTTCCTCTTCTGTTACATATAGAACCGTCTGTTAGAAGAGAAAGAAAAGAATGTCTGAAAATTCTCATTATCTTTAGCAGCGATACAAATGTTAACACAGATAACGGCGACAAAATATCTTTCTAGGTTCCATGGAGGTACAACTACTACAACATTTGTACAACAGTATTTGATGGACAAAATAATACTTAGAAACTTAAGATGAAATTTAACAAGAGTAGAGTCGGAATATTATGAGAATACAAATTTTTTAGGGAATAAGCAGCAAAGAGAGAGACAATTTTCCACATTCCTAATTGTAACAGAGAAAACAGGCTGATCTTCTGAACTTCCTCCTTTAACACGACTCCTTTCCTAAAAACTATGCCTTTATTCTCGTGAAGTTATGACGGGATTCTCGTAAATTTGCGTTTTTTATTCTTTTACCATGAAATGAAAATGATAAAAATATGCCTTGTGGCAATTTAAACCATCAACTCACTTACAAATAAGTGTCAGTAAAAACAGTGCAAGAGGTCACCGAGGTTAATCTCAGTTGAAATGTTTTACAGTATATGGCCAGTAAATTTAGAAACGCCGTATAAACCTTTATGAACAAAGGGTGGGATGTGGACCTGGGAAGTGTGTTTGTTGAAGAGCTGATGGAAGTTATCAGTGTTTTCCACTTCACTCTGTGTCTTTATAGATTATATCTGCTGAGGTGGTGCTGCTATTACTCCACTATTGATTAGATTAGGAAGCCGGGGAAGGACACACACACACACACACACACACACACACACACACACACACACACACACACACACACACACACACACACACACACAGCCACCCCTCTCGTGCATGCAGGTACAAGTGCAGAGAAGCTTGCACATGAAAACCCAAACTGTCAAAATCTCCTGAAATCTTCTCTCATGGTTTAAAAACAGAGGGAGAAGAGAAGAGGCAGAGGGGGAGAAGGGAGATTACTCTTTCACCACTATCTATCTTTCCCAGTGATAAGTGTGAGGGAGAAGGACAGATAAAGAAAATGTAATAAAGCAAGAAGTCTTAGCCACAAGGGCTCCTCCCCTCTCCTTGTCCCGACCCAATCAGATGGGATTACGGACTCTTTATTCCAAGGATCTCCCTTGTCATGTCTGAAAGAATTAGATGAAGCGCCGACAGGAAGATAGGTGGGGGACAAGGTAGAGAGGGAGACTTCAGAGGGAGCTGGGAAGAGAACAAGGGAGGAAAGAGGGAAGACGAGTGTGAGGAACTAGGTTGAAACAGGAATGAAGTATCCTCCTGCTCCTCAGAGTAAATCTCTGTTAGATATGGAAGTAGCCAACTACTGTGAAGGCCTGGACCCCTCGTACAGCACACTGGGCTTTGAGAATGCAGAGGTGCTGTGTGGCGGAGGAGGTAAGTGTGAGTGCATGCAGACAGCTACACACACACACACACACACACACACACACAAACAAACCCATGTAAAAACATAAACTAAACAGGTGCATTGGGGTGACACACGAACAGCATGAGTGTGTTAGAATTAAACAAATGCAAGTACACACACTGATCCACATCCATACTGACATTTAGATCATAGACACATGATCCCAGTTAACTGGTAACTTTAACAGGCGTTTGTTAAAGTCTTTTGTTCAGGTAAACATTTACCACAGTTACACCAGTGTCTGAGAATAACAGTATGGTCAGAGAAAGGAGAGTATTAAGCTTTGTATGTGTCCCTATAATGGGAAACCTCAGCTGTGGCTCAGGTCGAAGAGAGGATTGTCCACTCACCACAAGGTCATGTGGTTCAGTTGTTGGCTCCTCCAGTGTGTCCTGAACCCCAGATTGCCCCTGACGGTTGTACATATACATATAAGTGCTGTAGGAACGTGTGCATGAATGGGTTGATGTGACTTGTACTGTAAGATTACTGTACCGTTATTTAACATGCTCCGTACGACTGAATTAAGGGATCTGCAAACTCATTTTTAAAGCTTCAGTGTGTAGAGTTTAGTGGCATCTAGTGGTGAGGTTGCATGTTGCAGCTGAATACCCCTCACCTCACCCTCTTGTTCCAAACATGAAGGAGAACCTGTGGAAGCCTTCGGTTGTCATAAAAACTCAAAGGGTGTTTAGTTTGTCCAGTCTGGGCTACTGTAAAAAACATGGCGGCCTCCGTAGAGAGGAGCCGCTCCTGATGTAAATATAGAGCATTTAAATATAAAAGGGCCCATTCTAGGGTTAAGAAAACGACAAGTCGGACAATTTAGATAATTACACACAAGTGAAAACATGACTAGGATTATTTTATGTTCAATTTCTGCCATTAGATCCCTTTCACCTAAATCTTACACACTGAACCCGTAATGCTGGTGTGTGTACAATCCAGTTGTCTGTTGCTGTTGCTTGTACATGCAAGTGGTGAGTCTGCGGTTGTGAAGGAAAGAGAAAGGGTTGGGTACAGGTTGTAAAAGTGGGATATCTGAATGTTATTGAAACAGTTTGGTCCAGAATTGCAGATATGCTCCATAAAAAAAGAAACACATTTTATTGAAGAGCAAGCATCTCCCACAGCGATGCACTGATGTCACCTCAGCATGTGAACACAGAGTTCCTCCCACACCGACTCCTCCTGCCTGATGTGGGACTGACAGAGAGGAGGATGTGAACGTGTCTGTGGAACCAGCTGAACTCTTAGCGTGCACGTGCCTGTGTGCGTGCTGTGGCTCTGGCTGAGCAATAAACACACTGATGATGATTATGGTTTTCATTATGGCGGCAATGCTGCTGATAATGATTTCAGTGCTGATGACTGTAATAATAATTATGGTGATAACAGTGAGGAGATGACGATGATGTTGAATATGCTCGGCAATTGAAATGCTATATATTCTTTCTTCTGACATATATTTTCTCAACCCACACACTGTAATGTGCAAATCAAACACCACACAAATAACTTAGTTTAGTAATCGAAACATCTGCAATGTGTGTACTATAATAAGCAAAAATGCATTTACTACAGTGCTAGAAATAGAGTTCTTCTTATAAAACATTGCTGATTGCTGAACATTGCTGAAAATTAAACGACTTCCTCCTTGACTCATACAGCACCCTTCCACCAAGTTCTATGTAAATCCTGTAGTTTCTATTGAATCATGCTTAAAAATGAACTATCAAACCAATGGAAAAAAAACCCTGCTTCACAGAAGCAGCAGCACAGGGATCAGACTCACATACTCTGCTGATTCAACTTACATTCATTTAGTTTTCTTAAAACACAATCACAGTCATTTGAAAGATTCAATAACAACATCGAAAATTGTGCTTCAATTAGATAGAATAACGCAGTGGACAGTCAACACTGTCAACACCACGCTGTCAGATATTTTTCTGGATTTGTACGACAACAAACCGCTTCTGTGTTTTGAGAATTTGTGTGCACCAATGTACTGAAGAATGCTATACATCATATAAAGATGCATGAGCATGTGTCTATGCACTTAATGTGTGTGTGTGTATGCACGTGCAATTTACGTGTGTGAATGTTTTTCTTCTGCGCGTGTCAGACAGCATGCCAACGGAGCCGAGTCTGCCCGGTCCTGACGGAATCAGCAGCAACTGTGCGATCTGTGGAGACAAAGCCACGGGGAAACACTACGGGGCGTCCAGCTGTGACGGCTGCAAAGGCTTCTTCAGACGCTCCATACGGAAGAACCACATCTACACCTGCAGGTGCATAAAGAAATACACATAAATATATTAATGTATATATGTGTACATGTATTGCTTTCTTTTCCAGTCACCATATCGTGATGCCTTGTCACATTAGTACATTATGTTACAGTACACCGTGTCATCATGTGCCCTGCTCTGTCAAGCTACTTACATCATGACACGTCCATCACATGCAGGTTCAGCAGGCAGTGCATCGTGGATAAAGATAAGAGGAACCAGTGTCGTTTCTGCAGACTCAACAAATGCTTCAGAGCTGGCATGAAAAAAGAAGGTACGGAAACTTTGGATTTTCTTCAACACTGTTACTTTTAACATGTAGAGATGTGGTGTCCACGCTTTGGAGACATCCGCTCAAAATGTGCATTTGAGACTTAACCTCGTGGCACTGGAGGGGAAAAGAAAGGCAGAGAATCTGAACGCAGTTTGAAGATGGTTGAAATCGCCCCCGGCCATAAAATAGGTGATTACTTAGCGTGTGTGTATTTACGAGGGGTATAACCTTGGCATGGGGCTTTATGACACCTAATCATGTGTTATCCAAACATGTTGTTCTGGATTGCCACTGGTTAATGTTTGACTCCTCACGCTGATGCCAGCCTGTATGGCTATTTTCCTAAATATTAACTGCCCCATTGTCTGCTGTCATGGTTTGAATTCAGGATTCCTGTTTTTTTTCCCTGTAACTTTCAATACCCATGAACACTTTTCTTAAGGATATTCTTGGGAATAAGAAACCAGGAAATAGACTTCAAGCCCCGATGTGCTGTTTCTTCCCTGCACCCTTGGATTTCTCTTTTCTTTCCCACGCACAGTAACGTTGACTGTATCGTTTTTATTTTAGCCGTACAGAACGAGAGAGATCGGATCAGCTCTCGTAGAAACATCCCTGACTCCCAAGACCTGCCGCCCATCACTATTCTAGCCCAGGCAGAGTCGCTGTCCCAACAGGTGACGATCATCTATGTGCAACTCCTATGTTCCTACTAATATCTATGTTATGTAAGTGACTTAACTGAAGACAGGCAAGGGAATTTAAAGTTTCACTGTCTCCAGATCACTGCTCCAGTTTCAGTGGCGGACTTATCGGAGCAGAAGTCGGCCACGGTCGGGGACCTGTGCGAGTCGATGAGACAGCAGTTACTGGTTTTAGTGGAGTGGGCCAAATACATTCCTACCTTTGGAGAGCTGCCGCTGGACGACCAGGTGAGTGAGAAGCAATGCATGATGGGTAATATGATGATTAGCCTTTGATGTAGATGCTCCCAGGTTGTGTCTGAATTGATTATACTGTACAGTGATAGAGAGAGAAAAACGTTCTTGGACCCGACTTGGCGAATTAAATTTTTCATCATTTTCATCATTGTCGCAGGATTATAACAACAAGGTTGGCCAGTGAAAAATCTAATAATCAATTTTAGATGTTACATTATAAAGCACTATAAAATGCCAAATCTACTAAATAGTGGTTAGTGGGTGTTTTCGGACAGAGCCACTCACTCTTTTGTATTTCTTGAATCCCATTTACAAAGTAAAGCTCAAACTAGTGTCTCTCCAGCATTTTTGTCTAATCCAGCTTTGAATCACTGCCTTTATAGACATTGCACTGGATGTGTTTAGCTTTTGTGGGTGTGAGAGTTTGCTCACATCCACCTTCACACCAGATTAGTGATGAATATTTGAAGCAATGATTAAGCTCATCTGAAGTTACTTCAATAACACACTTCCTAAAGAGTTTGAGCTCACACTCCACTACAAGTGTGGTGGCCCCCTGTGTGATGTGGGCGAGGACAAAAAGGGGAGGCATTGTCCCATTGTTTGTGTTCTGTGTTTAACCGTGGGCGTGTGTGTCTTTGTCTCCAGGTGAGCTTGCTCAGGGCTCACGCGGGCGAACACCTCCTGCTCGGGGTCGCCAAAAGGTCAATGGCGTTCCAGGACTTCTTGCTTTTAGGTACGGACTGACCACGAGAAAGAGAGCTTTATTAATGTGTGGTGCAACCAGGCGGTTCGGCAGTAATGTGTGATCAAATGTTGTGTTAGCTGAGAATGATTAACTCCAGGGTTTCTGTTTCTTTCTTCATACTCTCACAAATGTCTCCCGTAAACAGCATTGCTCATTATACCGGAGCATTTACCGGCATCGTACTGTAGGCGGATGTGTCAGCGGCACACACTCAAGGACTCTGTGTTACTTCTGAGGACCTCTCCCCGCACTCCTTCATCATAACCTTGACTGAAACCCTTACACGGGATTAACAAAAGTCTACAAGATTCAACTTATCTTTCTCTCTCAAGGCTAAAACCGTTTCAACTCGCGCTTCCACACGAGCACGCCCCAGCACTCCTCGCACGTGCACACCCACATATCTCTCTCTCCCTTTCAACTCTCTGTAAAACAGACCAACGCTCTCTCTGCCCACGTGCAGGTAACGGCTGCGTGATCCACAGAAACAGCCCCGAACAGGAGATATGCCGGGTGGCCAACCGAGTGCTGGACGAGCTGGTCCAGCCCTTTCAGAATATTCAAATAGACGACAATGAGTACGCAGCGCTCAAGGCTATCGTCTTCTTTGACCCAGGTAATTTAAAAAAGTGTAATTTGTAATCTCTTTTCATCATTTGAATTCACTAGATCCCGATTTTTATTTAGATCTCCACCCGAATTGCACTTTTTCATAATTTTTTCATCATGATCAATGAGTTATTCTCTGAGAAATAAACAAAATGTTGAATAATACCCTCTTGCAATGTTAAAGAAACAGAAAAATCCTGCATCTGCCCTCTAACCTGGATCCATACCAACATTTCATAGCAATCTGTCCAGTAAATATTGCGAAAAAAAAAAGCATAAATGCCAAAAAACAAGTATTAGTAGAGAATAAAAAAAGGTGGAAACACTATATTATACATACGTAAAAAATAAAATCAACAATAAAACATTTTATTTAATGGTATCTTGTTTGAAACCTATTGCCATTTCTATCCAGATCCCTCTTCCTCCCACGTATCCCATCAGTCTGGTTACATATCCCAGAATCCCCCCCCCCCATACCTTTTCCACATCCCCTTGGCCCACTCTGCCCACCCTTTTGTCTTCCCTCCACTAAATCCCTTACTTTGCCTTCATGCCACAGTTTTACCATTCCATCAATTCCACCCATATCCTGCATTAATTCCCTGATCTTTCTCCCCCCCCCCCCCCCCCCCTCCCCCTCTCTCACCCTCCTCTTCTTCAATCCCTTCATCCATCCCTCACATCCGTTCTTTGCCCCCCCCCCCCCAAATCTGCAGATGCAAAGTCTTTGCGGGACCCTTCGAAGATCAAGGCCATCCGTCTGCAGGTATAAGTCAAGCCAGCCTAATTCCTCGGTTTATATGCTACCTATCATTTTACTTTGGACAAAGGCAGTATCCTTACACCGGTGGCGACCTGTGTGTGTCTCCAGGTTCAGATGAGTCTGGAGGACTACATCAACGACCGCCAGTACGACTCCAGGGGTCGCTTCGGAGAGCTGCTGCTCCTGCTGCCCACCCTGCAGAGCATCACCTGGCAGATGATCGAGCAGCTCCAGTTCATCAAGCTCTGCGGCCTGGCCAAGATAGACAACCTGCTGCACGAGATGCTGCTGGGAGGTGAGAGCCGGCGCTTGTAAAACCTGCAGAGAGAAAATAATAATAGGGTGACCCTCGGCAAGAGATCAGCAACATTTCCATGAAATATGTAGGTGCAATTGGTGAAAAGAATCAAAGATTTTAGCAGAAATATGGTATAACTTGATATAATCCACATAGGTATCAGGGCAAAGCCAAAACATGCAACCTGCTACTAAAGATGCTGCTCAGAGACACAGCAAACATCATCTAAATCTCTGTATGAATAAGGAAGCTACAATGCATCAAACATATTCTAAGCAGTGGAATTACAATTCAAACATTTCAATATGATGTAATGAGTCGTGTTTTTCCATTAATGCTCAAATCAGCTTCAGAATAAGACAGCCTGACTCGGAGGCCTGGTTTAGAAAGAGCTGCATTTATGTTATTTTTCAACATCTTGCTGGAAAGTGAAAGTAAGATGATAAAACCTGGTGCAATGTTTATATTTATATATTTAAATAATATTCTAATTTAATACTTTATATATTTTTAAATTATCTTTCATATCTCATGATAATCAACAATATATTTTTCATTCATTTTTACAATATGTAGCATATTTTCTATTTTTAATAATAGATTTAAATGAAATAGTTAAAAGTGATAAATAACCTAACCAAACATTTGAGGAAGTTGAATTACATGATGTCTCTCCACATTTGCATCATATTTTTTATTACTTTGGGCAGAGATATGCTGTGATAAGATAAGATGTGAAATGCAATGACTCACTGGTTTTCTAATGTGTGTGACACTGATACTCAAATTTTGCTGAACTTGCTGCAGAGCTGCTTACATGGATTTGATCCATTTTAAATGTAGAACATGCACACACGTCAATACCGGTTGTAGCTACAGACTGATATAAAACCTGGCTTGTTAAATATCACATAGTGACATAGGGGATCTTGATTGGTGTGTGATACAATGTTAGAACTAACCAATGCAGCTAACAGTGGATTGAAAGTTGCTGTGTTGTGTGTCCAGGCTTGACATCAGAGCCCACTCACCTGCACCACCCAGCCCACGCCCAGCTGGCCCAGGACCCCATGACCGGACACACACTGGTCATCGGCACCATGCCCGTCACTCACACTCCGCAGATGGGTGAGAACCACACTCTTCACGCGAAAATCACACAAAACTACACACACTCACACGGGCACATCAGAGCAAATTTGACATATCATTTATATTTCCTCATGAAATGTCCCATTTCCTTGTGCCAGGTGCCTTTTCCATTAGCAGCTGAAACTTAATATGCACCCAAACAGGCATCCTGAGTGTCATAAAAGTGAATGAATCAAAGGATTGATGAGCATTGGCTGTATTCTACGCTTCCATTTTAAAATAAAAAATGCATTTGGTGATATTACCCCAACTAATGGCTACACGAGAATGATGTGAACGAATCTAGAAAGGAGCAGCTATAGATGTGCCATGTCCCGTGGGCCACGTCAGATGCACTTTACACACTCAAAATATAGAAATGTCCTTTTTCCCAGAGAAAAACATTTTTATTAGTTAAAAAGTACGATTTTAATGTCCCACTGTCTCTCTCCACTTCCTGCAGCCTCTCCTGACACTCCCATCCCGTCGCCCCCGCAGGGTCCTGTCCCGGAGATGTACAAACACTTTCCCCAGCCGCTTTGTCCTCCGGCCAGCCCCTCGCCTCCCTTGCAGACAGACCCCTTTTGTCCCCCCCCCCCCCCCCTCCTCCGGCACACTCTCTCCAGAGAAGCTGACACGGGATCAGCTCCCTTGCCCTCGATTCATCATCCCAGCCATGATATAAAACTTACGAAAGCAATCTGTGTTCAGGTTAGACTTTGCCCCCCCAATGGTGGTGATGTAACAGTGACTCTGATATGATTAAAGCCGCCAGTTTAAAAAAACTCCAGAATGTCAGTTTCAAATTAAGTGACTAATAAAACACCACTGTCAGTTTTTAACCAGCCGAACCTGCACATTGATTTTTGTGGTCACCTGAAACTAATGTATTAGTTTCCAGTTCAGTATTCACTCACTCAGTCATGTCACTAAGTTACACTGCACAATGGAAATTAAACTTATCTCAACTTAACAAATCATAATTTCAAAATAATATTTTACTGTGTGGGAAAAGTAGATTCAGTGGTTTGTATTCATTACTGAGCCATGAAAACTATATAGTATAAATTATACGATGGAAAATACAGAGCAAATTCTTAACAAACATGTGTTCAGCAGCTTAACATAATATAAGGGGTATTGTAGTCTATGGCCAAAGTCAATGTAATAGTAATAGAAATGTCATTTATAAATAACTTGTACAGACATAAGTTAAATGCAAAACATGTGGACAATTATAATATTTTATGAACTTGCTGTATATACTCAAATTGCTGATTAGAAATATTTGAACAATCAATTTCAACTGTCAACTCCTTCATTAAATTGTTTAATTATCTTTGTATTTTTTCTATTTTGGTTTGTGTTGATAATATGTACATTTTGTAATTTATAAATTCATTAAAATTTGAAGAACTGGAGTTTGGATTGATTGAATTTTGTGAGAGTCACTGAACACCATGATATGGTACAATAGCACCCTCTTACTGTAGAAAGAGGATAGTGCACCAATTGTAAGTGGACTGTTTATAGAAAATGTTGTATGCATCAGTACATCCAGTGAAATGCTTGTTCGTCCACTCATTCATTTCTCTGCTTTTATAAAACAGGGGGAAATAAAGAAATTGTGAGATGGAAACAAAACTAATTTATTTCCTATTTATCTGTTGCTAC
The DNA here is from genome assembly GCF_009819705.1 of Hippoglossus hippoglossus. NCBI lineage: Eukaryota > Metazoa > Chordata > Actinopteri > Pleuronectiformes > Pleuronectidae > Hippoglossus > Hippoglossus hippoglossus. The sequence continues at coordinate 9,174,475 of NC_047170.1, read as the reverse complement.
AGACAAAACAACAATCATCTCAGCTTTTTGCTTATTTTTTTTTTTTTCCTATTTGATCCTGAAGGGAAAACTTATATTGACAGACAGATGATGATAAATTGACAGAAATGTATCTCAATATGCTCCCCACACACACAATAACACTGAACGTGATTGGCCCATTACTTCCCTCCATGGAAGTCATCATGCACCCTCACACCTCCGTTGGTCGGAGCCGTGCAATTTGTATCCAAAGCTTTATTGGCGAGCTATTGAGACCTCGCCGCCGGATGATGTTGCTCATCTAAAATCAAACTAGTCCCCCCCACCACCACCACCCACCAACCGTCCATCTGAGAAAACACAAACCCTAAAGCCAAAGTAGAATATCAAATGGAAATATAAGCTGAAACTGAGCCGTACTGGGGCCAACTGTACTTTTAAATCTGTGATTTTCTTTTATGTCCGTCCACACAATCATTTTCTTGTGGGGTTTATGTGCATGTGTGTGTGTGTTTGTGCGCAGTGGATGAGACCGGAGGATAAAGCCGAGAGCTCTTATTCCCTGTATATCGTTGTGTGACTCAGAGAAAACACTCAGGTTATTTATGGCAGAGGATATGCTGTCTAGAACCAACACGGCCAAATCCTCCTATCAACTCCATAATGGACAAGCTACCTGGCTCAGGTCAAAACAACACCACCTACAATGGGGGGTCGTGTGTGTCCACTGCAAATGTGTGTACGCTCTTATGTGCAATTTATTTATAATCTGCGCGTGTGCATGTGTTTACTTTTCTAAACCTGTGTGTGTGTGTGTTTCTTGGAAGGGTGTGCATGTGCGTGTACCCATGGAGCTTTAATCAAGGGCCTGCAGTGAGGAGATGTGGGGGCCCTCTCTCTCTCTCTCCCCCCCCTCAGATAAAACTGTGTGTTAGCATGCCAGTCACATATCTCATCTGAGACGCACCGCTCTCCTCCCCACACCTCACCACAGCCAACACTGACAGCATGCTATTACACACCAGTGTGACGCGCTCGCACCACCTGAGGAGGACGGCGAGGGTGAGGAATGAAGGGATGAGGAGTTGGAAGAGGACGGAGGAGCGAAAGGATGGACAGGAGCATGGTTTGTTTGGTCTTCTATCGGTTTTGTTGCATCACAGTTTTTACTTTGAATTTAGTTTTGATTTGCTAACCTCTTCTGGGACATAGTGGTTCTGGACTTTCCTCACACATTTGTTCATTTTGAAATATGAAGACTCACAAATTGTCAAAATATCAAGAGGCTCCTTTTTCTGCTCAACTCGTCTGACAAAGTTATAAATATATTCATTAAATACAGTCATATATTGTGGGTTGTCAAGATCCTGATTAACTTCCTGGTCATCTCTTCGTCAAATAAAATGATCCCTCTATCCACCCATCAAACATTCCCCCTCTTCCCCACATGACCACTAGATGGCAGTGTAAGGCTGTGGTTTTGCAATAGACTTTTTTTTTTGTTGCCCTTTATTAATGTACTTTGTCCTTTCTTTGTCATTCTAGGTCAAAATAATGAGATCAATGTAACTACAAATCTTTTAAAATTATACTTCTGGAGCCTTAAGCCTACTTCCTGAGTTGCAGCGTTTAAGGTGGAAAACTGTATCTCATTTCCTGTTTTAAGCATTTTTAACAAAAGTGAGAAACATATTGACATATTTTTCATGTTTATTACAATTTAAAACAGCTCTTTTGCATCTTAAGTTATATTAAAGATGTCATTTATTGTATTTAGATGATTCCCTGAAAAGAGAGTGCATCAGATTTTATTTTCTAATTTAGCTTTACATGGCTGTCTCCAAGTTGTTTGAATAGATTTCTGTCTGGAAAATAGGCTGCAGAGATTGCAAAGTCACCGACTCAGGCTCTGCTCCGTGCGGCGGAATATTGTTGCTGCAGTCTGAAATGAATGGCATGTGCCAAACATCCCAGATTAGAGCCGGAGATTGCAGACTATCATTCCTCACCAGTGCATTTACCCATAATTCCCCCTCTGTCTCCCACATATACGACTATTGCTCCTCTAGGAGACACGGTGAGGCTCTATGAATCTCTGCCTCCAACTCTGGAATGAATTTAAAACCTCTCCTGAGTGATTTTCTGTGTCTCCGTAATGCTGCCGTGTGTGTGTGTGTGTGTGTGTGTGTGTGTGTGTGTGTGTGTGTGTGTGTGTGTGTGTGTGTGTGTGTGTGTGTGTGTCGCATGCATGTGTGGTTTCTGATTCAACCACAGCATGGGCAAAGGGAAGGAAAATACAGTGACAGCTTCATTTCCAAAGCTGAGTTCACATAAATGAGGGATTAAAGCAAGCAAAGGGGTTAGGGCTGCACCTCGGCCTTCCCTGACAGCTTTCCCTCCCTAACAATCCCTCTCTTCCTCTCCCTGTCTGAGGCTCACCCCTCTCTCAGCTTCCATCTTTATTTTCATCTTACCTCTTCCCTCTTTACTTATTCTGTCAATCCCTGTTTAGGTTACCTGATTTGTTTTGCTCCCTGGGTATAGACACGCGTTCTCATTTTGCCCAGAGATACGCACAGAGACAAATAAATAAATAAATAAACAAAAAACAACATTTAAAAATGCTGTATTATTCGACACACACACACACACAAGCACACACACACACACACAAGCACACACACACACACACACACACACACACACACTCAGTTGCAGGGTGCTGGGGTGTGCCCTCCATCATGATGATGGGGACCAGGTTAGGGCAATGAAATTACTGGTTAGGGCCAGGCAAGGGTGCATGTGTGTGTGTGTGTGTGTGTGTGTGTGTGTGTGTGTGTGTGTGTGTGTGTGTGTGTGGTGGGGTACATTAGGGAAATGAAAAGGGGTGGACCACCGATGGCTCCCGAGATGAAGACTTGTTAGAATAGAGGAATATAAAAAAGACAGGAGACAGAGCAGATGACAGTGTGCATGATAAGATGAGCAGTGCAGTAATGAAAACGGTCCTGTGTACCCCCAGATTACATGGGGAATGAGACTGGAGAGAAGGTGAGAGAGAGGGAGAGAAAGGGGTGTAAGACAGAGGATAAAATCGGGGAGAGTACGAGAGGGGGCGAAGGAAGAGAAGAGACGAGGAGGTGTTAGTGACTCAGAGCGAAGCCACCCCACTCTGAATGATAAGTGTCTCACGCGCTGCGGGTTATGGGAAGTTCACACAAACAAATGACTCCCATTTGCCAGAGGCGAGGGACACAACTGAGAAAGAAGGGACGAGAGAGAAGAGGAGGAGGAGGAGGAGGAGGAGGAGGAGGAGGGAGAGGGCTAAATACGAGAGCCATGATTTCAGATAACTCCATCTGCATTGGGAAAATATTTACCGTTTTACCCCTCTAATGTTTTCACGGGGTTGGGGCGTTAACTAAAGCACCTTCAATCCAAGGAATATTAGGAACCCTGCAGTGAAGCGCAGTAAAAGTCGACGCTTGCTATTCTAAATTACAGGGTGCCTTTGGAACGTGGTCAATAACACTAAACGTATTGCAAATTGTGGCATGTAGGTGGGCTGTGTTTTGCACCGTAAGAGGTGATATCAAACGGTAATAAAGGTGCATGAATGCTGCCCTTGTTATTACACTAAGCAGCATGGAATCAAAGCTGAGTGTGGCTGGATACGTCTCTTTGAAAATGACTCCAGTTGTTGTTTAAGGCCCCAAAAACGTCTGCAGGTTTTCACTCGTCTCCTAAACCCCCACGTTTATGGTTACATGTGTGTTTTTCCATGAAATTAGATGCTTTAGTGTTTGGATCCTCCACAGGAACCCCCTGCTTGTAGGAGCACACCCTAACAGCTTCAGTAGTTTGACGGGATTGGATGCAAGGAATAATGCAGGGATTCAGCACACGACCTTCAGATCACAGGCACAGCTCTTTGGCTAAATGAACAAAGTCTATAGTTACGCTAGTGGCTCTGTGAGGCTGTGCTTAGGCAAAGTGGTGCTTTGAGCTAGATGCTACTGTTAGCATCCAAAACAGAAAATCCACCCTCCTTTGCACTGGACCAATGGTAATGTTAGCATTCCTGTGCACTGCAAAAAAAAAACACGTCGCCTACCTACACAACAGTGTTTCCTCTACAGGTACAAGAGAGTAGACCAGATCCTTTTATTTTGGTTCAGTCGGCTTTCTCCATAAGCGACACACAATACTGCTCCTGAGCTGAGACACACCTTGTAAATGAAGATGGACGACGCACCTCTACTTCCTCCTACTGTCCAGAAATGAAGCCAAACTATCCAGGATATTTACGCTGCCATCTTGTGACGAGATCTGAGCTGCTGCAGGGCCGAGGTCCAATCACGAGTCAGTCTCGGCTGTCGGTGATGATATTTCACCAGCATCAAACTGCTGATTAAAACCAAACTCAACCGGAAACATGACACTTGATCAAACAACATGTGATTGAAACTACATGAAATGACAGAAACCATCTACGAACATAGAGAGGGCAAGGTTCATGAGCTATACTAGAACCAGCCAGCAGGGGGCCATCAAGATGCTTTAGCTTCACTTTTAGGGAGCTTTCATATCATCCATCTTATATATAAACTTATCTTTTAGGTCCTGAGAATCAAGGAAGAAGTTTCTGTTCTTTCTTTTCCCATATTCATGTTAAGAAGATTTCTCCATTTTGCATTTGCGTCAGAACTCCATGATATCATACTGTGCTTACAAGACATTTTGTGTGCTGGGTAATAGTTGTCACTAACTGCTTCTAAACCGGAAGTCCATGTTTCATCCATCCTTTAACTTCTTAATGCAACAAGTGCAAGCATAGTATGAAGGTGAAATTCATTAAGGAAGTTACCAGCGTGTATGAAACAAGTTTAAACCAGTAAACCAAAGCAGAAACAATTACCAAACACCATTATACACCAATATGATTCCTAAAATGTTTGAATACATAAAAAGAGTTTACCTCTGGCTTGCTGGAGTGGAGTTGGATGCTGGTCAACATTAGCATGCAGAGGGAATCGTGTGCAGCCATTAATGTCAATTCGAGAATTTCCGAGAAAATGAAGTTTAATCAAGAAGAGAAAATGAAAAAAGATCTAAATGCACCTGAGGAAGATCAGTGGAATTAGACAATAGGCACGTTTATTCGCAAGACTGTCGGGTCTCCATTTTGAATTTTTATCATCAGAAACAAACCAAGTGTAAATAATTTGCCTTTCATAGCTGAGGCAAGGCGTTTCATTTCCAAAACAGCTCCGGATCTAATTATTTTACCCCGAAATTAGAACTGAGCTCACTTTAAAAGGTACAAAGGAATTCACTGTAAGCGTGTAATTAATTTTATATTACTGTTTACCTTTACGTCAGTTAATTATGATCTCTACAGACGTGTGCGCTACACACAGACACACACACAAAGACACAAACGCACACACACAAGGCTGCCTTCACTTCATATAGAGAGATGGTGGTAAAAAAAAAAGAAGAAAAGTGTGAATTTTACACACATGACTTCCTGTCCTAATCAAGGGGTTTCTCAACCTCTATCTGAAAGATACACATGACTGACTCCTTCAGCGGGATACCTACACACCGTGGATGTGTGTGATGAGTCAGTGAGTGTGTGTGTGTGTGTGTGAGGCTCACCATCCCAGCAGTGGAGTGGTAAAGGATATTAGGCTGCAATTGCGAAAAGATTGCAAAAAGTGACATCCTTAATAGAGAAAGATTACTGTGTGCAACATCACTTTGATTTGAGCTGCATACATTCTCCCCACGCAGACAGGCCCCTGGACAGCTCTGTGCTCGGGAGCCATTGAGTTTCCACGTGCAGATGCAAATGCACGTTAACATAAATGCACGTTGAGCTCCGAGAGCAAGACAGTGAGACGCCAATGTCCTTCTCCGCAATCGTTGTTGGCAGATGCATTTGTTGTTGTCCATTTTTAGAGAATTGACTGATTTCGATTTTTTCTTTTTAATCTTTGCTCTAAAATGCTCTGAACTGTAATAGGACTTGTAAAAAACAAAAACTAAATCTGGTAAAATATGTTTTGAACACTTTGATGGTTTGTTGGTCAAACAGCAGGGAAACAGGGAGAGCGGGCGGAACACGTCAACCGTGTTATTTTGCACATACGTGACATGCTGTTCCAAGCAGCTCTTCACAGCACTTCCACTTTGCTCTGTGTTGGAATGATCCCATAGCAGCTCTTTTCATTCAGAATGAATGAATTAATGAATCCCCGATTGTCTCCGCAACAAATCAAACCCCAGCTGAGATTATTTTCTTAGTGAGAATCAGTCAAAAGTTTGTGCAGCACTTGTAAAGAGTCCAATATTCTTTTTCCCCCAGATTCCTCTTGATGCCTTAAAATAAATATAATCATCAATCTTGCACGGTACACAATGTATAATTTGTCAGTAGCCAACCCTGTGGGCCAAATCATTTGGTTAATTAGAAAACACTTCCGAGAAGGTTTACCTCTAATTTCCACCTCATTAAAACAACTCAGTCTCCATCACGGCAGCCTTCAGTGCGGCTGGTGTCAAGAGCGGTATCAAATCTCGGATTGTGCCAGGGGAGGAGATGTCAAAATAAAAGTCCCCCGCCTCGGGTCAAAATAGTCTCAAATCCCCGCGGTGGACTATCAGTATCAATCAGAACTAAAGTTTGTTAGCGCCGAGCCTGGAATCTGAGCAGGACAAAAGCACCAGGGAGGTCCTTTATTTAGCTAATTCTCCTCTATTTGAGATGTACATATTTCTACAGTGCTTTGATAAGGCCTCGGGGACATGCATGTTTTAATTAGACCTGAGCAGCCTTAGCAGCCTGGATGAACAGTTCATAGAAAGCTCTGAACATTTTTACTGAAAGCCTCCCTCTCTTTGTGACAGGCAATGTGTAATTAGCGGCATATGTGCATTTGCATATATGCATCCGGTGACATGTTGCATCTTATTTGAATAAGTAGACATGTCTCAATGTGATATCCCCGAAGTGAATACATGAATATGAACCGCTAATTATACCAATCTTGCAAATGATCTATTTAAATATTAATACCTTTTCCACTTTGCATTGTTTGCTGGGAGCGTCTTTAGTCAGTGAGCTGTGCGTGTTTGTTTGTGTCACTTCCACCTAGGCTGCGGTGGGCCCGGTCCTCTGTGTGCAGCGAGTGTGTGTCGTTTCATGTGTGCATGCGTGTGGCGTGTGGCGTGTGGCGTGCGTGCACACGGTCTCCAGCGGAGGAAGACGACGTGTGATTCGCATTTTTTTACACAGACAATAAAAGACAGTCATTGAGGCCACATGTGTACAACAAGCTGAGGAACAGGAGAAAGAGTCATTTTCCGTGATTCAAGCTCAAACCTTTGCGGGAACGTGCAGCATCCACCTGGCAAACAAGATGCCATGTTTTCTTGCAGAAACTAGATCATCGTCATAATTATGCCATGTTGTCTTGTTTCGCCGTCTGCACTCATTATATTACATTACTTACTTCAGTTAGCAGAAATGAACATGCACACATTTGGCATGTTGTTATAATGAATTAAGCATTGCACATTGGAAGTTTTCTGCATATTTTACAAGTTTAGGATCGTTCTCCATTCAGTGCTTTTCAGAAATCCTGAAACAGGATTGTCTGGGTGGTCTGGCTGACAATGCCACCACTTCTGTGCTACAGAAAATAATATATTCCATGTTTAAGCTGTCAGTTTTCTTAATTTCATAAATACTTCTCTCTTGATAATAAGAAAAGAAAAATCTCTTCTCAGCTGACAAATACATTTAAGCCATCTTTTAATTTACTTTAATAACTTGCAGGACCTAATGGGAGTGGTTTACCACAAAGAAAGAACATGAGCAGCCTTACAAATACCCATTGCTTTAGAAGTCAACTTAAAATGACCTTTTAATACAAGTTAAACTGGTTTAAAGTTAAACTCATCAACCAAATCCATCTCGTATTGGTGATTTACTTGATTATAAACCTGCAATATAAAATACTTTTTAACGATAATATAAACATTAGGTTCTTAATTGGTATTCTAAACTGATTTAATTAATTATCTTTAATGAATTATATCCAAATGTAAGAGTGCAACCATAAGGCTATTTCAGTATTTGGTCACATTTAATCATATAACTATATTACTGTGTGTTCTGTTTCTCATGCATTATATCTTTGGGGTCAATCCAACTCCATGGCAACAACGTTAGAGAAAATTAATATTTATTTTTCTTCAGAAGTCAAAGGTTGATTTGTTTTTTAATTTACCTTGTTTTGTGAGGACTGCACACTGGCATGTAATTGCACTAGTCTTTTGATTCTCCGCACCGATGTTTTCTGCTAAGTGTGCTGGACAATGAAAAGTCTCTGGACAAAGCGCGGCCGGGCTGATGAGCACTACTCAGCCTTAATTGCGCGCTAGTTTTGATGTGCGGCAATCATGAGGTCATCTGTTTGAAGTGGATAGGTTTGTTTGATCCGTCTTTGTGTGAGTCCATGCATGTGGGTGGTTGAACATCTTATCATAAGCTACCTGGTGTGATCAAGTCACGCATAAGGGACCGGGGAAGGCAAAATGTGTTTTTTGTGTGTGTGTGTGTGTGTGTGTGTAAGGCTACACACACACACACATAGTGAGTTTTAAGAGAGGTCTGTTTAAACCCGCACTACAGGATACTACTGCCTTCAAACTCATTAAAATGAGCATGGCGTAACAGAGAAACATACCCTTCGCAAATTAAGTTGTGTGTCCTAATTGTTTTCATGTTTGTGGGCCTTTCGACAACTTCAGAAAGCATTTGTTGTCGGTTGATGTATGCTCGCTGCGCCTCAGGCAATGTTTTTTATGACCATTATTATTCAAATGAGCTAGAAATGTGTTTTGAAAGTCCTAAATCATTGAGCATGAATGGCTACCCTTGGCGTTTATAAATGACTTTCCACACAAGCAAGCCTCCGCCCGCATGGCTTACTCCGCTGAGCTCATTTAGGTATTTGAGTTCTGTCAACAGAATTTGTGTCAGCTGTACATTGGCACGACAAGTTGCATTAGAAAGTTTGACAAGATTTTTCACGACTGTTTTTCGACTTTTTGGAGTAATAAACAGTTGCATTGGTAAGTAGAGAAGTGGGTGGAAAAAAAAAAACTAGTCCCCGTCGACAATCAAAAAGTGTCTCCGATAAAATGTTTTGCCAATAGTTTTGGTTTGTATTATGGAAGCTAAGAAGACTGATGAAAACAATAAAGCTGTCTAGCCATTTGTGAAAACTACTGATAGTTTGCACAAGGTGATGACAACGCAATTGTTGTCGTTATTCACGGACTATTAACCACGTAAAAATAGGAAACATTTTAAAGTTCCATACATGTTACGTGCAGCACTGTATATACATATCAAACAGTGCAGCGTATTCCTCCACCAAGGCCCAACAGTCCACTTAAATTCAATGCAACCACACCAAATTGCACAAACCTATAGATATCAGTCTCCTAGATATGTCTTCATCAAAATTCATCAATTATGTCTTGAGAATTTCACAAAAATTTCAAATAAGGCCCAATCTCACAGTGTGAAAGTGAAAAAATCCTGGATCCCCTTTGCCCAGATCCATGACAAAATTGAAGGGGTTCTTTCTTGGCTCGTGTCCCATTTTTGCACCAAATTTCCGTGGAATTGCGTTTGGTGGTTTATGCCAAATCCTGGTGCCAATCAAACCAGCCAACCAACCAACGTACAAGGGGTGAAGACATATATAAGCTTTGTTTATCTATATAAAAACCACGTAATCGCTCAGACATGAAGCCCAACACAGTTAATCACCTGCAGGGGGCGTCGTTCACAGTTACACAGGGTTGCTTTAAATATTTCTTTTGGAATTAGCTTTTTCAATCAAATTAAGCATAATTTTCATTTGGACTTCATTTCTTTGTTCTTTTGTCTCTTCTTCTGCACTGGAGATCATGTTTATGCATCTAACTCACACCTTATATCAACGGGATCACATAAATATAGCAATAAGCTGGAATTCACATTTGTACAAATTATGCCTCTTTAGTTACATTTTACTACCCAGACTAAAGCAGCATGACTGGAAAACAGCTCAAGTGGCAGTAAAAGTGAAAACGTTGTGAAAGATTACTGTACAACCGTCCTCTGCCACAGTAGCAAAAAAAAAAATGGTACAAGCTCCTTTCTCTGTTGATAAGATTTGGTCTGTAGATATTTTTATATCAGCCTAACTGTCCAGAATCAGTGTAAAGCATTCCGCTTGCACTAAGACAGAAGCTGCACACACACACACACACACACACACACACACACACACACACACACACACACACACACACACACACACACACACACACGGTTGCGTACAAGCTTGCACTCCATGTCTCATCTTGTGTCCAGACACACACACACGCACACACGCGCACACACACGCACGCACACGCACACACTGCACATCTTGATTAGGTTTTCATAAAGTCTGGGACTATGCTGAGTCTGTAATTGACTCTGACAGCAGAAGACTCAATGTCCTATGGCTATGTTAAACGAACAATTTACATCTTCATTTCAAATTCTACATGGATAAAAAGCTATTAATTACATTAGTCTGCGAAGAGTCATTCCAGCTGTGTAGAAAATGTGTGTGTGTGTGTATCCCTGCTGCCTACGTGTATCTCCCGTCCTTACACATATACACTTTTGCTCATTTGTATATTAATTCTGTCTTGCGGCCAAACAATGCCTCGTACGTGCTTCTCTGGAGATGAGTTTATGAGTGTGGAAAGGACTTGTATTGCTTTGCAAAGCAAACACGCAGGCCCGACCGGCCGCTCCTATATGAGCATTTTATAGACAGGGGGACATTTATTAAATCTATCGACTTGGCACTGGTTGTAGAGGCGGTGACCCTTACACTATTTCCCAGTCATTGCTTGTAATGCTTCAGAGTTTCAGAATATTTTACTGGGGGCTTGTAAAATACGACGGCCATGAAAAGTCATTTCACCTGCTGCCAGCGTTTCAGTTTAGAGGCTGTCGCCGAAAAAAACGGCAGGAGTAGGGAGGGAGGGGGGGGAGGATGGATGGACGGACCGTCGGAAATACGCATTGAGGAGTGGGTGGATGGATGGACAGGTACGTAGGTAGATTTTAGATGGATGGTTGGATGGATGGATAAATCGATAGATTGAGAGATAGATGGATTGATGGACAGTTGGGTAGGTAAAGCTAGATGAATGGATAGATGGATGGATGGATGGATGGAAAGAAAGGTAGGTAGGTTGATTAGGTATGTATATGTAAGGTGGATGGATAGATGGATAGATGGATAGACATAAAGCAATCCAAAGATCGGCTCAATCAAAGAGGTAAAGAAACATTCAGGAGGTGTTTTTACATGACGATCAAGCTACTTCTCCTCTCTTCAAGTGCTTCCTGTCAGCTTCAAAGAGGACGGACAGAGTGGCTCTCTGAACGCCAGCGAGAACAGAGGCATCTCCGGCCATCATCTCCGAGGCCATCTGCGTGATGGGGGGAACAACACGGACCCCCGTGTTTGCTTTGGAGATAGAACGATCAAAGAACAACATTAACCATATAATGAAGGAACAGATGGACCTCATATCAAGTAGCGAGAGAGGGAGAGAGAGGAATACAGTGAAACGGAAAGGGAGGGAGAGAGAGGTGTAGACAAAATCAAACTGCAAATGCAACAATCTTTTTCGGAAGAGAGAGAGAGAGGGAGAGGGAGAGGTGTGCGGGAGGGAGGGGGGGGAGTTATGATGTGGTGAAAAAGTGCGAGCCATCTCGTCGCATGCAGACTGCCTGCGCTGAATGAGAAAGCTAAAAGGTAATTTCACGGATAAAGAGGAGGCCTAATGCATAGAGGTAATGTAGCAGGGGATGGAACAAAGGCAAACTTTCATCTCTTTAAGCTTGGATGGAGAGAGAGAGTGAGAGAAGGCGCGAGAGAAAGCTTTGATGCTTTGAAAATGATAATAACAATCTCAAAGTCAGCCTCGGAAGAGAATGTGCCCCCCTCGCTGTGCCCCGTCCCCTCCTCTTTTGCCCCCTACCACTTAATACAACTGCACAATGACTGTCGAGGACAAGGTGGGATGTGGGTGTATGTGTTGAAACCCCCCCCCCCCCCCCCCCCCCCCCATGATCACTTAGGGTCTCCCAAATTACTCATAGAACAAACACAAAGATGATGAGAATAAAGGGGCCTCATCATATTCTAAGATTAAGTATATATTTTTTGTGGACGACCCGGCTAACGGACGGGCTTATGGAATGACGATACTTCACATAGGTGGCGTATTGAAATATGAATGTTGATAAAAAGATTCATGCATCGTTTCTATTCCCTTTTCCGCTCGACATTAAAATGAAGAACCGAGGCAGGTTTAGTCCCATTCTTTCATTTTTTTTGTCACTACAGAAAAAGCCCATATTGTTTTTCGGAGCTTCTTTAATGCACGTCGCCAGTGGAAATGATGGGCATTACATCCCATCCGCCTTCACAGTGATGTAGGTGGATGCGATGCGGAGCTCTCACTGAGGTGGGAGGGGGCGGGGGGGGCTGCCGTCTTTCAAGTCAAAGAAACATGAAGAGTATAATGGTGCTTGTACATTTGAAATTGCATGTGCAACAACAATTTACCATCGGTTCTTTAGAGGGAAATAATAGCGCTGGCTCTGTATAACAATGCAAAAATGGTTGCAAGTGTGTTTTTAAAGCATTATTCAGAGGGATGACGCTAGAGTGTTGTAGAACTGAATCTTTCTTATTGCTTTTTTCAGTATAATCACTAACTGGAATGTAGCTCCGTCGGACTAACCATTTATTCATGGCTTCTAAAATCAAGGTGTACACTTCAAAAAACGAGGAGCGACGGTGATGCTGCCTCTCAAAAGAAGAGTCTTACAGTCGCTCTGAGTCATAACGGCCCAAATTTCAAAAATTATCATGAAGGTATAAACCATTTTGATTGACTTTTATTGTCTTTAAATTGAACAGATGATGCGTTTCACTGCGTCAAACCCGTCTGAGTGCTCCAGCTCATGATCTTTGACCCTGTGTTGATGGGGGGGGATAAACCATTAGCTGACTCCGTGCAGCCAGTTTGTGTGTTTTGTGTGTGTGTGTGTGTGTGTGTGTGGTTGTCCATCAATTGGATCACCTCCCCCACTCGTCTTTCATGGAAAACACAATTTAACACCCTTATTCCGCACAATTATTCCACCCATTTGCTTCAAATACAATCTCAACCCACAAATGGTATCACATGTCTCTAAAGTGTGGATCTGGATTTAATTCTCAAAACGTACAATAGTAATAGATTTTACGAAATAAATATGAAGCGATACTGTGTGGTGGTCTAAGATTTATGTGCTTTTATTCAGATTCTTCTACATTCACTCCTTGCTCGGGCTGAAATTGTTCATAGTATTTCTCTGCTTCGTTCCTCCTGTTGATGGAGAGAATTTGAGCTCTGATCACAGATTGAATTCCAGCATGAAATGTCCTTGTGTCTTACCTCATTGCTTATTCTGTCCTGGTTAGTGCCAATTGTGCACAGAGAAAAGACCTTTTTTATCCTTTCTCCCTCATTTCGTTTTCCTCTCCTGACCCCTCAGAGTATCACCAGACCTCAAAATTGCATTGAATATATAAATGCTAATGCTAATAACTGCTAGCAGGAGCAGATAATGTCCTTGACTGGTACAAGAAAAGATCCTTTTCTCTTACATGACTCACTGCCTCTGAATAACATTAGGAGAGTTGACATCCCAAGCTCTTATTTCTCTTCTATTCTCCCTCATTCTCTTTTTTCTTAATTTACTTGACTCCCCCCCCTCAACCCGAGCCGCCTTGTAGCAGCGAGAGAAAGAAAAAAATCCAGCTGAAGTGTAAAATATTTATTCATTTATCTGCGCGATAAGATCTTGCTGCCTCGCTCGAAATTCCAATGACATCCATTTGCCATTAAGTCAACGCAACACACAAGCAATGAGGCCTCTGGAGCTTGTCTGTCTTTTCACCCCGCTCCATATCGTGGCTCCGTTTTTATGCCTCTGGAAGCTTTTCATGGTAGGAATTAAACTATAATACTTGTTTCAGTGGCATGCATGTTAATGGCTGCAGCAAAGCTGTCATTTAAGAGACACGAGGAAACAGCTGCGGCGAACAAAATGGCCTCTCGTGGAAACACCCAGGATGTCTTTGGGACTTTTTATTGTCTCTCTAAAGATGGAGATCGTCCCGATACCGAAATCCCTGCAGCTCTGGAATGAATGTTCAACTTGTTATTGTGCATTCTGATTGGTCTATGTTTAAGAGTGTCCAGTGGGGTCCAAAAAGCCTCTTAGGGCAGCCCAGTAGGGCCCGTCAATAACAATGGAGGAATTAAAGGACCCTGCGCTGGAAAGGGGAAAAAAAGCTTCATGACATGAATAAGAAGCCAAATATTCCATTGTTTCATACAGGAACTTGGTTCTCTTTGAAGATGGATGTGAAGAGAGCTGTGCGGCAGGATTTGCCCGAGCCTCAGTTTCTTAAAAATGAATTATTTCTCTTCTGGCAGGCAGCTCTCCGGAGGTGAGAGGCTGCCTCTTAACATGAGCAGGTATCAGTCTTAAAACTGCTCAAAGTAATTGTAGCTTTGAAGTCACACACATCACAGATGGCAGAGTCAATATTGCACCAACTTGTCTGAGCACTTTCCTCCCAACTCTGCCGTACCCGCGCTCCTTTTTCCCTGTGACGAAAAGAAAATACATTATTTGTCACCAACTTTTTATTAAAGGAGGCCAACCATCAATCAACTCTGCAATCACTCACGCAATCACATTAATCATTCCTCTCTGCCTTATTTGCGTCATTTGATGTAAGAATCCGGAGACACAGAGTGAAATGCACTTTCCTGCTACATCTGCTTCTGCATATTCTTCCGACAGCGCGCTCCTCAAATCATGTCAGCAATATTCAGTAATAGTCACTTATAACTGCCGTTAGATTTCTCAGAGTTTCAAACAAAGCAACTTTTCAAGGCTATTTTTCTCTTGACTCCATCTGCTTCACTCGGGCTTGCGATGGGGGATTCTTTGTGAATAAAGGAGTGGATGAGGATCTAGCACTAAGCAGCAGGACTAAAACTTTAGCTCAGAGGTTTTGTGAGTGATAATTAATAAATCATGGCTACATTAATTTCAAGACATACCTACGATCGTGGTTTGAAAATGGGTCTCGGGTGGATTCTAGTCGGAATCTTTGTGCTAAAAGGAGAACGATCAGCGTCGATGACCTCCTTTTAGTAAATAACTACAAACAGACACAGGTCGATGCCGGGATGAAGGCAGTTGTTAGAGTAGTTAATTGTTACAGGAAGCAAGGGTTTATGGAAAAACATGGAGACCACGTGAAGCCAGCAGAACACAAACAACCACCACCGATCGTAAAAAAATACCACAAAGAAAGCCCAATAAGCACAGAATAGTAAAATAGCCACAGGAAGCCACAAACACTTAATCACAACCAACCACAAAATACTGCAAATGAGCACAGTTTAGGCAAGAACACCACAGACAACAAGGTTTTAGGCGAAGCAGTACCAGGCATCAATCCGTCTGTGGCCTGTAATGAGACGATGAAACAGATGAATCACTGAGACACATGGGTCTCCGCAGGTACAATGCTGTAAATCATTAGTCCCTGCTTAAAGAGGGTATTGTTTTGAAACCCCCGCACCGCTATCTGATCCTCTCCGACAAAATGTATCAGCGGAGCAATGCGAGACAGGCAGAGACAGGCAGGTGTGGGCATTGCCAGAATCAGTTGAGACGGAGACGCAGACATAACAGGAAGACAACGAGCAAAGTCTTTAGGCCAAGCTCCAGAGGTTGTACTCGTTTCCTGCCTTGATTAATAAAGTCTGGCTGGGGCTCAGGTCAGCTCGCTGCTCATCTCGCGCTGCCACAGGCTCACACACACACACACACACACACACACACACACACACACACACACACACACACGTTTGGTGGGGTCTGCTAGCATTCCAGTGTTGAATGACACGTCCTAACCCTTTTAATTGTCCTTGAGCGGAAGCTGTGCCACAGGCGGAATCTGTTAAAAACACAGAGCCAGTAGATATATCCGCCTGTGACCGTTCCTGTGTCCAGCATGTAGGCGCTGCCAAGTCTGAAACACTTGATATGTTTTTGCGTGCTGCATTTGTCCGTGTTAGACTGTGTGTACAAGTGTGTACAAGTGTGTATGTGCGAGTGTCTGTTTCTGGCCCTGCAGTCCGAGCAGTGATAATACAATAATGAGGTCATATCAGTATTCATCTCACAGGCCGGAACAGGCTGGAGTGTTGACAGAAATGATATTAGGCCATCCAAGATTAAGCACATTTACTCAAATACATACTCAGGTGCTTTAAGCCTAACCCCTCAAAATGGGTCCATTCGCCCACTGCATAATGGGGCTCCTATTACAAACTGCATTTAAAAGAATCAAATAAAACATGTAATTTTGATCAAAAAGTAAGAAACACTCACCAAAATGCATCATTAGGGCAGCCCTTGCCCACAGTTTAAGACATTAAGGGCATTTAGACACAAGGAGTGGGGAACATAATGGGCTGGGTGTGGGTTCATCGGGTTGTCTGCTCACATTTTTATTGCTTTTTTGCTCCATACTTTACCCATTAAAGAGTTGGAAATGTACAAAAATTGTGTGCCAATTTGTCAGTTATTTGCCCGCTAAATGCCGAAGCACTTTGCTGTCATTTGGGGTGATCAATGCTTAATGAATTAGTCTGTTTTTCACCTCCGTTAAAGGCAGACATGCTTAGCACCTTCCCAATCCCTCCGAGACCCAGTCTGATGGAAGCCTTCCACCCCTAATTTATGAAAAGTGAGGAGCTAAGCAGTTCATGCGTCTAGAAGTGCTAGCTTTTTGGTAAATTGCTTTTTGTGAATTCACTTGAGTCCAAAACGGAACTCAACCTCAGCTTTCATTAAACGGAGGATGAAAGAATGTCTTGAGAAGTGGTGGAAATAAAGGGGAAACAGAGACAGAGAGACCGGGAGATAAATGGCAAGAGCTCAGAGCAATGTTTACATGATGGGAACTAATGCAGTGATGATTGCAGAGTGTTTCTAGTGATTCCATTTAGCCTATTGAATTAGCCTGAGCTGGAATCACTGGCCTTGGCGCTCCAGAAACAGACACCCAGGCATCAGAATCCAATTAAATACATTTGTTAAATAATGTAATGATTGCCTAAGCATACTTTTCAGTGGGACTCCATTCATTTTGAGCCATAAAAATGCCATTGTTTTCTGAGCTTTGGGAAAGGTTATGCAGATTAATAGAATTAATTGTCTGGCAGGCGAAAAATGTCATTAAAACACTTAGATGGCCATGATGGCCCATTTATATCCCCAGTCTGTTAGCGGCCAGGCATTTTAATTTGTAACTTGACATGATAATGTGGCTGGTCCCCAGCTCACAGACACAAATATTACTCACATTGATTAAAAGGGACCATTCCTTCCGTCCTTCTCTATTGCTGGACATGCAGAATCCATACACTGTTAACTTTATCTCGCTAACATTTAGCTTGCCGTGACGTTTATTGCTTCTCCTTCAATGCAGACTGTAACATGAATGTGTAATTTGCACATTTAAAGTCACGCAACCATGTGCAGTTCGACATTAGCATTAATGGTTATGATAAAAATTGGCCATGTTCTCAAACATATGAATCAAATTACAGTGAATGTAAAACATCACTATGGGCAACAAAGTATATTTTCGAGCAATAAAGTGTAACCCAATCAAAATGCCCACATCCTCACTCAATGGAAATCCCCTAATGATATAAAGCTTTAAATATAATGTATTGGAAATAATGATGAATAAATATTTTGTGCTTGTTCGGAGGTTCATTCTTTTAATCAACTAATGCAAATGTTTTACATGGGATATCTCTGCAGAGGGCCACAGTCAATTATATTAACTGCGTTATTTAACCTGAAGAAATGCTAACACCAGCCTCGGGGAGACAAACAGAACGTCCGTGGATATACTGATCAGACTGGAAACATCTCCTCAGAGGTCACCGACTTGGCTTGAGACTGAATTAGACACGGATGGAGAACTCTCCTGCATTATGAGTAAGGGGTGGGGGGGGCTATGTTTCCACGGTAACATATTCCAGGGTGTGAGAGGATTGGATCATTAAACCTGACTGGAGATTTCAAGGTCAAAGGTCAGAGTCGCTGCGCTCCAACGGGAGCAGCTTGTGAATCTATCATTACGCCGCGCTCATAAACATACAGCGCACAGCAGACGTGTGGTGGAGTGTGTAGGAAGAGATGCACTCACACACACACATGCACGCACACGCACCCGCACGCACACACGGTTCTTGATTCCAGACAATTAAAGAAAAGATTGACACCAGCATTTTTCTCCCCTTGAGCACCTCAACATGATTTCCTCTCCTCCTTTCCGTAGCTCACACATCAACCTGTCACGAATACATTACACTTGAGCACATTGTAGAACATCGGCCCAACCAATGGCTGTGTATCCATTTCAGTGATGGTCGTGATGAGAAATGATGAGGTGTTGGGTTGTAGTGGTCACAACAAATTATGATCTGTGCACGTCCTCTGAAAGCTTATACAGATATGGACAAAACAGACAAATCTGACCAGTACCACAGGAAATCTAGTGGGGGCAGTGTAGCCAACACTTCATAGGACACGAGGAAGTAATTTCAACAACGACGGAACGTTTTTAGAGACGTTGCGAGTTGCTAAGAAACTACAAGCATCTATACGAATTAAATTCAATATAGATTCAATTCAGATAAGGTAATCATCACAATGTTTGTCGCTGCCCTCTAGTGGATATATTGCTTTATAACCATGTCTACGTAAAGGATCCATGGGAATGTGGTCGGTTGATTACATCGTGGAAAATAGATCGTATCTCTTTTCGTACGTAAGGGAGCCTTTACAAATTGTTGGTTTTATTACAATAACACATTGTTGTTTTGTGGTGTGAATTTGCACGGCTGCAACTCAAAGTATTTTTTTTTCCCGTCTTCACTTGGTGAACGCTCACAGAAACTTACCTGACAGAAGTCAACATTTACAAATTGCATTCACCTACTTAAAGCAGTGGACCAGACGGAATGAGGCAACAGCAAAGCACGGAATCAGAACACAAACAGACGCGTTTGGTGTTTAACAACAATGAACGCCTTCATCGGAGCTCTATCTCTTCTCTCCCAAGCGTCACAATTGCCGAGCTCCTGTGACACATTTTTTTTTTTTGTGTGCAATATTGTCTTTGAAACTGATAAAGCAGAATGATCAAAATGCTTGGAGACAAATGGAGAGCCTCTGGTTTGGAGTTTTGATTTGCGAGACTGGAAGGTGCTATACAAAGAACAAATGGTGACAGATTCCACTGTAGTTCTCTATATCATTATCAACCCTTATCAACTTCTTTTTCAAAGCAAGCACATGTGTTACATGTCCCCACTTTGTACTGGGTACCTTACACCAAAAGGAAAAGCGAGCGCGTGTCTTGTCATATGATGTATGCGTGCAGACAGTTAAAATTAGGACCTCGGCTTCACTAATAAACACAGAGTGTACAAAATATTAGGAATGACATTTTAATAATGAGTTCCATCCGTTTTCTCGCAATCCACGTGTCAATTTGCAAATCCTTTTTTAACCCGTGTCATTCTCATAATCTGAATCGAACCCTCAAGAGAGACGCAGTTTAGAAAGGTGAAATCAATAAAGGATCGAAGCTTTCATGTGGAATCTCTTGATCAGCCCATCTCGGGGAGGAAAAAAAGCACACAGTCCCAATGTTTTGACTGGATTTTGAAGTTGCCAAGTGTAAAACATGTTTAAAGTCGGTGTTGAAAATGACAGTGACACAGGAATCGGTTTATTTAATATATAATAGAATATACTCAGGCCTAGATATGCGCTTCTATATGAGACTGTGCATTAGCTGCTTGTGGACTCTTTTTGACCTCCACCATCTCGGTACAAGAACAAAATGTACAAAAAGAATTATCTTTACTTCTGTTTATATCTGCGAGATCCAGTCTGAAAACTAACAGCCTGGTCAGTCATTCTTATCAGGATTAAAGATAAAATATGTAACAATTATTCATTAAAGTTTTGTTGCCAGAAAATGTTAAAATCCACAGAAATCCCCAATTTTATTTTTAAAAAAAATTGATATTTCATTTTGGTCGCCTTTTAATCGCGTCATATTCCCTTACTCGTGGCTTTTCCCGTCTCTGCTGTAACTATATAACTCTATAACACTGCTTTTACTTAGTTTTACCTCCACTCTTTGTATTGGTCTTTCATAATGGATCAGGATTATTCATTGCTGTAGATTTTAATCTCCAATGGTGGTGAAGACAACAGCTCCCATGATCCCCCGTGCTTTATGATGTCATCAAACTAGGTCCAACCTGGAAGATGGGAGTTCACATGGTTATTGATAAATAAAGTAATACACTGCAGTGGATGGAGATTCATAACGTGTGTATTCAAGTAGGCAATATAAATCTACTCAACTTATTAAACCAGACTGATAAACACTTGGTATTGTCCCGATGCTCAGAAAACCTCCCTCTTCTATCACTTCCTTTGGTTTGAGTTTTTTATCATCATCATATGACTCAATCACAGTTTTTCACTCGTTGATTGTGGTGCTGGTCTGTAAAACCTATGATCGATAACTGATCAATGTTGTAATGAGTCACGTTGTGGTTGTGTTGTTCCAATAACAGACAGATACATTTTGGTTGTAATGTTTGGTTCGCGTGTGCGTGTGCGTGTGAGAGATATGTAAGAGGAAGAACTGCTCTTAGTGTGAAACTGAGCGACGGTATCTGCATGTATAAACTGAGTGAGAATGTTTCTGCTTGAAACCTTCAATTCTTGTGCTTATTCCATTAGATAAGGTTCAGGTTGAATGACAATGAGGATCCTTTATCTTGCTTCTTTTTTTTTTTTAAGAGAAATAAAGCACCTATTTTAACAAAACATTAAAAAACAAAATGTATCTTTTAGGGACTACATATGTCTAAAATGTGTGTAGCTGTAGATATATAAAACATCACATTTCATAGAGGTGTAAAATACTGGTTAAATCTTTTCATATTTTATTCAGAATTCTAGAATGGAATTCAGCAGAGTGCATAACTCTGCCAAGGCCCCACAGTCTCCTTAAATTCAATCAAGCTGTGCCAAATGTGCCTGATATTTTTCTCTAAGATCCATGAATTACTTTGTGGGAGAATGTTCAAAATGATGGAAAAACACACTCACATTGCAATAAAGTGAAAAGAAATTCCTAAATCTGCCCCCTGATCCAGATGCGCGCAAACCAACAAACAAATAGAGGTGAAAACATAACCTCCTTGGCCGAGATAAGAAAATGTGTAATTGGATGATACAAATAATTCATTGCAAAAGTCTTTTTCATGGTGATTAATAATCAAGATCTGCTATTGGGCTACATGCCAAATATCTGAAGTTGTATCAAAGGGAGCTATCAGAGTTATCACTGGCAGCAATAGAGAAAACAGCCAATTTGAACTCAAGGCAGGTATATAAACACTGATTGGTCCTGCACCTACCTGCTTGGTGCTGAATCAATTGTCAGACGCATATATTTACACATTTGTAGCAGCGTGTGCGCGACCAAAAGCAAAGCTTGACATTTTCTTCAGCGGAGGTTGTTGCCGAAACAGGCTTTTTTTTGGTGGGGGATTGTCTTAACGGTGGAATGAAAAGGCTGCCACAAACACTTTGGCAAGCAACTGTGTTATCCCTAAGCAGCTGAGACAGGAACACTCCAGGTGGTTTGTGTCAAATAATAAAAATGAGAAAAGGTATTAAAAAAAAAAAAAAGCTATTTTCCTATCTGAGCTACGTTGTGTTGATATTATTCTTCAGGTATCCTTAGCACCAAGCTGGAAAAAGGGGCCTGTGATTCTCAATGCAGAACTGCAGCGAACATTAATAAATACAGACAATGCTGAAGGTGTATCACCAGGGTCAGATTTGATTGTACAATGAGACACTAGACTTAATATTATATTCCATAAATATACATTATTAATATTAAGACAATGAAAATTACATCCTTGCAACAATAAAGGTCCAGGTAAATAAAAACAAAAACAATAGAGACTGGATATAAAGACGGATGAAACAACAACTCCCCCAAAAGTGAAGCCAAAGCGTCTTGATTGCCCCCTGCTGGCTGGCTGCAGTATATGTCCTAAACCCATTTTAAAAGTTTTTAGTAAAGATGGTTTCTGTTATTTTGCCTGTTCAAGAGTGACTTTTTGGGGTAAGTTTGATTTTGATTAGTTATTTGATGCAATAAAATTGTGGCAACATTTGGACATTGACACTGCAGCTCTGTGACGCACCAGCACACACACACTGAGCCTCTGCAACACGGTGGTAACTGTTTTTCATTTGTTTCATTTACAAATGAAAGGTTTCTTTTGGCAGCAAAATGCACAGACACACACGTAACGGATAAATAACTTGACACAGATTTCGGTTTCATGGAACATACTCAAGTTTTATTGGCAGATTTTGACAATAGATTAGCTATTTGGAGTGCACACATTTAGTTGGCCGTATTTGTAAATTTTTCTGTAAAATGTTTACTGAATTAATAACATTTTGTGAGATTAATGGAGTTTTCTTTGAGTTACCGGTTGTTCCTGGGTGTTGCTGCTCCTCTGGCTGGCCATCAAAAGGAGGTCGAGCTGCAGCAGACAGGTTTAAATAGTCCTGATTACTAATTGGACTGCACCATGTTCCTCATAATCACAGGGAGGGTCATTGTTTTGGTCCTTAGATTTTTGGTTGTTAATTTTTTGATAACTGTCTTGATATTGATGTCTAATTATTAATATTAGAGGGCATTATACTGGCATGTTTTGTGGTTGTTGTAGTGTGTTTAAATGTTAGTATGTCTTATGTCTATGCCCCTTTGTGTTTGAATGGCCTGATCAGCCATATTATGTTTTCCCAGTGTTTCAGATTGGAAGGACAGTTTGTGCTGTTCAGTTCTTTCCAATGCTTGAGTTTAGTTTTATGACTTTATTATTATTTTTTGCCTTATTTTGTAAATAAAATAAGAAATACCTGTTTCTCTCTGGTCTACCTGCTGGGTCCCTATCAGGCTCCATCTCTCAACCGCTACTGTGCAGACTCGGGGTCCAAGAGACGTCATCGGCACAAGAAGGCAGCGTTTTTCTGGATAGTGGGAGGAAGAGTAGAAGTGTCGTCCATCTCTGTAAACATATCTATGAATAAAAACAATGGAAAACAGTTCATAGTTAAGTGCTGTGTCTTGTTATGGATGTAAATTCGGATGATTGCATGAAAAACCTCCATCTGAAAAGAATGGAGCCGAGCAAAAAAAGTAATTCCAGCTCCTTGTTCTTTACTTACACTCCTGGTGGCACCTGCATATGGTGGCTGTGCTGAAGCGCAGACACAGAAAGGAGTGTAGAATGAACCCCCATCACAGCCAAGGGTGACTGGATAACAAGTGTGAAGCAGTGAGGGAGCGGTGGAGAAAATAACCTCAATTTACACTCATTTTCACGTTTCTTTGGCAAATGTTGCAACATATTGGGTTTTGCTGGGGCGAAGCCTGCCTTCTGTCCAGCGAGTGTGTGTGTTTGTGTGTGGTATGTGTGGACAATGGGCAGACTCTCTGGGTCTCCTAGTTGTCCTAGCCCCCTATGGCGAGGCTGAATAACACACCTCGGCTTCTTTTCTCTCGCTTACTCATTTTCACACTCCTCTTTTCTCCGCTTGCAAAAGCCTGAGACAAAAGCAGGCCTGTGTTATTGCTATTTTGTTTGTGTGTGTGTGTGTGTGTGTACGTGTGTGTGAGTCCTGCCTTGCTCCTTCAGGAAATGGTGCATCTATGGGCATTATGTAGATATTTGAATAGCTGCCACCCAGGGTCTGTCTGCACATGTGGGTCTCCGTTATGCTGTCTGGGTCTGTCCCTCAGTCCAATCTTTAAAAAAACCAAACTGACAATGACCCTATAACTGAAAGATCTCTATGCTGTTTTAAAATGACTTAAAAAAGCAACATGTGATTTTTTTCTCTAATGTTTTTTTGCTACTTCCACTTAAACATCCATATGTTATTCTTATGACGTCTAATCACTCATATCTAAGAAATTATCAAAGACACGATTATTTATCTGATATTCAAAAGTCCTTTATCCATCTTCAAAACTTAAAAGTCCACTCAGTTCTCTCCTCGCTGGTGTGTCTTCTTTTCTTTTTGTTTTTCTCCTTTGTTTGGCCTAATTGTTTCTCCTGTTGCGACTGCCTGTAAAACATAATGATGATTGTCCATATTTGACTCCCTGGGCAGCCGACAGTGCACTAAACACACAGCCGACCATTGTAAACACCAGCGTATAAGCCTGCGAGGACAAAACGTATCCTCGTCTGGGGCAAGCAAAGTGGTCTCGTGGAAAATGTGGCTGTGGCTATGTGTTGTATAAAATAGTTCTTTTCTCAACATAAGAAAACATGTCATTCTATGTATATGAATGCACTTTGTGTATTAGACATTCAGGAAAGAAAAAAAAGTCTTTTAAGTAAATTAATTTAAAAAAATTGTAAAAAAAGTAGTGTAGTGTGTAAAAAAAGCTACTTCACAGAAATTTACCTTTTTAAAATTATTTCATAGTTTTGTATTACTTTTTTCTAAATTAAGTATAAATGTGATAACAATACAGTAAATTACTTTTTTTAAACATAAAATATTAACCATAACATACATGTTGTAAACAGAATATTAATATAACAGGAAACTATGGACTTTTCAATTGCTTAATGGTCTTGAATGTTAAATTTCAATACATTTTATGTAGAAATACAAAAATTACATGTCATAATGCTGAATAATTTGTACTGTAATTTGACAGGACTTTGCTGCAAGACATTTTATTACCATATTTTTTACAGTAAAATAGACTTTAACTCAAACATCAGCGATCTAAGCCATCTCTTCATCTGCCTCTTTTTTCCATCACCTCCTCTCACAGATCTCACATCTATATGCAGTCATTACATGTGATTACTTGTCAATAGAGGGAAAATCATCATGAACTAAACTAAATTTGCCTCTGCGTGCCACTATTAATCCTTCACTTCCAGCAATCTCTCCAATCTTGATGCCTGTCTCCACACGCCATTTTACGTCCGCTTCAATTTTCCGGCGGACTTTGTGATGAACGACAATATTAAAGCAGGTAGAATGCTCATTTTCTACTCATCAACAGGCTCAGCGTGTGAGTGACAGTTTCCCGTGGAGTAGTGGAGGGAAACGGATCACTGAGCGTCCCTAAGGTCCTGCAGAGTGATTAGGCTTTAGATAGGAGATCATCAATTCATACTGGGATCCATACCCGCTGTAATGATGGGGGAGTGCGTGTGTATGTACAGTATGCGCGCGCGTGCGTGTGTGTGTGTAGAGGGGTGGAAGGGTAATGGTGTGTGTGTGTAGGGATGTGTGCATGTGTGTGTGTGTGTGTGGGAGATAGTCAATTAAAATGTGAGTCAGGCTAAAGAGAGTGATTATGTGCTGACCTTTCCAGCAGTTTTAGACACCCTGACCGTGAAAGGGTTATAAGGGAGTTTAAATGGAAACAGACACACACAAACACGCACACACGTAGAAATTCAGACCTTCCATACACATGCCCTATGGATTGAAATTAATTAAACTTCTAGGTGATATAGCGGAGGCTGATTGGAAGCTAATGTCCTTCTGACTGTTTACCTGCCCAGAGCTGAAACAACACACACCATAACTAATCGCCTCACACACACACACACACACGCAGCCAGACGCCCGTCCACTAATCAGCAAATAAAAGCCTAATTCCTTGGCTGATAGTGTGGATGTTGCAACAGCTTGCTAATTCTGAGTGAGTGAGTGAGTGAAGCTACATCCACATTACTACGCTGCTATGGAATCACCTGGCGTCCACACTACTCTGGAGTTTTAGAGCCTCTAAAACTGAGAAGTTTGGAAAAGCTGCGTTGTCGTGTTAGTACGACAACTATGAGGCTGCGTTTTAGTCTGGACGGGCAGAAACGGAGACGCTTGGAAACTATGACATAGACACTTTACAGCCGCTCGCTGATTGGGTCCATTCAGTCATGACGTAGCCTTCACTGAATCATTAGGCTCCGAGGAGAACAACCTGCATTAACCTCGGCTACCAGTGTAGAACGCAACATGGTTAATCAGTTACAAGCGTTGCTGAACATGTTGTCTTTGCTAATAGCTTAAATTCAGCTTTTTTTTTTACAATGCTACAGCTGCTTACATGTGTTGGAAAAAAGCTACTACTTGAGCAGTCTCGTTTCAAGCCTTGCTCTTTCTGCAACTAACAACCAAAGGCTTCCTGTTTACACCAGCATGCCCAATAAACGTGAGTGGTCATGTGTGATGGGTTTTCAGGTGTGTTAGTATGGACAGGGATTAAAACTGGTACAGAGGCATAATGCAGATTCTAGTGTGTTTGCGAGTGCAATGCATGTAAAACAGTGGGAAAACTCACCATTTGTGACGATAATGAACAACATGCACCAACGACCTTACTCTTGACCATTGAGGTCACAGAAGGTGTCTGAAACACCAGAGGGAGGATGCACCGTAGATAAAACCTCATTTTTATCTACAACGTGAGTGATCACAGCGAAATGCTCCGATGGGTTACCACACCAAACAAGGTGGCACAAAACGCCGGGCAATTTACTGAACCGGTGTTGAAAGCATCATCGGCAGCAATGTCATGAAAGCTGCAACCGCATGATTCTACAGAGCACTTTTCATTTGAAATCACGGACACGGGAAGAACAGGGAAAGGAAGAGAAGAGGTAAAAAAAGGAGGATTTAACCTTCTAACATAAGGGTTGGATAGATTTTTATTTGCTTGATATTCACCCAGCAGCAAAAAAGCCATCAAGCAAAATTGCCAAATATTTCATTTCTCCGAGTTTGATTTTTGTTAGTAATCCTAATAAACACATATCTAATATTTAAATTTGGAATAGTAAATTTGTCTCTGGTTACCGTGTGCATCCAAATGATGAATAAGGCACAGTAGCGTGCCAGCGCTCCTGATCTCAGGCTCCACCTCAACCGTCATTGCCACAATGAAATTATCACAAACCCAAAGTGGCAACCATTCATGACCATTGCAGACAGTTGATTTGAAAGCCTTCTCATTCTGTCAGGGAGACATTACAGCGGGCGTTAGACAAAGAGAGACAAAGACACAGGACGGGCGATAAATAGAGGAATAGAGAGACAATGGGGAGGACATGCAGCGATAAAGGGAAGAATAGACCGCAGACAGTGACGGTGGACATCCTGCACGAGAGAGGACAATCACCGCGGAGGTTCACCGTCCTTTACGGCTCTCAGGGCTCGTAATAACCCGGCTAAATGTTTATATTAACACAGCGTATCAGCCTCGCCATCAGAGCAGTCAATGATGAGGGGAGAAAAAAAGCACACATAATTATACCTGGGCCTCCAAATGAACTGTCGTTAGTTTCATACACATACGGAGGGGGGAGGGAGGGATGGGAGGGAGGGATGGGAGGGAGGGATGGGAAACGTGAGAGAAAGAGACAGAGAAGCAAAATCTAATTTACCCCTTCAAATCACATTCATAGGCTGGGACTGTCAGGTACCTCCAGAGAGTAAAAAGATGACAGAGAGAGAAAGAGGGAGAGAGAGGGAGAGACTTAGGAGGCTAAAAAGGTCAGGGGACCTCAGCTTAGAGGAGATAGCCAAATATTATGTTAATATGGACTCCATTTTACATTCAGAGCTAATCAGCGTGGCCGAGAATTAAAGGGGCAGATAATTAATTCTAGAGTAAGGGGTTATCCTGGCCGCCTATTGTCTTGGCAGGAAAGAGGAGGGGAGAAGAGCGCGGGGGGACGGAGAAAGGGAGAGGAGTCCCTCGGCCGGTGTTGAACATGCAGTGATAAGGGACGAGCCGGGACACGGAGGCGAGTGAGAAGTGGCAGAGGAGGGATGATTCGAAAGGAGAAAAGTGCAAAAGTATGTCGGATGGAAGTCACACAAAGGCAAATCATAGAAAAAAATGTCTCAGTGTGGGAATGATGTCTGCCGGGGTGATTCTTTCTTATTTTACACCTTCTCTTCGGCTCTCTCATTTCTATCAGTGAGTGGTGGTGGGGGGGGGGCATGTGTGGTGATGTGGTGAGGGATGGAGCGGCCGGTTTGGACAGGTTGGGCGAACATCAATGCATCCGGAGGTGTGATAATGGTGTTTGATAAGTGTACTTGATATATATCCTGTCAGCAGCGTTGGGGAGTGGAGGGTAAAGGTGTTGGACTTGGAGCTGCGATGTCTTAACATATGACACAAGTCACTGGATCATATTGAGCCTTGAATGTCATTTGAGGAAAAAGTGGGAAAAATAAAATAGATCAGATCATTAGATTTTCTCTCTGATCCAGTTTCACTTGATGACCTCTCCTGTTCCAGAACCATGTTTCAAAGAGGTGTTTGATTTGACAGATGAGTTTATCTGACCAAGACAAGACATTTGTTTTCATGTAGGCAACCTTACATCTGCATTACCAAATAGACGCCACCATGTTATATTTTTCATGAACGTAGTGAATTAACCTCCACAGTATTCACTGTTGAAGCAAAACTCTAAAGTGAGGGTGCCCGGACAATGTTCCCTGATAACACACGTATTTACCTGCAGGATACGTTTGTCGTGACTGAAGCACGATTAACATTTTGTGCTCATGTTTATGGGAAAGATTATGGTTTTGGTTGATTATTGACAAAGCCACCGTAGACATAAAGTTCTCTCCGCATCTTCAGATGCATAAACTTGGACTCATCATCAGCGTTGTAGCCTGGAGACATTAGATCTTACAAGAGACACCTTCACCAAAGTGTCCCAACCGAGGTTGATCAAGCCTGTGTCTTAGTGTCTTTCTGCAAATCTTCAGAATATAGATGTGTTGTAAAATTCCAGATTGAATAGGAAATTCAAGACAAAGCAAGATGTGGCACATGAGAAGGTCACCGGGGTCATGGATGGTCTCACGTCGTGACAAACACCAGAAATCCTAACGACACGCCTGCAATATGCAGTTTAAGTTGCTGATTTTATGCACTGCAACACGGGCTGTAGAAAAGTGTGTAAAATGAATCCATGCTAAGATGTAAGTGCATCTTTCTTTACCACAGGGGTTTTTTCCTCACAGTAAAATGTGGGAAACTGTTACTCAGCTGAAGGCTCAGTCCCTGTTTATTTCTCTGTCTCAAGAAACTAAACTGATTCTGTGTGTGTGTGTGTGTGTGTGTGAGCCTCCATCTTTCCACACTCATGTTTAAACCATAAGGGAGACAGCCTCATTACATTTGACTCCCTCACCTGCCACTGCAGACGCAATATGACACGCAAACACACTCTCTCTCACACACACACACACACACTTTCGTTAGGCATGCTGAATTGTCCAGCACAGCATGACATAATTTAACAACTGCACACACACAGACGTACAACTGCACCTCACAACAGTGTGTAATTACATTAATATGCAATTCCACCGACGTACGCACACAAGATGTACAAAATGCACAAAAAACACACTCACACATAGTACTACACACCCGGCTTAGGTAGAGTATGCCCTGTTTACATGGACTAATGTCTGTTAGCAGGTACTTACTTTGAAGTATCATCCCACCATGCCTGTAGAGCAAGCTCAGATTATGTTGAGGCTGTCACTAAGGGGTATAAACAGAGGCCTACACACACACGCACACACACACACACACACACACACTTGCTCACTCATGCACAGTGAAAAAGCACACACTCCACACATACACACTGGGAGCTTACATTGTATCCGTCTCTCTGAGCAGTCTAAACACATCGTCTAGCCGGCCTCAGAAGGTGTGCATCACTGTTCTGATTTACATACATGAAGTGCAGCAAATGCAGCCTGATGTTTTCACCTCTGCAAAAAAGATTACACCGGCTGGCGCTTTGCAACATGAAGCGCTCCAGCTAAAATGTAATTTTCACCCTCCATTGTCGAGGGGGTGGGATGAAATACCAAGCGAAGGACAAAAGATGGGATATGACGGGAGGGCTACGGCGGAAGAGGGAGAAGAATACGAGACTGGAAGGAGGGATGAAAAGAAGGAAGATCAGAATCTTTGATATTACAGGAGCTGAATCTGAACAGGGGGAGAAAACACACGAGTTGGAGAAATAAATGCAAACCCCCCGACTATGATAGATGGTGAGAGAAAAAAACAAAAAAACAAAGATGGTTGCCTTTCACGCGAATGCCCTTCTTCTCTCTCGCCCCTCTCCACTCGCTTTATTCAAACTTCATCATTAAACACTGCATTTAACACTGTTAATCAATTGACCTCCATTGTGGGCTAATCCCCAGCTGTGCCTAATTCATTGAGCTCAAAGTGTCATTCGACTTACAGCTCCGTTCGCTATCTTTTCAATGACACTTGCCCAAATGGGACTAATATGGCCTCAATAGATTCACTTAATTTCCATCTGCTCAATTTGGCCGAGGATGAGTATTAATACGGGGAAAGTAGACTTGGCTCAACCTTCTTTCTCTTGTCGTTCAAACTGTCAAATCTGCCCGAAAAGAAAGTTGGGTGTTTTGTGTAAATGTACAGTTTTTTATGATCTCGGATTGTATGAAAAGTGAAGTCAACCACTTCTAACTTATTCCAACAAGATTTTTTTTTTTTTCTCAAACTATTGATTTCTTGTGCCGAGGTGTAGCGTGTTAGTGTCTTTATGAATTTCAGCCAACATATTTCATGGAAGCAGTGTTTCGCTGGTTGAATCTGAGCCTAGTTCAATGGTAATGCAATCATCCAAGTTTTACTCCATTTTCTGTCTCTTCCAGCTGAGAGACCTGCGTGTACAGCTCAGACAGGAGCCCATGCATGTGAGAGTACTTACAGACCCACATTCACGTGCACACATACACACAGGTACTCATATATATACAGTATACGGCCGTAAAGCCTTCCTTTGTCTTATTGAAACATGTTTTTTATCCTGTCAACCACAGATCCACGGGGAGGGGGATTGTTTGAGGAGGAAGAGGGGGAAAAAGAGCAGAAGAAAGGGAGGTAAAGGAAGAAGAAGGAAAGGAGAGATAGAGTTAGATATTTGGGGGGGGGGGGGGGGGGGTTGGAAGGCAGAGGCGGCAGAGAGATAAAGAAGAAGAAGGAGCAATATGCAGTCGTGTAGCTGATATCCTGGTGTCATTATCATCAGTGCCGGCCAGAACCACCTATATATGAATCCCGAGACTTCATCTGATTTTATGGTTACTCCGGAATCTAATGAACATAATGGAGTTCATAACAACGCATGGCGCCTTCACATGCTCTCGCCCCTTTCTGGGAATCACCTCGACATAATTAAATCTCAATGACGCCAAACGACAGACAGATAGAGCAACATTTTCTCTGCTGAAACAGGAACAGGATGGTTTGTGCTTTTGGAATTATCATGCCGTCATTAGCGTGTTAGCGCGCTGCCATTAGGACGGCATGTTAGCAGTGTAAACAATACACTATAGCGTATAGCACTGTTTGTCAGCCCAATATTATCTGCAATTTGCCTCCGTATTGCACATCTCTTCATCTCAACGAGGTAGTGGAGGTTCATGGGTTCCGATGAATCAGAAACATTTACTCGGAAACATAGCTTTGGTTGTTGGCAATAACAAAGTTCTGGCCCAAATGAACTCCAGCTATGTAATTGTAAGGGATTTTTTGTTGTTATTGAGAAGCGTTTTTGTACAATTATTCCCATTTCCACTGTCAGATATATAAGCCATTGGAGGGAGCAGACTGTGCGATGGTTATCATAACTCAGAAATGCATTAAAAAATAACTACACTGCAGCTGTCAAAGACAATTGCGCTTACACGCACGCACACGTTCACACATGAGCGAGCACTTAGGGCGCACACAGGCACAGCTGCAAATGCGTTCGCAGCAAACA
Organism: Hippoglossus hippoglossus; assembly: GCF_009819705.1. NCBI lineage: Eukaryota > Metazoa > Chordata > Actinopteri > Pleuronectiformes > Pleuronectidae > Hippoglossus > Hippoglossus hippoglossus. The sequence goes on along the minus strand of NC_047170.1, from coordinate 9,142,246 downwards.
GGCGCACACACGCACACACACAGACACACACACACACACACACACACACACACACACACACACACACACAGGGGAGAGAAGGTGTTCCCACAGATAGTGGAGTCGATGTTCTTAATCCGAAGCAGACCCCATCTGTCTCCCATTATAAAGACTCTGCCTTAGCCCCAAGAATGTCTACATTTCATAAATATTATCTGGGCCTGGCAAAGCTGGCCGGACAAAAGCCAGAGCGCAGAGCATTTCTCAGGGCCACATCAGAGCATAATTAGCAATCATAACATCATCCCTACATGCCATACTGCCTTATTTTCTGGAAGCCACTTAATTGCCTTGAGGTAGAAAAGGGAGAAAAAAAAAGAAGGAGAAATAGAAATTCATGCTTTTTTTTTTTTCACCCGAGAAAACATAATTAGATAGAAGTAATAACAGCTTAAAAGTGGGTCAAGAAAAGCCCAATAAACAACAAAAAAAGTTTAATGAAGTTACTGCACTGGACATGAGGACGAGTTGCTCTTTGCTCGAAAACCCCCGTCTGGTGCACATGCACTGTTCTGACGGCTGTAAACGCCCCCCAGGGAAATAAGGTCTCGGGTCAAATATGTTCCATTGTGTATAAATATATATAAATGTGGACTTTAAAAGCCGGTGACGATATAAAGAAACACATAAACCTTCACTTTTTTTTCTCTTCTCTACAGCTTGAAACATCCCATAATACCTGCAGGGGGAGAGGAAACAGCAGATGACATACTGTATATGTGATGGGAAGCAGGAAAGAAAAAAAAAGAAAAAAAAAAGATGTAAGCTCATTACCGAGACAAGTTTAAAAACCAGAGAGTCGGAGAGAAGAAAAAGTAAAAGTTAAGCACTTCCTGAAACTTCGGCTCCCTTTCTATCTATCTTTTCTTCAAGAGTTTACCGCCCCCCCCCCCCCCCCCCCCACCCCCACCCTGCCATCACCATCACCACTAGCACCTGCAACCCCCCCCCCCCCCCCCCTCAACCCCCACCTCCCCTTACTCATTCTCTCTCTTCACTCTCTTTGAGTTAAGGAGGGTAAGGTAATCGTAATGAAATGACCCCGCGAGGCACGATGGCAGCCCTCGCCTGATAAGTTATTCCTGACTGGCTTTTAAGCTGCTGTCAAGCAATTTCCCTTGAAACCTTGCTTTGTTTTTAAGGGATGTGTGTGTGTGTGTGTGTGTAGTTGTGGTGGTGGTGTTGGTGGTGGTGTGTGTGCGTGTATCGTGATCATGGTGGTGGTGGAGGGGGGGTTACTTTGACACCACTGCTTCTCTCCCATGAGGGGTACAGATGACAACCTCAAGGTATAGGTATGAGTGGTATGTGTGTGTGTGTGTGTGTGTGTGTGTGTGTGCGCATACGTGGGTGTGTCTACGTGCGAGGCGTCTCATAGATGACAATCCCGCTAATTGAAATGACAGATTATTCTAATGTGCAGAAAGTCATTAAAAACCAAGCCGTCGTTTTTCTTCCTTTTTTTTTCTGCCTTCCCTGTTTCCCCTTGCTGCGAGTATTTCTGCCTCTGAGCTCTGAGCTGGAGAATCTGCACTTAAAGGAGATGTTAGCTTTCCTTCCTTCAAGCTCATGATCATTATCAGGATCACCTGCCACACACTTCAGATCCGGCAGATACTTTTCCAACTTTCACTCAAATGAACGCTGCAGCTAAATGACAAAGTTTGCAGGGTTGGACGCATAATTTCCCAGTTTCCATGTGCACTTATTCAGGATGGATTGATGATTCACAGTATTAGCGATTATCCTGGGTTCTGTTATATGTACAGCAGGATTACCTCAGCTCTAAAAAGCTAAGACACATACAAAGCGCTTCCTGTGTTATCTCCCCGAATGTAACAACACATGCTGTATATTACGTTTTTATCAGTTCTTTGTATGTGACAGCGCTGAAGAAAGCCAGAGTCGAGCTAAAACGAGCCAGAGCCGAGCTACAACGAGTCATAAAGGCGAGGCACATCTGAGATCGCTGACACCCAACATGTCAGCCAGAACCTTGGAAATTAAGGTCAAGCGACAAAAGTGTCTGTTTTTGTTCCTCGTCACAGCACAGGGCTGAACATCTTTTTTTTATTTTTACTTTGCTTTCCAGACGACATAGACCCCAAAGCACGATGCAGCTCGGGATGAAAAGAATAAAAACAAAACATCTGCGAAGGAGAGGCATGGGTAGCATGTGAAATCGTGCAACGTGTGGCTTGATCCCAGCCCACAATCGTGGTTGTTGCTTAGCGTTGATAAGCTCTCGCTGGCTCTCCACGGGGGACCCACGGCTCATCATCTGAGTCAGAATCTTGTCAATTCTCTGCACATTCAGGTAAGACACAAGGAAATACGAGGCAGGAATGTGCAGTAAAATATTCGAGCATCCAAACCCCTCCTCTGTCCTGCCTGAGTCCCAATATTTTCCATTTCAAATTCTCAGCATCTTTTTTTTTTTCTTTCTTCTCCCAGTCAAGCAAGCAAGCAAGCGGACTACATTGATATGGCATCAAGATATCCTAAAACATTCCGCTGGCTGATATGGAATTTCTCCCAGACTGCCTTGCAACAAATCCAGACAGCTAAAACACCAACCGGGGACACATTTTTCCATTTCTCCCCTCTGTCCCCTCTCCTCCACGCCGCACACTCCTCCTCCACTGACATTCAGCGGGGGTAAATATTTAACAGCATGCTATTGAGTGCCGTGTGCAGTGTGGCACGGGCCGGGCTGCGGTAGAGATATGTATATAGACAAGACTGTTTTATTAAGAGTCGCTGCAGACATATTAAGGTAAAGTATGCCTGACACCTAGGGAGGAAATTGCCAGTATATGACACTATTCCTCAATACTGTGGCAGCTCGCCTCAGTGCAATTTTGCACAAGGCGAGTGACAGAGAATGACATGCAGAGAGATGAAATAGTGAGAAAGTGTGCAGGGTGAGTCAAGACGGAGGGGTGTGTCTCCAATGTGAATAGTTTGTGTGTGTGTGTGTGTGTGTGTGTGTGTGTGTGTGTGTGTGTGTGCGTGTGTGTGTGCGTGTGTGTGTATGTGTGTGTAATGTAGGTGGCATACTGGGGCGAAAAGCAGGGTTTGTAATTGCCTTACCCCATGTGAGGGATCGGCCTGGAGATAGCGCTGTTTACCTGTAGCCTGCTATGTTTGCTGTTTGTGGGTGTGATGAGGGAGAGGGGCTGCACTGAATGGGTTATTGGGCGGATGACGAACACACAAACACACACACACACACACACACACACACAAGTGTAGAGAAAGACAAAGGTACAGACAGAGCAACGTCCACATGAACATACACAGGCAGCAAATTTGTCAGATACCACATCCTCCTCCTCATCATCCCATCCACCCCACCCACATAAAACATTTAGATTAGTCACCAAACGCAACTTCTGGGTATTTTAAAACACAGGCTACTACATTTTGAAAATTCATCTATTCATTTAATGTTTCACTTTACTGCAGCGATACACACTCAAGCCCCATAACTTTAGTCTCCACACTGCACCTCAAGAACACAACAAATAATGTGGAAACACATATTGAATAATACACCACTAAGTGCTACCGGAGGCAGGGGTTTATGTTTTTCATTGTGTAGCAGTAAGGACGCAGAGCTCAGTAATGTTGTATGTGGACTGTATGAACACAAAATGTTTATATTGTGATCTAAAGGTGTATTGAACATGTGACTATAAAATAACTTCTGTTCCTGAACTACATTGAATCCATAATTTATTTTTATTTACAATTAACAACAATACAATGTATGGTCTTAATGCTATTTTAAGGGTTTTACAAGGCATAGGTCCTGAGTTTGGTTAAAAAATCTAAATCACTTTAATTTAGATTATTTTGAAAGTTTTTGAAAGATGTCACGTATTTGAAAAACAAACACACCTCAGACTCCCCCTTAAAAGACAGTATGTGTAACAGTGTTAGAGCCTTTCCTTAAATTAAACCTAAATCTGGTCCTCAACTTCAATTTAAGCCTAAAACCAAGTTCCATCCCCTTTTCTTTCTTTTCTCTCACAGACACACACACATGCAAACGCTGTCTGGGTTAACAAGATCTTTGCTCTTGTAAATTAAATGTCGAATGAATCATTCCGTAGTCGAGCATTGTTCAAATGGAGGACAGATATTTTGAACGTAGGTAGTGCTAACGAAAACTGTGACAAAATATGTTCCTGAATAACCTTGTTCTCCAAGACTAAAGGAAGGAAGAAGATTGAAAAGGGACAAGGCTGAAATGTAGTTTAAAAATAAAATCTCTTCACGTTCATTGACGAAAAGATTCAATTACAAAGACCAAACTGGGACATAATCTAAATGTCCTTCTGTGAGTGGCTGTGCCGAGCTATGCACTTTAACACTACGGCTGTAGGAGATCAGGATAAAATGCAGTGAAAGGAAAAGAGCACGACACCAACAAAACAGGTTGAAATTCGGACCCACATACTTCAAATATAAGAGAAATCCTGAGTGTTGTACGAGCGTTGTAGAGAGAAGCCCTGCAGCTACAACATCATGGGGCGGAGAAGCACAAACCTGAAGAGACGCCTTGAGGTGCACCACACAGACACTGAGGAAACCCAATGTGAGGATGTTAAATAACATTACTCTACTTTTAAAGCCATATTACTAGTAGATGAAGTGGCGTCACGTTATTAAGCAAATCTCTCACAGTGCTACGCTGCTTGCAAATAAAGATTCCCAGTGAAAGTCAGTCACGACTATATTGGCTAACCTAGACCCCCTTGATAGGTTTGTATGTTCTGGTGTATTAAATATGATATCCATGCTCATGTACACACAACGTTACGGTCACTGACACTTCCAATTCTCAATTCTAAGGGGTCTGTTGCAGTCTATTTGCTCAAATCTCAGGTTATTAAAAGGCTCCGTGTATAATGTAGAGTGTTGTGGACTTGAATGAAGTCGTTAGCCTTTGCTCGTTTTGTGTGGAAAGAGGTTTTGAATGTTTTCTTTATAAATATATTTGAATGGTAATGCACAGCCTATCGTAGACACTTACAATAGCACTTCATGATCGAGTACGACACAACATCCAAGGCGTAGAGAATAAAACCAACAGTCCTGTTAAACCTGGACATTATGAGTGCAGGATTTATTGCAGGGCTGTTGTACAAGGTTCTGTTTGATAGTAAATGATCGTCTTTTTTTCTGGTTTCTGAGTCAGATTGCATTGGATTTACTAAAGTAGCTGCATCTCTTCAGACACAATTGATAAAAACCAGTTCAATAAAATCCAACTTTTATTTAAAAGCAGTTTCCTGAGGTTTGACTCAAACACTTATGATGGGTCTTTAATAAAGCTTTAGTCAAATATGTGTTTTTATTTGACTTTTCATCAAAGGAAGAAGATTGAATCTAACAACTGCTGACAAAATGAACCAAAAATATACATACATATACATACGTATAAATATACATGTTACACACTTACACACAGTCTTTCTATTGGTATGTCTTTGCATGCAGGGTGTGTATGTGTTTGTGTGTTTCATGCCGCATCATGTTTGTGTATTGTCTCTTTTCTGATATGAAGAAAGGGATTTGGGCATGTGTGCTGCTCAACACACACACGCACACGCACACACGCACGCACACACACACACGCACACGCACACACAGTGCAAGAAAAAGCACAGCAAATGTCATTATAGGACCCAGACACACACAAAACAAAAAAAAAGGCCACTTTCAGGACACAGAAAGAGTCATGTGTTTTCCCTTTTAACATCTAGAGGGCACTGTTGTCCACATTCTCAGACCCTTGGCAAAGTCTGATCCGCCTGTAATGTCTGATGGCCTGTATTTCCCCTTGAAAAGACACCAATTCACACAATTACATTCTAATTAAAAAGAACAACCTAATTAACCCAGGAAATGTATTCCATAATTCTGTAATATTAACACGATCATGCGTGTTCTTGTAAATGATTGGCGATAAAAGCAAAAGCAGAAATTAATGCCACTTACTAATTAAAATGGGGGAGATAAACACAGACTTATGAAAATGGGGGAACGGGGAGAGACTTTATAGTTTTAAGTAGTTTTATGATTACCGTGTCAAATACGAATTTGAGTCATTTTCTTTGAAGACTCCAAAGCTGTGATGGGGCGAGCGGAGCATCACACAGCACGCTTAGCTCCCCGCCAACTCCCCAAAGAGACAGACACTCAAGTGCTACGCTATATCTTAAACATGCAAAACAAGAGCCTCGCTGAAAGTGATACACCAGATCAAGTTGTTATCATAAATTCTTCATAATTCAATAAAAAAAACACACACACACACACACGGTGCAGTCTTTGTGTAACTAATACACTCCCACTGTCTTCTTCTTAGTATTCCAGGGGCTCGCTGTCGTGCGGCGGAATGGCAGCACTTGACTGCTCCTGACTTGTGATTTGAAAATTGAACCAAAGGACAAAGGGGCGAAGCGACGATGAGGTGGAGAGACGCGAGGAGTGAATGGAGGCACAGAATGGTGTAAGCGCACTTCTGTGGCTCATCATCACCGCCGCCGCCACCTATTCCCGCCCCACAATATATCTGTCAAAGCCCTCATCACCATCAGAAGGTAGAGTCTTCCACTGATAATGACCCATTTAAAGTAAATAGCTCCGATCGTCAGCGTAGCAACCATTATCATAGATATATACCTAAGCATGTGACTACTGAGGTGTCCCTTGAATACTCAATGTTTGTAATATGTATATGTGTGTGTGTGTGTGTGTGTGTGTGTGTGTGTGTGTGTGTGTGTGTGTGTGTGTGTGTGTGTGTGTGTGTGTGTGTGTGTGTGTGTGCCACAAGTCATTGGGTTAAGCAGCACAAGCACACAGTTACAACTTTTTGACTCGCCATTCTAAACTGATGCTCCAGCTTTCCTATATAGATAAAGATATAGAGATGTTTTATTATCAAACAAAAAGCTTAAATTCTAATGTTTGAATATAACATTTACATCATCTTGAGGGCCACTGCCAACAAAATCTTGCTGCTTGTTGTTTGCAGACATCAAATATAAAGATGACCTCACATGAATGCGTGCATATCATGTTCAGTTCCAAATTTTCTGATGTTCCGATATCAAATCAGCAAATAAATACACATAATGAGAGTATTTTTTCCAAGTTTTCCATCTTAAATCACACAACTTATGGAGTTCTAATAAATATAAGTCTTTAATTTCAATATGGTTTCAAACTTACAAATGAATGAAGTGTATTCATCATTATTTTATACATCTTTATATTCTGAACCCTCCAACGTCAGTCTATCCTTATCAGATTTTCGTAACACAATTACACATATGCCCAAATGCAGATATATATGGATGCAAGTGTTGTGCATTAGCATAATTTCATGCATATTGCATGGCTAAGTGTTGCATCTTTTAGTGCCGGTCACATTCAATCGAGGGACAGCACAAAATGTAGCATTTGTTTTGATAAATTATTCTGTTGCAACACCACCAGAGACCTGTTCAAATGCATATTAGCCACATGTAATGTCCAGGAATTAGCAGGAACATGATGTGTGGAACAAGAACATCTCCCCCCGTCCTTCATTAAAAATGCAATAAATTATGCTGATGCAGCATTTCAGTGATTACTATTTAATAAAGCAGCAAATAAAAAAGAAAATCTAGGTTTAAAGAAGTGTTTTGTGTTGATATGTGTATGTATATGTTGCAGAATCACACACTCACAGACACACACACACACACACACACACACACACACAGAGCAGGCAGTGTGGGTGACACGGCCTGAGGCTATCTGTCGACCGTGGTGACTATCGCCGCACTTCCACTTCCGTCAGACCGTCAGTCACAATAAAGCAGTTTTTTTTGGGGGGGGGGTTGCAAATATGTCTCGGGTCAAAATAATGTCAGGGACTCATTTCATGTCGAGAAGGCTTCTGGTTTGTTTTAGTGACACGGGTTCCCAGGGCGAGAATAAACGTGCTCATGTCCACGGCCACAAAAAAGTTAGAAAACCCCCTGTTCTATAGAACCCATATGGCGGCTTCGGAAAAAAAATCTGCAATCAGAGGGGATGTCAGAACTCTTGTAGCTGCAGTTTTGACCGCATACAGCGCACTCACTAATATGCGGTAAATAATAAATGAATGTTTATGTTTGGTTCTATCTAACACTCATGTGCTATCATGGCCGTGCGGAGTTTTAAAACCATATTACCGACGTTCATATGTCTTTAATTACAGTTACTGTACGTGAAATTGAAAGTTCTGCACTGAAAGGGGCTGCGGGCGTTTGGAAACGGTTTTCTCTCTTTCTCTCCCTCTCACACACGCACACATGATGATATACTGTACACCAGTGTATACATGCGTGAAACTCCATGAATCACACGAACCAACACTTCCTCCGTACTTCCTTTGCTCCACTATCTCCACCAGGACTAAGTTTCTTATAAAGCGCACATCATTTTATTGCTCCAAGATGCAAATCCCAGGTAGCTTCGTTATTAATGTAGAAAATTACCAGACTATAACTTTGCATTGCAGTGCATATTCTCTTCATTAATGTTGTTCCTTCAACCATTCAGTCTGCACTGGCTTCCTGAGGTTTGGATAATGAAGATTTACTGTACATTATGCAGATGGGGACCCACTTCCTTTCAAAACAGCCAATATAAACTTGCCTTAACTCATTCTGTGTCAGGACACACTCAGAAAATAAATGCAATAAAAACACACATACGTCCTTATAAAGGTTAATGAATATAAATATAAACAGCGGGACGTCGGCATCATTCCGTGTGCACTGCGAATGAGGCTCAGGTAGTTTGTCTGGGCCGGCGCTGGCAGCGGCAGGCGCTGGAGCGGAGGTAGTTAGGGCCTGGTGCTCTGCCAAGCCAAACTCCTGGAGCATGCAGAGGGCTAATGCTCTGCCTCTGATGTGTGGCACTGAAAAACCACAGGACCGCTCGCGGGGTCCACTAAAACTCCATCACTCACTCACACCCCGGAAGAGATGGGGAGATGGAGTGGGAGCGAGAAGCGCCGAGGTAGGAAGGGAGGAGAGAGGTGAAGAGAGAGAAGGAGGAAATAGGCGGTGGAGGGGGGGGGGGGTCCAGTCGCAGCATTACAACCGCATGATTGAGGGATGGCGGCGACGTTATAATGGCAACGAGGAGGAAAAAAAGGGCGAAGGCAGAAAAATAGAGTGACTGTATCGTCAAGGTGTCTTAATGCATATTCCATTCGTCTTCTCTCCTCTAAGATTTCTCATTCCTCAGTGGCGTGGGCGAATCAGATAGCCTGTATCAGATGGAAACCAATGGGAGATGCCGAAGTAGATCAAAGGTGTGGCTGCGGTTTAGATAAGTCTAGCCACCATGGAGACACAGTTCATCTGTCTTAAATGGCTGCTCATTTCTCTTGTCAGATAGGGGGAAGGCTATATATATATATATAGCTGTGATTAAGATGTCTAGGGCAACTCTTAGTGTTTAGTCAATACGAGACTCCCAAGGCCTCTGCTGATGTTGTTATGCTTCCTATTAAGGGTATTTGGTTTTAAATGAGCTGTTTCAGGCTTCTGCACTCTTGTAGAAGTGCACGTTGTTGACACAGTGATAACACTGTCGTGCAACCGCTTTACTATTTGGCAACCGTCCACTCGCGTGATCTCATGAAAGCACAAATGTTGGCCGGCTGAGGAGTCTGTATGGAGATGGCTGCTTTCTAACAAAGATGTTTGCCAAGGAAAGTAACATTTGAGACTTTTGCAAAGTTTCAAAGCAGCTCCGACACGTTTGTGTCTCTTGAGTTGAAAAAGGAGAGAAAACGAAAGCTTAAAGGCTGCTTGAAATATCAGAAAGCAAGAGCCATAAATGATCCTGTGAGTACAAACTGATTGTCCATTCACTTATTTTGTTGGATCAGTATCAAATACCACTCTATATGAAAATGAATGAATGAATGAATGAAATGAATGAATATGTATTTGTCTTCTTTTCATGCACAACTCACATTTCACCTATTCCATAAATTCTTCATTTTGCACCAAAATAATTAAATAGTTCATTTGTGCCCTTACGAACCACATCCTGGGGAGTAAATGGTTAGATTCCATCCATTATCTATACCAGTTATACTTCGAGGTGAGCTAGAGTCCAACTCCCCTTCACACTGACTCATATTCACACCTACGGACAAGTCTCCAACTAACCCAATCCCGATATACAAGTCTTTAGACTGTGGGAGGAAGCCAGAGAAACCAAAGAAAACCCACAGAAACACAGGGAGAACATGCAAACTCCATTGAGAAACACCTTGGACAAACTGCGATTCGAACCAGGAGCCTTCTTGCTGTGAGGGGACAGTGCTAACCCCCCCCCATCCCCATGCATCAAGAATATTTGTTGCAAGTCATACTTCCATCTCTCCCCTTTATCCCCATCTGTCTCCAGCACTGTTAACTGATAAAAGCAGAAACTGTGGGGTTTAGGATGTTTAAAAAGATATTTTCATGGCAACTGCTCAACATTTTTAAAACGTTTATTGGGCAAGGACCTGGAGTCGGACACAACGTCTTCATGGATTTTGATGCCTCATCTCTTGGTTCCAATACTTTGTGCAGTGTAGAAAACCCAAACTAGCTCACACGCTAAGATGGGGCAGCATCCAAAAGTACCGACTCATGCCTTATGCCCTGTTCCATGGCCTTCTGGTTTAAGGGGGGGGCCCCAAAGAAAGAGGCAGAGGAAACCATCGCTTTTCCTCCGCTCAGTATCAGTTTTGTGAAGCCCACAGAGCGTTCTTGCAATCCCAGAGGCCTCCTCGCCGGTTTAATAGGGTAAAAACGGGCCTGGCGCGTGCACACCACAGGCATGGAGTCTCTTGCTGCTGCTGCATGATGTCACTGGCAAACACTCAATGTGGGGGAACACACGGCCAAACAGCAAAACAATTTGTTTAATCATAAAGTGCATTTACATAAGGCAACGGCTGCATAAATGAATGCATAATTGAACAGGTTAATGCATAATGTAGTGCTCCCCCGGGACAATAAATAAAGTGCCTTTTGAAAACGTGTGAGACAGAAAAGGATAGACAGTGGCACATGGGGGGAGAGAGAGAGAGAGAGAGAGAGAGAGAGAGAGAGAGAGAGAGAGAGAGAGAGACAGACAGAGAGACAACACTACCCGCCAAGTGTCAGACAAAACATGAAACACGTTCAACGAGACAATGCCAAGGCCACCGAGGTAGAGAGAGGGAGAGGGGAAGAAAGAAAGGAATATAGTCAGAAATATATAAATAAAAAGGTGAAGTCTTGCTAAGAGGATTTCAGGACATGCTTCGTTTCTTTCCATAATCTGTCTATTAGCACCAAAGTATTTCCAGCTCTCATAACCATGACAGGGACACTATTAGTGACAAGCTCACACACCAATACAACTTAGCGCTGCCTCCTGGGAATTCATCCTTCACTCTCTGTTTGTCCTCTGCTCATTTTCTTTCCTCTCTCGTCTGCTATGACTCGTTCCTTCCATGGCTATAACCAAACTTTAAGATTTTTTTTTGGCCGAGTCTATTTCTTGTCTTCTATGCTCTTCACAGACTAACACCCCACCTTTCATTCATGTCAAGGGAGAAAGATGTTCATAAGTGTACAATTTCTAATCAAGATCAGAGGAGGTCATCAACCAATCAATGGGTAGCCACACCATAGACTATAAAGATGGACAACGTGTCTTCACTTCCTCCCACTATCTCGAAGAAATTTCATTTGGGCCTAGATTCAGCGCAGTAGTGATTGGGAAATGGACACAAGGTATTGAGTTACTGCTGAAATACATGCTCGACCAATCGCGAGTCTGTCTCATCGTGATTGGTCGAGCAAATTAAAACCAAAATTGAACACTTGGACACGCGTCAGTGCGATAACAAATACCTTAAATAACAGAAAAATGTATTTGATGTCTCCCTTGACTTTTTAGTTTGGTCCATGTCCCATCTGCAAATATGGAGGAGGCAGGGTTCAAGACCTGTACTGCAGCCAGCCACTAGGGGGTGATCGAGACACTTTGGCTTCACCTTTGGGGATACTGTCATGTCCTCCATCTTTATATACAGTCTACACACTGGCAGTTTTTATGTTGTTGAAGAAATCATATATAATTGTAGGATTTGTAAGAGAAAATCAGTTTCTTTGAAAGTAGGGGGGGTGAATGTAGATTTGTCTTGATACTTTAAAGTATCTATCGTGTAGATACAGTAGCCTTGTACTGTAAATCTGGGGATGTGACAGTGGTCTGTTGTCACATGTGGATACAGTGGCTGTAGAAGCTACATAGTTTCTTATCTTGGCTGAAAACACTTCTCTGTCGGCCATTTTATACAATTTCATGCTACTGGGACTCATAAATAAAGATGGATGACATGACCACCCCCTATACGTGAAACCAAAGCATCTGCAGTGTCACCTGGTGGCTGGCTGCAGTATAGGTAATATATTTTTGCCTTCTCCATGTTAGAGGACAGGACATGAACCAAACCAAAAAGTCAGAGTACATGGCAAATACATTTTTTGGTATCGATTTTTTATTTAATATGAAAAAAGGGGGGAAACGTCATGATTGACAGCTGAGACGGACTCACAATTGGTCGAGTGTGTGTGTCGGCTGAACCCATCGCTGCTGCGATGGGTTCTAGACTGTTGCTCCAAATGCGCGAGATGGAGGCTGTGTGTCGTGTTTATTTCTGGATAGTGGGAGGAAGTGGAGACGCGTCATCCATCTTTATATACGGTCTATGCTGTGACTCTACAGACCACTTCTAAGACAAGGAAACAATCTGACAGTTAAAACAACCTGTCTTCAAGAATATGTATCATCAAGGAAGGATTTATATAAATATTGTAGACGCACTGTATGTAGCTCCCACCTTCAGCATGTTCTGGTACCGGGACAGCACTGATTTTTAAACAGTTAATCTGAAGGGACCATAAAAGTTTCTCTGTAAATGATGTCCCACTAAAATGATTAGAGGCAGTTGTTGAGCGTGTTGAGCTGATTATCAGTGATACTTGAAGAAGGAAAAAAGGCTTTCTGACAGGCTAAGAAGGAATCACAGTCAGTCCCCCTCTGCACAGCTGCCACCGCCACATCCTCTAAAACCCCGGTGAATTCAACAACAAGCAAAAAAAATAAATAAATAAAAAAAAACCAGAAACAAAATAAACCGGCTGCTTTCATTAAAGCCACTGTTAAGTGTATCTCAGGATATACTCAGATACCTGTCAATGTCTGTTTCCATCGCAGCGGTCCACATCGCAAACATTGCGTGTGTGTACATGGCTGTCAGGTGAGATTGGAGCATTTACGCTGTGATGTGTCACACCTGATTACGGATACACGTTTCCTCCCCTCTCTCCCCCGTGCACGGCAAATATGTGCGGCGCGTGCACGGGCGCGGGCGTGTGACAGGCGCACATCAGCAGAGGCTTTGGCGGCTGATGACAGCGCCGCGACCTCTGATGACGCCCTCCATTTTGTCAGCGGCGACTCGCGCAGATTACCCCCAGCGCCATCTTCTTACTCTGTATGCTAATGAAACAGAGAGAGGAGTAATGAGAAGAGAGTGACAGATGAAGAAGAAAAAAAAAGAAGAGAGATGGAGAAAAGAGAAACAGAAGGCACAGGGAACTGTGTGAGGAAAAAAACAAAAACATGTGAGAGACAAGTGTTTGAATGTGTGTGACAGAGAGGAAAATAAGAGAGAACAAAAAAAAAGGGATAAGATGGCACATCTGTGAACACACACAGTGGGAGAGAGATGAAAAACGAATACAGTAGGTCGGACGTGGAGGAGAGAGAGAGAAATGGGGGAGACTAATGAAGGTCATCATCAGCCATATTGGGGCTACCTTGGATAGAAATTTAGGGAGAGAGGTAGGGGAGGCTGCGGCGAGTATGATGAATATGATTATAGGTGCGTGTGTGTGTGTGTGTGTGTGTGTGTGTGTGTGTGTGTGTGTGTGTGTGTGTGTGTGACAGTAATGAATTCAGGGTGTGGAATAGAAAAGGGATATAGGTCTCCGAATGTGTTGAATTTCAAACACCCAACGGTCACTGCTGTGCCACTGATCGCTCTGGATGTGTGTGTGTGTGCGTTTCCTGTGTCTGCATGTCGGTGTGTGTGTCTGTGTGTGTGTGTGTGTAGCCAGTGTGGATGGCTTTGAGCCGAGTTACTGAGTAAGAGACCCAGTCCGGCCTGCTGTAATTTTCCTGAAAACTAACAGAGCTGTCCAGAGACGTCATTAGCCAAAAGGCAAATTTCATTATTTCACTAATATGGAACATGACGACTCTTTTTGATGTGTCTCCCTGGCGCACACACACACACACACACACCCTTCTTCCCTGCTCCCTCCCCCTTTCCACCATATCCACGCCTACCACTGCTTTTTTTTTTGTCTATTTACGCCACCCCCCTCCTCTCTCGCCGTCTCCTCTGTACCCCCCCCCCCCCATTCAGAGGATCACCTTATTCAGAGCAGCTTTCCCTTTCAAGGTTGAAGAAAATGGCCATATGTGTGTGTGTGTGTGTGTGTGTGTGAGGAGAGGAGAAAGTGAGAGTGATTTTCATTCGTGGTCCCCCGAAAGGAGGTGAAGGTGACTCATCTTCAGCCCACAGCCGCACACACACACCTACACACACACACACACACACACACGCTGCCGTGCACTCCTTCCCCGTCCCCTCCATACCTTTGATGTGTATTTGAGTCAATGGCTAATCAGGTAGCATCAGGCCTAGTCCTCATTTCCCCTTCACACCGGCCCCATTAGGGAGCAGGCTTTCTGGAGCCGGCCGATAAGGACAATATGCTTTTTCTTTGGCGCTCTCTCTTCCACGTATACCCCAAATCTCCCACTACTCTCTCTCTCATCCTTTCTTTCTCTCTCTCATCCCGCTCTTTCCCTCCGTCTCTATACCTCAGCTAAATCTCCAGCGTCTTTCCCTCGTTCCTCCATCTCTCACTCCCCCCCCCCGTCGCCGGCTCCTCTCACCTCTCGCTCCTCTTTTCCATCTCGCCACCTTTCCCTAAACGTCCCATTACTCTTTTCTCTCCATCTTTAACCTCTCCACTCTCTAAATCACACGCTGCACCTCGTCCCACTTCATTCCTTTTTTTCTCCCCCCGCCACTCGGTTTCACTCTGCATCCGTCCATCACTCAGCTTCCCCCCCCTTCATTTCCAAACTTTGTCCCTAAATATCCAACTACGTTCTTTCAGTCTCTTCCCCGCGCCGCCCTCGTTCACTGCATCTCCTCTTTCCCTGTAGTCCTCAACTCCTCCATTACAACTTTTCTTTTCCTCTCCTTCAAATTGTCTTGTAATCTCTTCTTCCCTCTGGGTTTCCTATTTTCTTCAACTGTACCATTTGTCCTCACCTCCTTTTACCTCTAGCTTTACTCCTTGAGGGAACACAACAACTTCTTTTGAGAGATTGGCCTGATGGTCAACTTACTCATTAGGAGATGGGAGCACAGATACTGAAATGCATCATATGTCCCCTATTTTCTGCCATTCTCCACATTCAGGCATTATAATCTAAACTTATAATTGATGGTGGTACTTTTATCCTGAGACAACTGACATTTACTAAAAAAGTTGCCGGTAAATCTTGATGTTGTTCATATTGCTGGATTTCAGCATGATTCCATTACTAAATCCTTGTAATTTTGAATATTTTGCAATAAATATTGATCATCTTCATCAGAAACGTTTGTTCTTTCCTTTCATTCTAACTTGCACGGCAATGTGTTTATGATTCTGTCCATTTACAAGCAAATTATGTTTTAAGATCCATTTCTTTACGCAATGAAAATGGATGGATGGAGAGAGAGAAAACAAAGGAACAACAAATCTTTACTCATCTCATAGTGACAAATATTCATATTATTAAAGTAATACTTGTTACTTTCTGTGCTACTGCTGTTATTTACGAATCAATATTTATTTGGAGTTAGCTGCTCAGTTAGCTGCACAACAGCAAGTGTGTTCAGAGAAGCAGCTTAAGACACTTGGACCATGTAGACGAAGGATGGATGACATCACAGCGCTCCAAAAGTTAAGCCAAAGCATCTTGATCGCCCCCTGCTGGCTCTCTGCAGTATAGGTCATAAACTCCTCCATGTTAGTGGAGGGGATATAGACCCCTCAGTTTAGGTAGCTCTCATAACACAGACGTATGTTCAAGCTGAGACTGACTCACGATTGGCCGAGTGCGTGTATCGGCTCCCTCTCCTGATCGCTACTTTGCGGACTCTGGCTTCAAATGATCAGGACAAGATGGCAGCGTTCGCACCCGGGGCATTTTGGCTTCATTTCTGGATAGTGGGAGGAAGTAAGACACATCATCCATCTTTACATACAGTCTCGGACGTATAAACATTTTAAAAACCATCATATCTTATCTCTTTAGCTATCAAATTGCACTGCTTACTATTCAAAATGTTCCATAATCACTGCAGGTTTACTGCTGCTAGTTGTAGCACTAACTCGAATGTAAAATCGAAATCAATAAAGGTTTTTCTTCAATTTATTTGGATGCTGACGCTGCTTTATTGATAGTGAATAACTCCCTTCTCCCTCATGCAAGACCTACATACTAACCTATACCTGCAGAGTACAACACTTTATTAGCTTCTAACTATCTTGTTGCACACTAGCTCTGTTCATCCATCATGGACCAAGTACTTCTGGGTATTTTAGTCCCTGGTTTTAATCTGTCCCTCCCTCTCCCCCCATGAATTTGCCTATTGTCTTCCTCCACCAGCTCAGTAACCTTTACATACTGGTTTTGCATTTCCCCATGTTGACTCATGTTTCATATGTGTCTAATCTACAAAGCCAGGCCCAGCAAAATGACTACAAGATGCACAGTTTGCACTGCTGGTCGACCAAGTACTGCACTGAAGAAGGAAACGATTGATGTGTACTGTAAAAAGTCCCTGAATTGATAACTCATTCAGTCAGTCTAATTCAGCTGAAATATGTTCTCATTTTGCAGACTTGTACTTAGATTTTAGTCGTTTCCTGCATGTGATTTTGGTGATTTGGACATTTGGAAAACAGTAAGAGAGCGGAAGTGGAAGGGGAGGAGATTGCCGCCCAGTGGCAGGTTCATACCCTCAGTGTACATCCAGGGAGTCAGACTACAACAGCTACAGACACCTCGACTGTTAGGTAATATGTCGCCCCCTATTTATTTGAAGAATGAATTTGCCCTTTAAATGCAATATACATAGAGAATTGGGAATGACTTTGGCAATTCCAGAGACGTAATTCACATTGCTATATATAAAATCAACATGTGACAAAAACCTTTATATATTAAATATTTAATGACGTATACATTTTTTAAATTTGTATCAGTGGCACAATCGTACTGATAGCAGCAAAAGCCTTAAGGGCTTTTCCAGGTCTCAGATGTAAAAGTTGTCACGGATAGATATGACTGTTTATACTCAAAACCAATAATATCAAATTACTAGAATAAAAGTGTTTGTTTTTAAATAAATAAAAAAGTAGTCACCGATTATTTTTAATGAGTTGTTGAGGTACAGGGTGCAAATGTCGTTGCTGTTATCATGTAGTACTATTCTGGTATTGCCCAAATCACTTAAAACAACACATTTATGGATTATCATTTTTCTTTAATCCTAACATCTCGTAAGTAATATCACAAATGAACCTAAAATGACTTCTATAAATACATTTCCTCAGTGGGTTCATGTTTGTTGCAAAATATATATATATATTTGAAACTTGGCTTAAAACAAACAAGAAGAATCAATTGCAAACACAATTTGTTGCAGAGCTGCTTATGACATTGGCAAGCACGCAGGCTTTTTGTGTGATTATTAGCATGGGCAACCACACAGAGACCCACAGAGAAGCTGGGGTGGAGCTGACACACACACACACACACACACACACACACACACACACACACACACACACACACACACACACACACACACACACACACACACACACACACACACACACACCAGTCATTTGTATCTTGAAACGAGGATCAAATAATGCCTCGTAAACACTGTAATGAGTGCCATGATGATCAACAGCTCCTCCGGTCTCTCTCTCTCTCTCTCTCTCACTGTGTCTCTCGTGGTCGAGGGCCCACAACTGTTCAAAAAAAACAGCCAGATGCTAATTTGGGATAAAAAGATAAATACTGACTTGCAATATTTTGCTGGTCTACCACAGATTTCCAGGGGACCACACATACAGCGGTGAAGTACCACACACGCTCATTTGATGAAATTAGGTTAGGAAAGGAGCCTGTTCGGTGCGTTCCGTCTGTGAGAGAAAGTGGTGTGGAAATTAAGAGCCTGTATGTGCTCTGTGTGTGTGTGTGTGTGTGTGTGTGTGTGTGTGTGTGTGTGTGTGTGTGTGTGTGTGTGTGTGTGTGGCTGACTAATCCCTCCACAGAGCTGAAACGAGTTAAAAACACATCAAAGGGAAGCTTAACCTCTGTGAAACCTCACTGGGTTTTCAAGAACAACAAATGATCATTCTCCTCATTGTTTCCAGGGGGACTTTTTTCACCGCTGCGCTGCTGACTTTTCTCCTCAGTCCTGGGAGTTTTCAAAAAAAAAGCAACAAAAAAAAAGCCTGTGGTTTCATTTTTAATGACTGTGCCGTTTGTGTGTGTTTGCGAAAGGATATAAACGCGTGTGAATGTGTGAGTGGGTGCGTGAGTGTGTGTGTTTGCACATAAAAGAAGGGTATTTTTGAGTGTGACATGGCAGATGAGGAAAAACCAAGCTAACAAGGACGTGCAGTTCTGTGGGAAATCATTAAAATGTATGACATCCTAAACAGCCATACAACAGCTACGCGTATACACAAGCAGTGAAGACAGGTGGGGGACAGGTGGGGGACAGAGAGAGAGAGAGAGAGAGAGAGGACAGCCACCTGTGGTCTGAGACCTTCTCTCCACAGAAATCTCATTATCCCAGTCTAATAGTGCTAAGTTCAGACATTTGCATGCTTCTTTTCCTCGTCCTTGTTTGCATGAACGAGCAGTATTCATGTTCAACCACTGTACGCACACAAAGAGACGCATGAGTCGCCTGTGAATGCTCACGACAGCAGATCAAGTGTGTGCGAGTGCGCCGCCATTATACTTCCCTCGATACCATACTTACCTCCGCCAACGAGGTTAAGCTCTCACCGCTCTATGTGTGTGTGTTTGTTTGTTTGTTTGTTTGTTTGTTTGTGAGCCAGATTATGCAAAGATTTGTGAAAGGGTGTGATACTGTTCAAGGAAGAATCGACAAAAAATGTGTGCAGATCCAGATCAGAGGGCAGGAATTTTGTTATATAACTTTTAACATTTTTTACGTTTTCGCAGATTTTCAAGGAAAAACTGATGGATTTTGATTTAAAACAAAATCTGGCAAATTAAGGTAACTCATATCTATGCACGTGTGAAATTTGTTGCAGCTTGATTGAATTAAAGGGGACTATTGTCTATGGACTGAGTAGCGGTTTTGTTAACACCTTTGTCATGTAAAATTGTAAGAGTTATGTAATACTACCATTGTTGGCCTGTCGTTACAAGCTCCAACTGGCAGAAATAAAACACTATTGGCATATTGACAGATTGGGGGGGAAAAGAAAGAAAACAGGGGGAGAAATGTGCGACCACTTACGGATGTATCTGTTTTTATTTTTCTGTCAATACAACACGGCGACTCAAACACAACAACGTGGAAAAAGAAACGTTTTCAAACCATAAAACAAAATGCTCAATACTAAACATCCAATCTACTCAAGCACACAGTCACCCACAGGCACTGACAAGAGGGGACAGAAGCACGCAGACATGAAATGTGCTCACACACAAAAGACACAGGGCCACATTCACCACAGTGCATGTAGGACACATGGCGCGCAGCTGCAGTGCAATCAGACTGTGTTACAGCCATTCCCTCAGACATCTGAGGTATGTCTGTGGATGCTGATGATGTGCCGTCCCTCATTCATCTCCAGTGTAAGACACATTCGTCAGCACTGGGAATTAGTGCTTTAGTACGTTTACTTCATTTGCTGGCTGAATTAAATTCATTGTAGTTCAGCAGAACTCCTCTAAGTGCGGCCGATTCAGGGCTAAGTGCAAAACAAGATCCTTATTTGAAGAAGTAACTGGCAATTTTGTGAGATATCTCTGCTTGGAGCATTTTTACACGTTGAGAATGCAATCAATTGCTTTTTTAATAGTTAAAAGTGTCAGTTTTTTTCTCAAATTTTTTTTTTCTCAGAGTAAATCTCTTCAAGGCGTAGCAGTGGAGCTATTTTTTACTTCACTCTGGACGATTTGAGTAAATTCCATCATCTGCTGGTTCCGGAGCCCCCCTCAGGCAAAAAGCACCCAGGGACTTGACTTTGACCTGGAGGACATTAACCTCATACTGAATACGCTCCCTGGCGAGGAGGTGGAGGTCAAAGAGTCATGACAGGTCAAAGTCTTCAGGGGGCTTCATTTGGTCAGATCCTTGCTCGTCCTCCCCGACCAAGCATCTCCCAGAGAGGCGGAGACAGAGCTCTCGGCAGCCGGCCTCGTCCAGAGCGACGCTCCGGACAAAGCCCGGGACTCACCTGGTTTCACGAGCCCATCTCCGCTCTGCTTGGTTCAGGTTAGAATCTCATCAGTCCGCCCCGTCGCCGGGTGCAGGCCCAGGGGATTAGGGAGACGGAGGGGTGAAGGAAGGAAGGCGGAGGGAGGAGGAGGAGGGCGGGCGGCGAGGGAGATGGGGAGCTGGACGGAGGAGCTGCGCTGGGGGGGTGGGAGGAGGAGGCTGCGCTTGTCGACGCATGGACCTCTCCTCCTCCAGCTGCCTGCGTAACCGCTTATTCTCCCCGCTGAGAGCGTTTAACTGGAGAGAGAGAGAGAGAGAGACATTGAGAGACGTGCACAGACGACATGTAATAACAATGTTGCTGTTTTTTTTTTTTTAAACCCTTCATGTATGACCGTAGAACAGACTGAGGCAGCGGGGAGAGGGGACAGCGTCAGGGGCGACGCCTCCGGGGAGTTAAAACATCACACTTGTTTAGTTGAATCAAGGAAACTGCAAAACTTAATTTGATGTCGCCAATGAAAATTAACCACCAAAAGTCAACAGCTATCACGTTGATGAAGTAGCTGGCATCCCATTATGTGCTTAATTCATCTTTCACAGTTGCTTTCATGCCTGTTGAAACAGAAATGCAAATGGGTAAAAAAATTGCGAGGGGGGATTCTTTTTTTATTTATTTTTTTTCCAGGGACAGTATTGAGTTCACAGTTTGAGATGGTTGCAAGTGGGAGTCGTGCAACGGTGTAAATTTCGACATGAAAACAACCAATTTGAGCGATCATTAGAGTTCTATTTGACACAAAATCATCCGTGACACAAAACAAATCTCACAATCGTCAGAACATGATTGGCCTCCCACGAAACACAATTACAGACGAGCTCAATTGAGGGTGTTTCATGTTTTTCGGCGAGGACCGCTGGGTAGAGGCAGGGAGGAGAGCGAGTTAAAAAGTGTCTTTAGAAAAATGCAGTTGTTGTAAACCGTGGTAATTGTATGCAAAATATGCCAGTCGGAGAAAATTGTAATAAGGTGGATAAAAGAGAATAAAAGATTTAAGATAATGTATTTTTAGTTACGAGGAAGAGTAAAATAAGAACTTAAAGGATAAGGAGACAAAGAGACATGTCGGGTAATGACAGTTGCACTCATCCACATCTGTTTTTTTACTGTGTGTGTGTGTGTGTGTGTGTGTGTGTGTGAAAGCTGAGGTTAAAGAAGGATGTCACATCGACATGTCTGGCCATGTGTGCATGTATATCTTTGTGTGTGTGTGTGTGTGTGTGTGTGTGTGTGTGTGTGTGTGTGTGTGTGTGTGTGTGTGTGTGTGTGTGTGTGTGTGTGTGTGTGTGTGTGTGGGTGTGTGTGTGTGTGTGAGACAGAGAGAGAGGGAAAAAGAGGCAAACACAAACGGAGATGAGACAGACATATTTTTGCACTGTTCCGCCAACATTACCCTTCCAGACATTGCTCACGTACACACTCACACATGCATACACACACACGCACACTCAATAAATCTGAGCAATGTATTACATCTGATGACTCGAAATAGCTGGGGTCTGAGGCTTAACCCTCGAAGAGCCGGTGACATGTGTGAGAAGTATCCTAAGATGCTTAAAGAGTATTGACTATCTCCCAGCAGCATCCTCCGATGTCTTCATTTCACATTGTGCCAAAAGCAATGTAATTTCTAGATAAAAACACTGAGCGCTGACATTTATAATTAACTGTACATTCACGGGGACCTGTTTAATTTGCCTGGTGTTCGGTGGCTCTGGATGCTTTTTTCTAATTGCAAGTGGGAAGAGAAGGGAGGGAGGGGGGGGGGGTCGGAATTAAAAATCACAGCTTGTCTCCTCAACCTTCACATTCTACGGGTGAACTGGTTCGCATGTGTTCGGATCAAAAGAATGTGTACACGTCGGGGGGAGAGTGAAAGAAAGAGGGAGGGAGAGACAAAAAGACGTGAAGGAGGGAAGAGGGGGGGGGGGGTGTTTTAAAGCTGGTGGATGAGTGTGTTTGCACTTTTCATTTGTGTAGCTCAGTTTGGATTAATTCAAATTATGGAAACTACTGAGCTCTGAAAAGACGACAGGAAACAGCAGTTTGAACAATTTCCCCCTATATTTGCCAGAAGAAAAAGTTTTTAAAGCTGGGGTTGGTAATCCTGGAAAACCGAGCAAGAGGAGGCTACACTTTTAAAAAATGCAGACAACTTTATTTATTGATGGCTGCCAGGACGTGAAGAGGACTTCAAGAAATAAATTAAAAGTGTTTCAGAAACAAATTACCAACCCTGTCTTTAATTGTTTTTTTGTTTTCAATGAAGTTTCACCTCAGTTTGAGTACAATGATCTGTCAGTATAAAATAAATTCATAATACTACAAAAGACTGTAGACCTGCAGCTGCTTGTGAAGGTGGAACTTTATTGCCTCATTCATCTCTCTATTTTTTCTTTAATAAATCTTTGCATGACAGCATGAAACACACTGGACATTAGCTGACTCTGAAAAAGAAATTAACAGCTTGCCTGATGCTAATCAAGCCTTGAAAGAATCTCATAGTTTGTCCTCTGATCGTCATCTCTGTCCCGGTCGATGGGAATTCACTTAATTCGCATTTAATCTCGTGTGACATTTCAAAAGTTTGCATGAAATCCGCCTGACAGTCGAAAAAGGGGAAATCAAGCTTGTGTGTGCACCCGGGTGTGTGTTGTACAGCAAGTGTTAATGTGCGCCTGTGGGTGAATGAGAAAGAAACAGTCCTAAACCAGTTTGACTGTGAGTAAATGAGATGGATCAGAAAAGCAGAGACACAGACCTGGTGCGTCGCCCAATGGCGTTCACACATAAACTCAGCGTCTCTACTGATATATGTATGTGCAAAGGCTTAGTTGTGTGTGTGTGTTTTTGTTTGTGGGTGTGTATGTGTCTGTGTGTGTCCAGCGAACGGTGCAGCCTTGTGAAAATGAACTGTCCATATCCTTCTCTCCAACTCTGCTTGTATGTTTGTGTGCGCGTGTGTAGACTGTCCACGTCGGATCGATGTGTGTAATGATTCACACTGGAGATTAAGAGGTGCTATTACACACCTGACCTGTTAAACAACACCTCTCCCTTTCCATCTGCCCGTCTCGTCCTCCCCTCCCGCCTTTCCCGTCTCCAACACGCCATTTTCTTCTCGACACCGCACTACATTAAAACTTCAACAAGTACCCGGCTTTTTTTTCTTTCTTCGTACGCACCGTCAATCAGCGCAGCCATTCCGCAAACTAACAAAAGTCGGGTGAGCCGTTCCCCAGGCCCTGGAGTTTTTTGGAATACTGAGGGGGCTGAGGAGCACTTTTGATTCGTCTCTCCTTTGGTGATTTGTTGACTCTTGTGAAGTTCAACACGGTTTTAAAAAATGTCAGCGCTTCCTCAGAATAATTCCTCTGTGTTTTTTTTCCCCCCACATTGTTTTATCACAGCGGGCCGTTTCCCTACGCTGTCATGGAGAGATCAGCGCGGCTGTATTGATATACATCCCTCTCTCAGTTTCATGAAAGGGAAATCATTTACCGGTGGAAAGAAACGTCACTGCCTTCTCCCGATACAGTTTGCTCCCCCCCCCCCCCCTCCCTCTCCATACCATGCACAAACCCCCCCCACCCCACCCCGCTGCCGACTTTTCACTTTTATCGTAGGAAGAGGAAATGGATGTCTCTGCGCGCCTGTGTGTAAGTGCGTGTGTGCGTTTGAACTTTGACGCATGAAAGCTTCCTCTTCTGTGTGAGCTCAACAGCATGTGGGCCAGTGTGCAGGTGTGCGTTTCTATCTGTCGGGTAAAAAGGACTGTCAGGCCCCGGTGTGTGAGTGTGTGTGTGTGTGTGTTTGTGTGTGTGTGTGTGTGTGTACGTGTCTTACTTGTTGATTTAGCATTCCGATGGCCTCCAGGTTGCTCCGCAGTCTGGTCTGCATTTGCTCGATTTTGCTGAGGTTTAGAGCCACACAGGTCTGATTTTCCATGCTGCAACACAATATTCGGACACATTCACACAAACATAAATCAAAAGCAACTTTGGCATTTTTAAATCTTGGTACCTGAAGCACTGTCAGGCAACAGAATAATGAAAACAGGCTCATTTGTTATAAACCAAAATATATTCAGTATACACTTTCTTCTATCGCAGTAAACTTTCCAACGCCAGTATTTTTGTATTTGCCGGGAAAGTCCAATCGAATGTCCAGAAAAATCTGGGGCATAAAGAAGTTGGCGTACATCGTCTTCATTATAACCGTCTTCATTTAAACTTATTACTAAACTGGAAGATGGGTGAGCAAATGGGTTCCAGAAATCATTAAATTATATATATGAAAGCGCATGTACAACTGGAAAAAATAAAAAAATAAATACCCAACGAACGCCACTGCAGCCAGAGAACATTAAGAGTACAAGAAGACATTTAAGATTTTAAGTGTTTATTAAAAACGTTTGGGAAATGACAAACAAATGTTAGGTCTGCTATCTTCAAACCCAGGGCTGAGTAAGGAATGACTATTAAATTAACGACGCTGGATAATGGCGCTCTGTACGGGCTGAGGAGCTCGCTGCCCCCGCTTTACGCTCTTCCTTTCATGCCCCAGTGAACCTGTCCAGTTAGCATTCGGGGGAAAAAACCTTCTAAATACTTTATTGAATACTTCTTAGCCCATTAAAGTACCACTGTACCTCTCCGATGTTAATTTTCTTGTAACAGGCTGGGTTTTTCTATCAGAACAATGAATGGAGAGAGGGTCCCGATTTTGCTTCAGTTGAGGAGACACGCGCGCTCATCGAAACGCTAATAAATGCGTCATTGTCCCTGTAGATGTTGTCTAGCAGACACACAGACACACACAGACACACATATAAACTTTTGCCCCTATTAGCCCCAACTTAAAACATTTAAGATCAGACGAGACACTCGAGGTAGATGCTAATATGTGAAGTGACATTTTTGTCTGAAAATCTTATGAGAATTATCAGTGAAACAGTTCGGCTGCAAATTTATTTCTAACCATCTCTGGTAAACAACAACCGAGAGACAATAACAACAACATGAACAACAGCGACAGTAACACCACTGACGTGAAATGCTAACGAGTTTATATCTCTACAATCTCAGTGAGATATCTACTTTTAAATTTTGGAGTTGGATCGATGGCAGTTTATGATTTGTCAATAGACGATGATGCAATGTTGAGTTACAAAACATAGTTAAAACACTGGATAGAACCCCTTCTCAAAAAGAAGAGAAGAAGAAGAAAAACAAACCTAGCAGCAATGCGTACTATTTGTGCAGTATGACATCACATCTATGAACACATAAAAAAAACACACAGAATGCAAAAGAACAAAGAAACAAACAAAAGAGGGACGGTTGTAAATTACACAATGTTCTTCATGGAAGTCATAACTCATCAAAAGCATCTCAACGATTGTGTTATTCAAGAGTTAATCTTAAGGTAAGAGTTTCCATATTTGGTCCAAGAACGTTGGAAGTTGGAAGGGATTTAACTTTCCAAAAAAAGGTCTGCATTTCTGCATGAAATATGTCACGATAAATAATAGTCTGCATCTATTTGAAGATGTGGATTTGAGTGGTGATCAAGACGAGAACAGTGCTGTATAAATACAGACCAGAAACAAAGAACTACACTCATACACCGGTTTCCAACAGAGGCCTAATGTGAATCACCGTCTAGTAACCAGCTAACTAATTCAGCTCGGCCAGTGTAAGCATTTTTAAAGGAAACCCTCATTTCCTGCAGATGACATTCATAATCTGAGTATAATTGCAGCTGACCGTTACAGATGGTTTAATTTCACACCATAATGACGGGAAAAAGAACTTTAATAAGGAGAAATGCTGAAAAACTCCTTTGATGTTTCTAAATTGTGAAAGTTTGCTATTTTTTTAAAAGATGAGCTTCAGTGAGGGAAAAATAGTGATGCACGTGCCAACTCTATAAAATCCAGAGCGCCACATCTCTGCAGATTCTTCACATGATTTAAACTCTTTCCTCGGTGGTAATGTGGTCTTCAGCAGATCATGAAACATCGCCGCCGCTGAGACAACTGTGTGAGATTTATGCACCCGATGTGAGGAAGGCAGCGATGCGCCGAGCGCCTGGCATGACGCCTGTGTAAACATGTGTTCCTGTGTTTACACGCAAACATGGTTGTGTGTAATTAGCGGCCTAACCCAATCAGTGTGTGTATAATTACAGTCATTAGTGTCGGAGCCAAGCTGCCATGCTCTCTAAACTAGGCAATAAACATGGCTCCTCTCCTGCTGCAATCGAGCGCTCATCGTTCTTATTTACTGCTTTCATATTGCTGTAAATTTTATGCAAGCCTTGACTCTGCTCCCGCACGTCGCCTTCTTATCTCCTCTTGCTGCTTCTCTGTCACTTTGGTGCTCCGTGTTTGTACAAATCCTCTGCTGTGATCTCCGGGGTTAGTTAGTGGTGCGACTGATGAAGCCTGATGCTTTATGAGCGCCCCCCCCCCCCCCCGACGGGTTGTGTCAGGCAGTCACAGAGTCAATGCTGCCGGCAGCAAACAGCACCAGTCTCTGCCTTCACTCTGCACTGGAGTTTCTCATGTTTCAGATACACTGAGGTGAAAGGACAACGATTTTTGATAACAAATCAATAAATCTAAGACTGGAGAATAAAAACTGTTAAGAAACACACTATAAAGATAAGAGACTTACATTCATCTGCTATGTGTTAAAGTACTTAAAAACATGGTTGTTAAGATTTCTATATTGTATTAAATCATCTAATCATCGTCATCTAATTTCCATGTTGCTGCTGTATTATGATATAATCAATACCAATAACATTAATCAAATTAGTCAAATACCTTTTTGGAAACTTGTGGATGAAAAATTTACAGTGACAGCTACATTTGTCAATTTAGTAAGTACACATAGATACAACTGGAGCCGAATAATATAAAACATATTAGGAACAACTATCAGTATACAATGGCCTGAAATGGGCCTGCGCCTGAAACCTTACCTGGGAGGTACTAAGTTTGTGGGGGCCTCAGCTGGTGTGCGGACATTTCCTGGCGCTCTGGTTTTCATCACTTCTGTGCAGCACGTGTCAAGTTTGGATGAGCGTGCTTTTAAAAACTGAATGACACTGAGCAACATGGGATGGTTGTTTGTCTTGTGTGCCTGTGATACGCTGGCGACCTGTCCAGGGAGTGCTCCACTTCTCAGATAATGTCGGCTGGGTTTGGGTCCAGCCCCACCCCCCCCGCAAACCTCATAATAAGCGGTAAAGATAATGGACGGATGGATAGAACAACATGCCCATTATCTGTTGCCCTTTGATAGATGTGATATGATATCAAAGTGTTTCCGTTGGTGCTTTCAGTGTGAATATCATGTGCTGCTTTTTTGCTTCTGTTATTTACAGATATAGATAATATTTTACACTCTGAACTGCAGCACTGAGTCTGTTTGGGCCATGAGAGCCACATCGTTTTCAGAGAGCTCCCTTAGTATGTCATAAAAAGCTGAAACTATTAGTAAAAAAATACATATTTCTACAAGGAACATCAATAATGTAATGATAGGAACTTTTCACAGTATGTTTCCAAACAAATAACTTTGCAACTCAACTATAAAAGAAGCCTCTTCCTTTTAGCCGTTTTCCGTCCTCTCCGTTCCCCCTCTACCGATCCACGACGTGAAGCCGTGACACACCAGCTGCTCGGGAACAGCAGGCCACGTAATCATAATAAATTCCTTTAATAAAGGCATATCTAATGACAAAACCTTCACACCGTGTTGATTGCTGTCAGTGATAGCGACGGTGGAGAGACATTGCGGAGATATCCCCTTTGCCACCAGTAATGAGATTTACGCACTGAATGTACTGTATATGTCTGCCATGCAAATATCGTGACACATCTGTTGCCTTATAGATGTGTGATTTTCATACATATGGCATTTCGGATAGGTGTGTGTGTGTGTGTGTGTGTGTGTGTGTGGGGGGGGGGGGGGTTACCATAATGGAATGAAATAAATTAGGGATCCTCATAATAAAGAAAATAAAGAAAATGGAAGAGAAAAAAGAGGATGGATGGGGGACGCTATGGAAGATGCTTTCATTCACTGTTTTTTATCTCATTCCATGTTATTATATTCGCTCAATCAAAAGCCCTCTTATGCATACATCTATATGAACTGCCTCTCCCGCTCTCCCTCTCTGGCTCATTCGCAATTATGAAGGAAAGACAAAGAAAAGCGATTCATCTTTCTGTCGTGGCCCCTTAATGATATCATTAAAATGACTGACAGCTTTGAATAGCATTGGAAATTTACCCCAGTCAAAACAAATCTGATCCGTTTTGGAAACAGTGCCTGGTGGTTCGTTAGGGGAGAGGTGCAACATGGGTGTGTGCACGTGTGTGCAAAAACCAGGGTGAGGTGGGGACGGGGTGGGGGGGGCAGTTGTTAATGAGGGAGACCTTGGGGGGGGGGAGTACTCCTGCAGGCAGGTGCCCCCCCCCCCCCCCCCTCACAAACACCCTCACCCTCCTTTCTCACTTCCCTCCTACACCCGATCCCATCTGTGCCACATTCATTTTCATTGCCTTAATGAACATAATAAATATATCTCCTCTCCATTGATGAATGCTATTTGACAGCCATGGGGGTGGCAAGCAGGAGTGGTTGGGCCCTTGATTGGAGTGTAATCATTGTTAAAGGCGCAGCATGAATAATGTATTCAGATTGAAGAAGAGACATAACACACACATGCGCACACGCACGGACGTACACAAGTGTCTGGGCCCACGGGGTGTTTCATTCACAACTTGGCACTCCTGCTGTTATTATCATCATCAGCTTTGTTCGTGCTAGATTGTGTGTGAAAGAGCGAAACACGGTGGGCAACGCTTTTGTTGTACGTGAATGCTAAACTCTGATCAGCTGGTGGATGCACACAAACGCAGGCACTTATATTATGTAGGATCTCAGACTCCCCCCCCCAAAAACACACACACACACACACACGCACACGCACACGCACACGCACGTAAGATGACTCACGTTCTCTCATCTTGCCGGATGCCATGTTCTCGGATCCGGGCCTGCAAACAATTATAAAATGAAAAACAAACCTGTTTGTCATCAAATCTCTCTTGTCGTCTTGTCTCTCCCTATTTGTGGTTCATTGTTTTTTCCACTCCGCACTTGTTCACCTTGAAGCATTTGGCGTCGCTCTCCTTCTCATCCGCCACTTCCTTCAGTCTCTTTACCTCCACCTTCAATGTGTCATTAGCCTCCTGAAGATGTCTGACAAAGTGAGGGCGATACAGAGGCAGACTTAGGCAGGAAAAAATGTACGTGGAGAGGCAGACGCCGAGAACGACAGACGCCCATTATCATCAAGAGACCCTTGTTAACACGGCAGACAAACTATTCCACCAGGCGACTGCAGTGGTGTCTGTGTTTCTCTCTTTCAGAGCAGCCTTTAACTAGCAGTTCACATTATCTCTGACACACAAGCACACACACACACACATCATGGTCCAGTATAATGAAATTATGTTTCTCTGCAGCCAATTATCACTCACTCTTGTGGCTATTTATTCCAGCACTTTGTAATGCCATCAGTTGTCAGACTCCTGAGCTATTAAAAACACTTATTTAGATGTTTATTTTTACCACAATACAACATGAAATTGCTTTATTTTATGGGAGTAGACATAAAATGTTCCCATTTATGGAATATTGAGGGAAGGTGCAGAGGACGAGGTGGAAACATTCTCCGAAAACACACTTTTATGTAGCCCATGTGTTCCAGGTGTATAAAGAGTGTTACACACCGCTACAGGTTACAGTAACAAAAACATAAGAACAAAAAACACACAACAAACACACACACACACTGAGGAAAGAAGCAGACACAGACAGATGTGGTGCTGCTAGGCGGGGCTAAGGAAGGCATGGCACCACAGGGGGGCGGGATGACAGAACACGGCGAGACCACTTTGATCTCTGGAAAGAAGAGTATGTCACGCCCATATCAGTGTGTGTGTGTGTGCGCATGTGTGTGTGAATCATGATGATGCATACATGCAGAAAGACTGTCAGATGCGAGAATGTCAGAGAGTCCACCTGAACACACCTGTACATGCACATACTACATAGACAGACACACATGCACTTTAATCACCAGCTCTCTTCTCATGAAAAAAGGTGACTTACAAGTATATTACACGGGATTCGGACACAAAAAAACAACATTGTACTGTAAATACGAGTGAACCTGGAGGCCTCAGAAAGAAATACTCACTCGTTCTCCTTAGTGACCATGAGCAGCAGCTTGTTTTGGGCCTTCATCTGTGCTGTGAGGTTCTCGCTGGAAGCCCTGGAAGAGGAGGACAGACTTCTGTAATTTTAAAAACCACACATCGGAATTGTAGAAGGATATATAATATAATATATATTTATATGTGGCCAGTTGAAGAGTGGCATTCTGCAGCAGTTAGAAATGGACAATAAAATGCAGTAAACTCAGAATAAACAGAAATAGTATGACACGTTTTTTTTCCTTAAAATAAATAAATATATGGAGTGTTAATTGTATTTATGTGCGGGGCTGCAGGTGGAGTTGTGGGTTGTGGTTGACAAATGTTAGGAAGGAAAAATAAAAAAACTGTTATACAAAAACACTTGAATTCAAATTCCTTAGATATTTAAATATCTATAAAATGATTGAAGAAAAGTGTGTTCGTACTTTTGTTCAGTAATCCAGCGGTTGACGTTGGTCATGACCAGCTGGCTCTCATGGCGAAGGTTTGCATTGTCAGACAGCGTCTCCTCCAGCTCTGCCCGGAGCCTGTTCGCCTACAACACAGAGTCAAGTGTCATTTATAACACGACACAAGTACGACACAAGTACTTGTGCTACTATTTGAATGGTTACAATATAACATGCTTTGTTTGATTCTTTTCAAGACCCTCTTGTGTAGTTTCCTTTCTTATAAAAACCCTCAGATTTTCTCTGACTAGATTGGTGACGAAACCTTGATGACCAAGCAGAGGTTTACATCGCATACAATATAAATGTGGGAGTTAAAGGTGTGAATTAAAGACAGGTGACGATGGGGATAAGTGAGGCCCTTAGATGGGAAGCTATGAAAGGGTGAAAATATAAAAAATAGAGCATAATGGCCACACAAGCGAAAAATTAAGTAAATGGGAAATAATTGGGGATAAAGAGAAGGCGTTTGCAGACACAGGTCTAAATAGCAGGGTGAGATATTAGGCAGGTGCACAGGAAGAAAAGACGGGAGGGTGGGGGAAGAGAGCAGAAGCAGCCGGAAGACAAGACTGGAGAGAGGGGAAGACGGGTGTGGGGCGGCTGAAAAGGAGGATGGGATGGCACGCCAAACTGCTGACTTTTTTCATTCTGCTTATCAGTCAGGACCTCTCCAGGCCTAAACTCCGGGGACCCCTGACACACTACCCTTATCGCCATGGAAACACCTTGATATACCATACCATCTTCCCAACAAAGACTTGGGCAAACATGAAAAAGTTTCCAATATGATTTATGTGTCCAGAAAGGTCACGTGATTAATCTGAAATGTCAAAATATCAACTGCGGTGCGAGATGAATCGGGTAGTGTGGGCCCATGTGTGTATGTCAGGATGTATATCTATATATAAAACATCTTCAAATATC
Source organism: Hippoglossus hippoglossus (assembly GCF_009819705.1). Taxonomy (NCBI): domain Eukaryota; kingdom Metazoa; phylum Chordata; class Actinopteri; order Pleuronectiformes; family Pleuronectidae; genus Hippoglossus; species Hippoglossus hippoglossus. The sequence continues at coordinate 9,109,781 of NC_047170.1, read as the reverse complement.
TTCCTGTTGATGTGCAATGTGGAAAATGTGTTAAGTGTGACACAATAATTAGAAAAAAGTCCGGAGAAAGTGGGGCTCCAAAAGTCTGAGGCCACTTTGGGAGCCCCCTGAACGTATTTCAGCCACAACAACACGATATAATAAAGGCGTAGTTCAAGGAGAGTAAAGATCGACGAGACGCCATTACTTGTGCAGTAAAGGTGTGAAGATGAAACAATAAACTTCAGAACATCACAGTGTTTTTTGGGGGGATTAAGGAACAGATGCATTTCAACAAACAGGGCAATGACAAAAAAAACTGCGGGAACAATAAAATAATATCAAGCAAATCATTCAACTTTGAAGAGTAAACAGAGTCTGGGTTATTTATCATAATTACATTTATCAACGAGGGAATAGATGGTGAATCCCCTGTTGTTTGTGATTCCGTTTAAGTTTTGTTTCATGCATTGATGAATCTCCTTGTAAAGAACATATTGGCAGGAACAGCACGTTAATACACCAATAACATTATCTACAAAAAGCAGTGTCAAAGCACACTGTTCAAACAACCCACACTGACACATCTGCACACACCGCCGCCGCCACGTGCACGAGCACGCACAGACACAGTGGCAGGATACGTGTTGTGCTGTAATGACAGTAATTACCTGTGGTCTCACATTAACACCCCACCCCCCCACCACCCCGACTGTCTGGCTGGCGCGGCTCGTGGAGGGATGTAAATCACAGCTCAAGCCTGATGTTGTGACAAGGGAGGCAGTGAAAAGGTGTGTGAGAAAGAGGGGGCGAGTGTGAGCGAGTGTGAGCGAGTGTGAGCGAGTGTGTGTGTGTGTGTGTGTGTGTGTGTGTGAGTGTGAGAGAAAGAGAGAGAGAGGGGGACATTTAGAGAAAAAGGGAAAAAGGACAAGGAGGTGCGTTTGCAGGGTGGTGGGGGGGGAGTAAAGTAGCATACCTGCTTAACATTTAGATTGGTTTTGTTGCACAAATATTTTAGCAGATGATGGGGGCTAAAAGGGGCAACGGAATGCATTTGGGACAAGTTTGGTGATACCAACGGTCCTTTCAGGTCCCTGCTAGAAATATGAGTTTACTGCCCATGTGCTGCAGAAGGATTTGGCATCATTATAGCCGCTTCAACAGTATTTATCATTTTGATGGTTTATTTTATCAAAATAAGGCCGAGTTGTCCGGTCCACATCCCACACCTCCTATTGACAATGGATACAAGATGGACTTTGTGAACTTACACAATTTTTTTTTTCAACTTTTACATCTGAATTTACTTTCATGACAAACCACAAAGCATACCTGCAGATGGACAGAGGGAAAAAAAACCTTGTGGGGTCTTTTTCACCTAATGGATTTTCCATCTTTTCTGTTCTCCATGGAGCCGCGGAGTGGGATCACGTTGCACATTAGCTGCGCGGGACAAATGTGCATTTTCACTAGGACAGATCAAACGGTCCAACGTCGAGTGCTGCTCATAATTCAAAGTTAACTTTTCTGAGTAAAGAGAGGAAAATGGAGATGATGGAGAGAGAAAAAATCAGAAACAGCTTGGCTGTTGCTGCCATCACCATCAGACCAGCGGAGCTGAATTTGAGCCATTACTCTGTTCCACTCAGCTCATCAGAGCACATCCTCTCATCAAATTAATGAACACATTTATTGTTAAACACGTTTTTATAAAACATTCATTCATTCTGTCTAATTAAAAGACCCAACAGGCCTGACATCACTTAAATATGCATACTTATCACTCACAGGGTTTGAATTAAAGATCCACAAGCGTGTGTGCGTGTGTGTGTGTGTGTGTGTGTGTGTGTGTGTGTGTGCGTGTGTGCGTGCCATGTGCGTTGGCAGTACAGAATGACGTTTCCTAAGCAGGTCTTCTCACTCTGGGCTTAATGGTGATAATCATGGCGTGACCCAACATTAAGACCGTGTGTGCGTGTGTTTATGTGTGTCCCACTCTCCCTAATGGTGACGATGATGACATGTTCTCCATTAGACTAGTCAGTGGGCCACAGCAGATCTAGCATATTAATGATGCTGATGATGGCTTCTTTAATTACCTTCATCTGCTGCTGCATGGCCTCACTCACTCCTTCTCCCTGAGCCCTTTCATCACACACTCTCCTACGCATGCTGCTGGGTTGTTTGTCAGCGGCTGCCATTATCAAAGTCTTGCATCTATAGCCTGCATGAGCACAACTACATTACTAGCATCGCTAAAAGTTTCTCAACAACTTCCCTTCCCCCATTTAGAGCAGTAGGGATCCTTTGAACAAGGTTTCTGCAGCTTTCAATTGAAGACTTTTTGAATGAAGGAAATTTAAGATCGATGATATTAAGGAATATCTGAATCCCATAATTACCTACACTTTGCCACAATTGAAGAAAAGGTGAAGTGGCCGAGAAGAGAATAACCCTCAAGAGGCAACATTAGCTCACAAACTACAGGCAGAAACAGTAGGTATCTGCCTGTAGTGTTTGTAGAAGATCTGTTATTAGTTCCATGTTGGTCCTTTTTGTAGTTTTATTACAGCGTGCTTATATCTAATATCATTGAGAAAGAACTTCACAACATGGAGATATAACAAACTGTATCTGCTGCCAAAACATTCTCTTAAGAAAGTCATTTTAAAGCACTAACGGAAGCACCATAATAATTTTACGCAGTTGAACCTCTTTAAAGCCTCAAAATCTGATCATAAAGTTTAAGATTTTTTAAGGTCCCACAGAAATCTTGTTTAAATCTGTACAGAAACCTTGTAGAAGTAACTGAGGCTAGTTTTAGTTGAGACTGAAATGCCTCTATAACACTAACACATGCTCAAGTCTTTGATCAGATGTTTTTTTTAAATTACATAATTGCAGCTTTAAGACTGCATCTCATTAAGTCAGATTTATTGTAAGGATCTTTGTGTTTGGATAACATTTAATTTTGGATGGCTCTTTTGTTAAAGGGTTTGAACAAAAATGTGCATTGTCAATGGAAGGTCTAGAAAACACTTCGATGTTCAGGTGATCGTCCTGCAGCTCAGCTCCACTGACAGCAGCAACACAAAACCACAATTTAAAGTTTTTATGGTTGCTGAATTGTTAAGTTTGCATGTTGCATTTCCTAACTTGATAAATGATTCCAAAATAAAATTATATGTAGCACTGAGGGGACGTTTATATAGAAAAAGTTCACTTCTCTACAGCCAATCAGCCCAAACCTCAGTGACGCTGGGTTATCAGAGAGCATCATACCAGTCTCTTGTGGTATGATTTGACAAGTTCTCTTGGCCAGAAACATTCATACAAGATGTAGAATATTGAAATGGAGAAGAACTGTACGTACGTGTTTATTTTATTAACATGAATCACTTTAACCACAATTTTTTTATTTGTTCGGAGAATGACTTTGAACAGTGTAATATTACAAAGCTCTTCTCTGTGAACAGGATTTTCATAGAATTCAACTTGTGGTTAAGGAGAGAGGATTGAAGGTTGAACATTGGGTGATAATTACAATAATAATCATACTTAATTGTATTAATTAGACACTGTTAAAAGAGTGGCAGGCGTGTAATTCTGTAAACCTTGAATAAGGTCACAAACACACAGGTAAATAAAAGTGAACTGGAAAAATCCACAATGAATTTGCCTTGGCATCTTGCCCAAACTAAGTAAATACACATTTTCATTGTTTTTTATAAAACGTCCACTTAACAAAATTAAATATGAGTTAAGAATGAGAGAGAAGCAGCTTTTACATACGTGTCATTGAAGAAACAATTAGACCGCTGTTATATATTTTGTTGACTTGTGTTATTACATTATCCAAAATGTTTCCAAAACTATTCAAACCCATTTTTATTCAAGGTAACAGGCCATTTCATTTTGGTCGCCATTTAATTGCATCATATATCTGCATTACCCCTGGCTTTGCTCTTCTCTGGTATAACTTCGAAAGCAATGGACGTATAATGAAGGAAAAACACAACACCAGCCAGTCGTGTGTTTTTTCCATCTACTGTTTCACTTTGTGAATAAAACTTTAATAAATGCGCTTTAGTCAGGTCAAATAGATTTTAATCGGCAATGGTGGTGACGACAACCACTCCCATGATCCACTGCATCATCAAACTAGGTCTTTTGTAATTCGTTTGATTAAAGATCCCAAGTGGGTGTATCCCAAGTTATATATTTTATTTTATATTTTTTATATTTCAAGAACCACAGACACACAACTCTCCTTTGTGCTTGAAGACAGTGTGTGACAGTCAAGAAGGAGAAAGTTAGAGTCAACATGAGGGAAAAAGGGAAAAAAAACGTGGTTACTTTGTCCGTCCGTCTCATCTCTCAAATGACTTACGGCTCTGTAGCTTAATGAGCTGTGTTTGAGCGCGATGGGACAGAAGGACACACACGCGCACACACACATTGAATAAACACGACGTCCATTCCGTGGTTAAACAGTCCGAGGACGGTCCATGTCTTTCGATTCATCAACCAAACAAATGAGCTTCATTTATCTGTCCTCATTTCTCCAACATCAAACCTGTGCGAGTGTGTGTGTGTGTGTGTGTGTGTGTGCGCGCAATGACGGTGATCTAGTGTGGCTCATTCCGAGCTAATTGGAGCAGGCTTGGGGCCTCTATCAGGTATAATGAGTGAGATCAATGAACGGATAAGAACCCACACAGCTAGTTACAGGTAAAGATGGACGTTTGTGTACGATTATACCAAAATGGTTAGATGATGGCAAAGTCAGGCGGCTAAATTGCTGTCCATCACTGCTGAAGTTATGAATATCAATGGAAGCGAATGAACATATCCGTGGCCCACCTCCATGTCTCACTGCTGCATAAAAAGTGTCTGGGAACAGTTTGTGATTCAGCGTCATGGTCAAGGATATTTAAGCCTGGACCGGTCTCAGGCACCCCACTGACTCAAAGTGATTAAAAGCGACTGTCTAATTGTGTTTCTATAGGATGACACAGATAGTTCTGAAGATTTTTGGCAACTCAGAAAAGTTTATGGGCATGAAAACACACTCGTAAACTTTTGCTATCCGAAAACTTCTCTGCAAATTCTCATTAACACTGTTTGAAATCTTTTACTCCATCGCTGAAAGAAGCGGACGTAAACACACTAATGACTGTGATTGTGTGTGTGCGTGCCTGTGTGTGAGGAAAAAAGAAGAGAGAGCGGGACGATCTGATCAGTCACAAAAACATGCCTCGTGTTTACCATGACTTGTATTTGAACTGGACCCATGCAGAGGGACAGGATCGCGTGATGTGTGTGTCTGTTTGCGTGTGTGTGTGTGTGTGTGTGTGTGTGTGTGTGTGTGTGTGTGTGTGTGTGTGTGTGTGTGTGTGTGTGTGTGTGTGTGTGTGTGTGGAGCAGCATACATGCAAGCGCAAAGTTGACCAGCAGCTAATATCCAAATCCCTTCCTTCATATCAGAAAAGAGACACTAAACACATAAACAAAGAAAAACACAAACACGATTCAGCGGGAAACACACACACACACACACACACACACACACACACACACACACACACACACACACACACACACACACACACACACACACACACACACACACACACACACACACACACACACACACACACACACACACACAATGCATACAAAGACATACCCATGGAAAAAAGACAGAGCTATCCTGAGGTTCAGCTACTGTGCACCGAGGCAATTTGTAATATAGATTTCCTCTATAGGCCACTGTAGTGTACCATTTACCATTTCAAACCCTTTGATTTTTTTTTTTTTCCAACGGTGGATAATTCATCTTCTGCTGGTCAATAACAGCGATTGGGACCTAATGAAGGAGTCATCGTCAGAGTGGTCATCACACCCGTGTTTAAACACTGTTTGTAGACAAATTCATTGGAAAGCTCGTCTGTTGTGGAGATGATGGAAAACAGCGAGGATGCAAAAGGGGAAACGTATGGAATTCGGAATGAGGGAAAGATCCAACCACACACAACTTAAAGCAAATTCAGAGACGCTGCAGATAACCGCACACTTCTATTCAGACGCCAGTTTATCACAATTATACTTTTCCTCCAGTCTCGGCTGCATCTTTTTGGAAAGTTGGAGACTAAAAGGTATAGTCACTTTTAAAGATTTGTATATTAACCGACTATTTGTCTCATTCCTTTTTCTTTCCCATTTGTTCTGTTAATTACAGATAGAGCATTTTTTTTCATCTGTGTGTCACTAACTTTGAGTCTCTCCCTGAAGACAGAGGGATTTATAGGCTCTTGTTTGGCTGATGGGAATCCAAAGAATCTGGTTTCAGTGAATTATGCCACAATGGGATGAGGAACTGGGAATACTGGATGGTGGATGATGTCTGTTTTAATCCATTTCAAATTGATGCATAGGCTTTGTTATTAAAAATCTGAATTGGATCTAAACTTTCCTAACATCTCCTCTGATTAATGTAAATTTGCAGATGGCTCTCTGACGCAACTTTTCAAACATGACCAGAACTATGTGCCATGTGGGTTAGGGTTTAGGGTTAGCCATATACTGTAGCCCTTAGCCAGTTAGTTTAGCTAGAAGACAAGAAGCAGTGGAAAAAGCTCGCCTGGTTCTCTGCTAAATGTCTGGGATCCTCAGGGTGATAAGAAAACTGTGCCCCACCAGAAAGTGGTCTTACATAATGGCCACACATTTGCAACTTGTCATTTTTACAGTTGGGTTTTCAAACAAGCAAGATATAAAATTTCAGTTAGTTCGATTTTAATCACGTTTGACCAGAGCCAAGATACATATTTAGTGAACTGATATGAGAGTGGGATTGATCTTTCTTATCTCACTTCAAGCATGAAAAAAAAAAAAAAGAATAAGCATATTTCTAAATTATCAAATTATTGGATTGGGAGATTGTCTGCAAATAGTGAAGATTGTTTTTTGCGTAGGCCTGTGTCTGACTTTTAGTAAAATTGTATCAATAATGGGATTACATATGTTAGGTTAAAAACGAGTTTAGAAAATTTATCAAAGCAAGTTGCAAATGAAGAAAATCAAATTAGCGACTTAAGTTCTTGTTTTAGGCGCCTCAGCAGTTCTGACTGATGAATAACAGTGGAAAACAATTCATTAAATTAGATTCAAGCTAATTATATTATAGAAAATTGTGTAATTTTAATCATATTCTGATGTATAGCCAGCCTTTACATCAGAATACAAAATAAGCTTATTCATAGGAACCGTATCAACAATTTAAAAAGCCTATTTCAACTGAAAGAAACTGTTGCTTTGAGTAGAAAAGAAACAGACTTTTACTTTATGCTTGGCAATTTATAGACATTGTCGTGTTTACTTCACGCAAGACTCTGACATACCAAGTTTAGAAATAGATGAAGAACTCTTCGCTGGGACTTGCTTGACTGACCAATCAATTGGCTTAAATCAGAGTCATACCGGCCCTGGGCAAACACGGTGCACTAATGTTAGAAGAAACAAGAAGAGCTGCACTTTGCGGGCTTCATTATTCACGAGGGCAGAATGAAAAAAAAAAAAGAAGCGTCTCTGCTATATTGCCATTTAAAAGACCTCTATTAATGCTGCTTTTGCCTGTTTCCGCTGACCAAAACAGGTGGAACAACACTGCACCCCACACCCTTTCCATGTTTGTAGGTTTTATTCCGAACAGTGAGGTGGAATAAAGACGCAACATTCAGCTAAAGGGGCAAAGTGAGGGAAAGTGACTAAAAAGAGAAAGAAACTCAGAGAGAAGAAGACAAGGAAACAAGTTTTCAAGAGGGAAGGGCAAAAAGAGAGCAGGAGATTAGAGAGAGAGAGATAAAGAAAGAAACAAAGGCAGGAAGAAAGAGAAAGGGGGAAACTTTAAGAAGAGTCTGAACAAAATGTAACATCAAGATCCCTGGGAGTGCCAAAGTAGATGGAAGCTTTAGAGTGAATTCAAAGTTTGTCGAATCTAAATGAACATCAGCTCCCCGTCCTGGCTCTACCCTTAATTATCCATTCTGCCTTTGTACAGCAGCAGCTCAGCTCTGACAACCGCTCTCCCCTGAGATTCCCCCCGACGCTCCCAGCCAGAACATTAGGGAATATCAGGGAATATTACTCCCAGGAATTAACGCTCCAAATCACCTTGCCAGGTTTAGGTCCCGCACACACACCCCTCCCTCTCTTGGACAAGATAATCCAGGCTGTAGCACCGGATATATGCCACTAATCATCAGAAAGGTAGGGGCTGTGCAGGAGGGAGAGAGGGAAGGAAGGAGGGCAGAGGAAGACTTTGGAGGGCGAGGAGAGGAGGAGAGGAGAGGAGAGGAGGGGCCCATAAAAAATGGGTCGGGTCAGTAATATAATTTTAATATGTTGACAGGCAGAATAAGTACAAAATTATATTTAAATGATATGAAGCTGTAAAATTGGTTTACAAAGAGTATAATAGTTCAAATGACAAACACCTCACGTGTCCAACACCGTGTGCCACTTAAAACAAACCCTGCAGATGATTTGTCGAGGCTGTGTCACTCAGGTCTGGTGTGTATCTATTTACCTGCCCCTGTGAATCTTGTCTCCCGCTCTCTGCCTCGAGTTTATGACTGACGGCCTGTTGAAGGTTCGTCCTGAGCTCTGCCACCTCCGTCTCCAGCGTCACGGCCATTGACCTGCATGCACAAACAAAAACACTCTAACATGTAGTCTTACAGAACTAAAAAGGTTAGAATGTAATAAAAATCAATCTTTTTATTTTTACTTAATCGTCATCACACATTCCAACATTTTAGATACATTTTTAAAAAGAAATTTCAATCTTTCAATCATTTTATTTACCATTAACATAATTGTAATTCTTAATATAACATTTAATAATGATCATTATTACCATAAATGTTCCTAAAACCAAACACACACACAATACATTTATTTTATTCCGAGATAAACTTTCTTAAAAATTCAGAGTTGTAGGAGTTTAATGCAGAGTATGTGCGAGAATGTGAGTATGTGTGTGTGTGTGTGTGTGTGTGTGTATTTATGTGTGTGAGTGTGTATGGCAGTCGAGCTAAGGGAATGTGAAGGGGATCAATATGAAAGGGTCTATTCCTGCCACGCAACTGTGCGCCTGCATGTGTGCGAGTCAGTTACTGTCTGTGTACACGCGTGCGAGCCGGTTTGTGTGTGCCAGCTGCCCTGGCTACAGCAGGATCAATACGACAAATGATTACCATTTCCACAAACCTCCCTCCGCAGCCGCGCTCCGGCCGCTCACTGAGCCTCGACACCCCATAACAGCCCCGTCCACACAAACACAAACCCGCGTCACTCTCGACACACACCTCCAAAAGCAAAACGTGAAAATGACAAATTTACAGGAATAGAATAAAGAGTAAAAAAAAAAATGTGTCAGGCCTTTTACAGGCAAAAGTTTTGGGACAGTGATGAGAAGTGAGTCCATTATAGATTTTACAGTAAAAAAAAAAAGAAAGAAAGAAAGAGAGAAAGACTGATTTGGGATTTGAAAAATATAGATTTTTTTAATTTGCACCTAAACTGACACCTCCAAAAATACAAAAATAAAATAATGCAAAGTTCAACATGTATTCCTCTCAATCCATCCATGATTTTTTTTTTATTCTTACAGCTCATTTTGTCTTATCAATGTCAAACACCATGCCCTATGTAAAGTTACAGTACGATCCTGTTTTCTTAAAAGTTGCAGCTATTTATTATAGGATCTGCTGAGAGTTTTCTGTGTTTCACTTTAAAAACATGACAAATGATTAACCTGTTGCTATAAAATATTCAATAAATGTTTGACTAATTGACGAATCATTTCAGCACAGGTCAGGTATCATCTGTTATCTTTATATCTTTATTCGACAACGTGCGGTCGAAGATGACAGAGAATGAGCAGTGTGAGAGATGGATGCTGAGATGCAACACAGATCCCAGCTGGATTCCTCTGCCTCTTTTTTGTTTTAATAAAGAAAGTCAACATACAGCATCCATCACACAATGATAATCCCGGCAATAGCTCGGCAATTTGAATTTTGTAATGATTAATAAAAGATTGATACAAAATCTGTAAAAAGTTCTAAAAAATATAAAATCAAAAGAAATTAAAGTTGACACTGCTTCTCAACACACACGCATTGATTGAGCAGTGAAGTTAAAACTGAAACTAAAAGAGGGACTCGGTGATTGGTGAAAAGCTGAAGCAGAATCTGAGCAGTCGAAACACAAAAAAAGAAAAGACAATGCCTGATAGATTGGTCCACGGAGAGAACACATGATAGGATGAACAGAGCGGGAGAAAGAAAGGGAAGAAAAAGAGAGGAGGCGTCCTGTGGAGAAAAGGAGGGGATTTCCCACAGCACAGATGGAAGCCATTAGCATGGTGTTGTTGCTTAAAAACCTTTCATGTCTTTGCAGTTATTAGATAATACTGGGCTAACAGTAAACAGCTTGATTCTGCAAATGGCTATAATATGCAGACACAGCGATTGTTTTACCATCCAGTGCCTAAAATTGGTTCAAATGCAATAAAATGCAATAATTCAGAGTGTAACCTATAAAGTCTCCATGCCGAGTTTTAAATTGCCGGTTGACGGAGAAAATGTTCCATGGCTCGACTTAACCAAAAGAAACTCCCCGAGACGGAGACCGTTGCAGTGAGGTCATGTTGAAGCCAAAGCCGCAACCGCAGCTATGTGCGCACAAACAGGAACACACAAACACACTCTCTACTGGGTGATACATGCGCGCTGATGTCATCGCCGCAGCGCTGGTGACACACAGGGGTCACCCAGGGGTCCCACCTTTGAATTCTGAACTCCGTGACCTAACATCTGCTTACCTACCGTGTCCCATCAATGCGCAATTTTGATATTTCTACCAAACAGAAATCGTCAGTCATTTGCATTTGACGTGTCTGGGTATTAAAATCCTTAGAAATGATAATTTAAGTCCGGATAAGTGAGACACTTTTGAGTTTAGGTTGTGATGTGTTCAGCACATGTTGAGTTCAACAGCCTACCGTCCTGCCGCACATAAAATAGCTAAATGTTTTTGATTACTGGGCTCACAGTGGGGACGATGGGAAAAGGGATAAGAGAGGAAGCTTCTCTCCCTCTCTCCCTTCTTACCTTATTTTCTCCTCTGCTAGCTTTCCCTCTCTCAGACACCCTTCCATCCGCCTCACTTCCTCTGCGCGGGCTGCCAAATCCTCCACTGAGCAGGAGACACAGAGAAAAAGGAAAGTGTGAGACACAGAGCAACAGTTCACTTCAGACACTCGTGGTTAGGATTCATTAGAGGGGAGACCTAATTCAAACCACAGAAAGAAATTACATTTTTCCAATTTGCGATAGAAATAAAAAATTGTCCCGTATATATATATTTTTTTTCCCAGGCCCGGTTGGTTTCGTTTTCATTGTATTTGAGAGAAATAATAAATATGCAAGATGAGTAGAGATTTCCACCGTGTTTCACATCATCCAGCAGACCAAGGTTAATGGAGTGATTTACAAAACATGTATACGCTGAGGTGATTATTGATTCAGCGTGAGAAAAAGGGAAAATATGAACTGCGAGTCACCTTCAAAGGCAAAAACCGGAGAAGGGAAAGGAGTGGACGTATTTCACTGATTACACTAGGATGTGGCAGCAGCCCTTTTGTCGAGGCGCAAAAGGAGTGCTTCCCGACCTTGTCAATAGATGGCACTCTTTACCTTGAGCAGGCCACTTAAGCTCATACTCTGTGGCTCTTCAATCACATTCACTTTTCAGCTGTCTCTTCCGTCCACATGCAATAAAACCCCATTGTCCTACACTTAGTAGTTTAGCACATCCAACGGATGAATAATAAACCACTAGTCAGGTTCCTTGGTTAGGTTTGCTTTTGCAGGCCCCCTTTTTACTTTGAATTTAAAATTTGGGATTTCCTTCCCTCTCCCCTTTTTTGTTCTGCATGCTGTTTTGTGAGTCAATGTTTCTTCATAGCTCTTAAAACCTTTTCACTAAATTCAGTATTCATTGAATATAACATAAACTGTCAGCCATCGGTGGCCAAGGCTAGTGAATATTGAGAAGGTGTGTGCACTGAATATGTAGAGGAGTGTGTGTGTGTGCGCGTGTGTGTTGAATATCTCAAGGATGGACCTTGACTTTGTGGGTGCGCATGTGTTATTTGAGTGTGCGAAAGAGAAATTGAGAAATGTTTAGTATATTGGTGTAATGCTTTAAGAGCCACGCACCGTGGTAGTGGTGGGACAGACTGAATCGGAAGAGGCCAAAACCAACACCAGAGAGGAGGAAATACGTCAAATCTACATTTAGTAAAACCATGATTAATTCATGGTTTTTGCAGCATCCAAACTGTTTAAACTGAACTCTTGAGAAAAGTGAAGCGTTAACTAGAATTCCCAAATATTCAACGATGCACAAACACTTTTATTCGAGTGTGTATGAGCATGTTTGTGCCCTTATTTTATTTTTTTCGCACAAAGCTCAAGGTGAAAGTTTGCTATGATTCTAAATAATCAATAAAGCAGAGATTTGTGAAAACTTGAGGTGGGGTTCAAATTCTCATTCAGGGCATTAGTATCCGATGTGACCTCAGTGACACTTCCAACCAGGAGAGACAGCAGCTGCGTAGAATGACCATTTACAGAATCTCTGCTGTTAGCAGACAAACACACATGGGCAGAGGAACACACACACAAATATAAAAATGACCAAATACAATAGAAAAGTTTCCACATTAAACACAAACTAAAACGATCCACAAAGGATTCTAGATTTCTTGCTACTTGAAGAAGAAGAGAAGCCTATATTATGATGTTCGGGGTCTTTGACAACCTGTTTTCAGTGGCTCCGCGAGTTAAGTTATTAGTCAACGATTTAAGATCCTGGGTCCCTCCCTGTCTCACTTTCTTGACCTTCTTACACAACTTAAGGTGCGACGTTAGTCCGTAATCTAACTCTCGCTTGGTCTCTCCCTCTCAGCGCCTTCATGCGAGCTTCAAAGCCCATCATACAGCATCAGCCATATAATCACAGATCTGCGGTCAGATTACCCTGCTCTCGCTGCTAACCTTTAACATGAGAAGGATGAAAACCAAGCTAACCCTGAATCAGTGGCTGGGCTCGGCTGGGCCCTGCCTGGCCCTCATAAAAGCTTCATAAGGCTTCATAGGGGCTTCCTTTGGCTTTGTTGCGGGATTCGTAGCGGGCTAAGGTGCTCCCGCGAGACGTCCCAGAAGCCTCTCAAGACTCTTTCTCTCTCTTTATGAAGTTTCATGGGCTTGCAACACTGCTTTTGGGTATAAGCCAAAAGGTGCAGGTACACAGCTGCACACACCGTCATGCACACAAATACACCACAAGAAGAAGAAGGGGGAAAAAGAAGAAGAAGAAAAAAATCATATGCACACAACAGTGAACACTCACAAAGACAAAGACGCACACAGAAACTCAAACTCACTCACACATACGCCCTAACACACTCCCCTCTTGCTCTCTCTCCTCCTCGCTTTATTTACAATCCTATGGCAGCGGTACAAGGGCCCGGGGCTATAACACACGGCACCTAATGCTCAAACTGCCAGGTAATCTCATGTCTGACATCCCCCTTTGATAGAAACTGATCAATAGACTCTTGTAAAGGAGTCATTTTCTCTGATGTTTCTACCAACCACTTCTCTCTATCTCCAGCTCTCTCCCCCTTCTCTCCCTCTCTCCGTCCCCGTCCCCCCCCCGCCCTCTCTTTTATTAGCCATACATTTATAATTCATATTTCAGTGGGGCTGAGTTTGCTCTGAGACAAAAAAAAGGGGGGGGCTTCTTTGTGTAATAAAGAACAATGGTGGTGAAATGATGGGGAGAAATGCCAGTGTTTGCTGCTGGTTCCGGTGAACAACAGTTTTGGGGATCGATAGAGTGTGAAATGGGATTATAGCTAGTAATAGAGGTGAATTGGAGGAGAGAGGCCTGTGCATGTGTGCGTCCGGGGATCCAGATTGAATAGCGGCACGCACACACACGCACACATTCACGCACACTCATGCGCACAATAATGATTTCATCATCTTTAGGCAGATGCACATCAGCGGCACAGAGGAGTGGTAATATCACATTTCTGTTTTAGTGGGAGTGTGGAAATATGGATATTGTGTTTTTGTTTATGCCGTTATTTCATTTGTTGTCACATTTATTTCACATTACGGCCAACCTTACAACACATCTTATTCAACATGTAAGATGAAACTATCGGTCATATTTGAATATTTTAAACATTAGCTCTTGCTTGACTTTTTGCAGTTTGGTGTGGCTGTGAATGAAAAGTTTCTTCAATAAACAATAAACAACATTTAGATTAAACCAAATGCAATTTATTGAACTGATTAGCAACAGAATCTTTACTCATCAACACCTTTCTTTTTTGTGTGTTAGACCGAGCATTGGATTTACTTTAAATTACCTATAAATAAAGTGAGTGCAATCTCATCTTGATTGTACTGTATCGTGTGCACTGATATAATCATAGCACCATACGCAGTTTGTGAAGTGTTGTGTGATTTACTCTATGGACTCGCTACGTTGTAAAAAATAAAAAAAACAGGATCTCAACTGCGCTGAGAGTCGTGCAGAAAATGCGTGCTGTCAGAGAGTGACAAATCGCGACGCAGGCAGTCATACGCCAAGTTTCAGCACTTTTTTCTCTCCGTTTTAATCACCCCCTTCTCTCTCGTCTGCGAATCCTCTCCTGACACGGTTTGATTGAATCCAGCTGCCTTCAGACACTTCAATCTCATCCGTGTGACACTTCCCTGGTTCCCAACTCATCCTCCGATCCTCTTGTTTCTTTCCCCCCTTTGACGTTTCCTCCATCTTATCCGTCACATCCCAAAACTACGGCTAAGTATATTCCGAGTTAACTGTGGGATTCAGGTGCCGTGTTAGCTGCATCAAACAAATAAAACGATTTGATGGCAAAAAAATGGCACTTCCATAAAAATTCATATCAGGAGTGAAAAAAATGGTGTGATACTTGTATAAGTATTGCTTTTTAGAGATGCCACCATGCTGATATCTCAGTGCACTTTTAGTTAGCAGATGAATAATTTACAAAACAGTTAAGATGGACAAATAACTAGATATTGATTAATTTCTCAAGCTGACTCCTCACCCAGTCTATTCAGGCCACTGCTGTATCCAGGTAAACAATGCTCCCCTTTGTTATAATAATGCATCCTTATTCTTCTTAAGTCATTACAATCGGCCCTACATTGCTGGATTGTATTTGCTGAAGGTAAAAGCTGAATTATATGTGGTTTTGTGTCGAGCGCGGAGTTGAGGGAATGCGTTTTGATCACAGTCAAAGGCCAAGCTACACAGCGTTGTCCTTCTGTCTCTATCTTGTTAATGAGCAGTATTCACCGAGCAAGCCAGCCACTGTCTGCCACAGAGAGAGACCTCAGATTCATCTCTCTGCGGACAATAGGTGATTGTGCGTGTGTGTGTGTACCTCGGAGAGCGAGTGTGTGTGTGCTAATTAAAGCAGTGGGAGTTGGGTAGAAATGGTTGTGTGCGTGTGTATGTGAGGTGTTTGCCTGGCGTGACCGTAGATGTGTACGTTAATTCTTAATGAGACATTTCTGTGCCCAGAGAGACCCAGCCATCACCATTCCTGCACTGACACACTATACTACAAAGGCCACCACCGGGGCTGTGCATACACACACACTGTAGATTCAAGTTTGATTTAATGGTCTTCTGGTTTAGCTGTATGGTAATGATCTGGTTTGGGTTTGTGTGTGTGTGTGTGTGTGTGTGTGTGTGTGTGTGTGTGTGTGTGTGTGTGTGTGTGTGTGTGTGTGTGTGTGTGTGTGTGTGTGTGTGTGTGTGTGTGTGTGTGTGTGCAGACAGCTAGAGACCAAATCACCACATTGCTGTACCACAACTGGCTAATTTGAGCTAACAGCAGTGTGGCTGGCCCTACAACAAAAGGTAGGACACACTGTACAGCTCCATAGTTTTGTGTTGGACAGCCAACAGCCGTAACAGTAAATGTAACCCAAAACATCTGGGTTTACGTTGCCTCCATTTGCCCCCACGAGCTGAGTCTTAGGGTTGGTGAGTTGTTTCTGAAAAACTTGTTATCTTATCTGATGAAATCCTCTTCAACTCCCAATAGCAAATCAATAAATAAATAATCGGAAAATAGAAAAAACGCCCTCGCAGGACTGTAATGATTATGACATGAATCATTTCATTAGGACGGCTGAGGTAGACATAGCTAGAAGGAAGCGAGAAAGTGACGGAAAAGTCGGCTTCTAGCAGTTTTCAGGCAGCGCACACCAATGTGTTTTGGGGGTTTTAACAAAGGCCGATGGGAGAAGGTGGGATTTATCGGTTGTATTTTTTCAAAGTGCTGCTTTTGCTAGCATTTTCAGGATTACCACCCCCGGCTTTAACAACAATGTTGCCAAAAGGTTCCAAGGTAGTCAAATGTATAAAGCCAGTGCACATTTAAATCAGGACAACTAACAGATGAACTGTGAACTGAATTAAAATGTCAACTCTTTATGTTAAAAATGCTCATGTTGATGCACCAGGTGAGCTAGTGGGTGCCCCATGTACAAAGGCTTTTGCCTTGCCTGGGTTGGTTCTGACACAGCCCTGCATGTTTTCCCCACTCTCCCCCATACTTGCACAGTCCTACCAATAAAAGCAAATTTCCCATAAAATAAAAAATATATCTATGCTTATACACCCCTTATTTTAACTTACTGTGAAGGGGATTCATCAAACGTGGGTTACTTTAAAAACAAAGGATTTCGCTGTATACTACAAACGTGTATATTTACAGTATACACACTGTCAGCATACGTGGTTGACGGAAAAAGGTATTTGTTGACGGATAAATGGGCAGTTGGAGGGATAAAACAAGTAAGTGATGGATTTGTTGACTGATTGCTACCTGTCGCTTGGTGTTTGCCGCGTAACTCCTCCACCTCTTGGCTCAGCTGCCGGATGAAAGCACTAAGACTCTGTTTCTCTCTGGTGGCACTTCTCATCTTCTCCTCCTGTTTCCGTAACTCCTCCTGAAGCCTCTGCACCTCTCCTCTCTGTGCATCCACCTCCCTGCTCCCTCCTGCAGCCTCCCGCCGGGCCTCCTCCAACTCCTCCTCCGACTGCCTGAGGAGCGCCGCGTGCACCTGTAAAACAAGAAAGGGCCAAAGAGGAACATGGAATGATCGACTGTATTTTCAGGTGCATGCATGTGTAGCATTTGATACGCTGCTAGAACAAGTATCTACAAAGCACTTCGCACATCAAAAAGAGCCCAAAACATGTTTGGAGTGACCACTTATTTTTTGATCTCGCTGCCCCGCTTGCATCTGCTTTTGTCCGTGTGACAATTTGACTCTTTGTCTGTGCTCACACATCAGATTCTGTATCGTATGTGGACACGTGTCCCGTACCACTGATGTTAACGTGGCCTGGAACAATTGGACATTGTGTCCTTAATGTGTCTTGGGGAAGTCTATGTGACTGGTTAACCATAAAACCCTTTTAATTCTGAACAATGCCCACGTCTGTGTGTATGCATCGTAAAAAAAAAAAAAAAATGGAAAAACAAACATGCAGAAAAACATACATGAAACAAACGTTATATTGTTTACACTCTCTCTTCCAGTTTCCTCTTAAATCTTTCACCGGCCAGTAGCTCTGAATTCAGCCCTGAGTACGTATGAATTCTTATGAAAATCTGCACAATAAAGATGAATGTGTATATGCATAATGCATGGGACAAATGTACCCATCGATACATGTGTCCTCCTTGCATGAAACACTCATTATGTGACATTCCACAGGGAGGTAGGGGAGATAGAATGGTCAAGATCTGACAGCAAGAGGGAACTTTACTACAGTGTGTATATAATACAGTGTGTGTGTGCGTGTGCATATGATTGTGGTGAGTGCAACATGTGTATCACTTGTATGTGTCAGAGGACCAACAAATTAATATGTAAAATCAAATGTTCCCACTTCCACCTACGCACCTGCAGCTTCACACACACACACACACACACAGACAGACACACACACACACACACGGATGATGTGTCTATGACTGCCAGCGATGTTGGCACTCTGCCAGGCTACAGTCACCACTTTGAGTAATTTGAATATTTAGTGTCCCATTGAGCTCTTAATTGGAGTCAATTTCACCAGCCTTGGCACTGTTTGGTGCTTTAATTAATGGTGAGGCAATTTGTTTCTGCCAGGCAATCACAGGAAAATCATGAGTGGTGTGTGTGTGTGTGTGTGTGTGTGTATGGGTGTGTGTGGTGCCAGCGGAGATGGCTTGAGTACTCCTCTTTAAAACTTGAATGGGATCTCATGTAGCCCGTGCCAACATTTAGTAAAAAAAAAAGAAAAGGTCAAAATAACACGCTCTCCCTAAATCAGAGGACAGGTCAGCGGAGGTGCGATACTTTGATACCTTTTGAGTATCCGCCAGCTCAAGCTCCAAGTGTGTGACTTGGGTTTTCAGGCGTGTCACTTCCTGCTCCAGCCGGCTGCAAATGCTCACGTGTGTGCGGTGGGACAGCGCGAGATTTTGCGTCACATCCGCTTTTTCCTGGGTTCTACAGGGAGGGCAGCAAATAATTAGCTAGTGCGTCTGGGCTGCCGTGGAATGCATCGTACCAATAAACAAAATGAGAGGGGGAAAAAAAAAGAATAAATCAGATTAGTAGATTTAGCCAAATTAAAAGAAATTACTTTAACAGATTAAATTTTCCCCATGCAATGCTTCTATGCGTCTGTGTGTCATTTGGTAAGCAGACTGTTAAGAGAATGAGAGAGAGAGAGAGAGAGAGAGAGTTGGCGGTGGAGGCAGTAGGGGGAGGGGGGCGGGGGGTGGGGGGGGTGGCAAGACAGGAGAGACAATGACAGGAACCGGGATCAGCAGAGGAGAATGAGAGTTTTATAGACTCTGTTATTACTGTCTCTCCAGCTCCGACTTCATCTGAAGGATAGCCTTTTCACACTCTGCAATGCGCTCAACCTGCTCAGTGCAGCGCTGGAACACAGAGGCGTTAACACACACAGATACAGACACATATGCATACAGAAGAATACGGATGGTGATACCTTATTTGTTCATGTAAATCAGAAACTTTATGAAATAAATCAATGCATTTTTCGACGTGAACAAACATCTCTCACTTATCTTTGAATAAAGCTGTATATGCTCTTGTGAATACATTCTCCTGGTTTGGTGTGATGATAATAATATGCACAAAGTGTAATTGGTGAAGTGCAATCTCAATGCGAGGGACCTACAATCTATGACCTTACCTTCTGTAGCTGCTGGCTGTGTCTTTGCAGGCCGAGATACTCCTCATCAGAGTGAGAATGACTTGTCTTATGAAGCCGTAGGTCACATTCCAACATCAGCTTCTATCAGTGGAGGAGAGAAAGTGAAAACAAAAAAAGCAGATTTAAATATTCTTGTCGGTTTTTAGTCCGTCTCACACTGACTGGAACCAATGGCATCTCAACAGATTGCAGGCATTTTGGTTTGCTAATAACTGACAAATGACACTGATGATGCCATTAAGGAAACAGATCATTATGCATTGCACTCCTTTGTGGATTGATTTGTTGCATGGCAGAGCACAGAGACACATGGCCCCCGTGTTCCCAAAACCCAAACACGAGGGGCTCGACCTTAACTACTGAATGTAGTCAAGGGTAAGTGGAAAAAACTGTTTAATGTATCACTACCCTCAATCACAGCCTATTAGCTGCTATCCTTTGTGTAGGCAAATTATAAGGAAAGAAGAGAATCTTTTCATTACAGCAAAAATATTCCCGAGTCAGAACACGAGCAGTCTACAATAGAGATAGCTATAAGGTATTTCCATTTGTGCTCAGTATGTGAGCATACAACTTCAGCAGTAGCATTTCATTTTTTTATTCAATTCAAGAATTTCTTGTAAACAGGGAACAAAGGCATTAGTGACTTTAAGGTAAGCTGAGTCCAACGCTGGCATGAGGTAGAGAATTAGCGGGACGTGAAGCTCCATAAGAGCTCCTAACCTCTTGATAGGCGCGTCACAATCAAAGTCATTAGCCAGTGTAATAAAGGGCCTGAGATACAGCCATTCTTCAACAGCCTAACTCTTTTATAACCAACAGATTAAAGTTGATTGGATTAAAATGACATTCCGCCCGTCTGACCTTGGTGGCAGCAGTTAAGTTCATCCAAATTAAATTTCTCCGTAATAAAGATGATTCATTTGTTGCTTGACGTAGTAAATATAAAACAGAGAGAAAGAGGGAGAAAAGATTAAGTGACACACGCCACTGCACACGTGCACAAACACACACTTGTGCATGCACGTAAATGCACGAAAACAATGACGCACATGCACACAAAGGAAAGAACCCACACATGCACTCACAGAGCTCAGGCAAGCACCTGGGTGCTCGCGCAAGACGACAGTGACACACATGTGAGTCAAGACAAAGACGAAGACACATCTTCTTGGTGAAAACCAATTTAAGTATTAAAACCAGAATGACACTCCGTAGAGTGCGTACCTCCACCAAGGCCAAACAGTCTCCATATGGAAACACATTCAAATTGACTAGATCTGGATTTTTATTTGGATCTGCAACCAAATAGCACACACTCATAAATATCTGTCCCTCAAACATGTCCAACTTTTTTTCTTTAAAATCCCTGAATTATTATTATTGAAAATTACAAAACGCTCTATTTCAAAAGCGTGTCATGCCCCCCCCCCACACACAGAATTCCGAGGGAGTTTTTGCGTTATCCTGCTAACTAACAAACACAGACAAAAACATCCTCCTTGGCGGGGATAATAATACAGGTGTGTATATTGGAATGAAAGACTGCCCCTGATGGCTACTGGACAGATCACATCTCATCGTATGTTCACATGATCATTTCCCAAACAACTTCATGAATCGTGCCATGGAAATGTTACATGGAATAAACCTGGGCAATGAAAAATGCCGTTTTCAGCTACACCTGGATGCTAATGTGTGTCCTGACCTGTTGTTTGAGTTTATCCCCTTGCTCCTGCAGGGATCCTATCAGGCTTCTGAAGTGGTCCCCTTTTTGTTGGCTCTCCCTCAGCAGGGTCTGATTGGCCTGGAGCTCATCTGTCAGCTGGTCAAGAGCCTCCTGCGAGCTCTCCCATTGGCTAACCTTTTCCTGGTACCGCTGCTCCAGCTCGGCTTGCTCTCGCTTCACAGAATGAGTTTCTAACTGTGACTCTCTTAGCTGTCAATTAAGCATGGTGAAGAAGTGAAAGGCAGAATTTTAGAAAATGTGGAGAATAAGCCTGGAGCTAATGGCACGAAGCATGCAGGGACACAATTTTAAAATACTACTGTAAACTACGGTGCACAAATATAGAAATGAACCAGTGTCTACCTGTTGCTGTGAATACTGTAGTTCCTCTTCTAAAAGTTCCACCTGCCCCTGCACCCTATGAACCTTCTCTATTGCCGCAGCGTACTTTTGTTTCAAAATCGCTACTGTTTCATTCTGCTCCTGGATTTGTGAACTGGCACCGTTGAGCTCCTCCTTGGCTCCTTTCAGCTGCTGATGAAGAAGTCCCATCTCATCCTCCTGCTTCCTTAGCTTCCCTTCAGACGTTTCAACCTGAAAGCAAAAATAATCACATGTACTACGTTTGTTGAGAGGAATAAGAAACGTTCCTCTTTATTTATACAGCTGCAGCCTAAAGGTTTGGCAGAGGGACAAAATTACTAATAGTTTTTATAAGAAAGAAGCAATTTGAATTCCCTCATGTACAGATGCTTTTGAGAATGTTAACAGCTGCCAAATGTGAAAGTGTGGAGCGATTGAACATGCTGAAAATGTTAAAGATGTAGGATGCACAGATAAGGAAGAAAGGCTGAAATTATTGCAGCACCAACCCTCCTCAACATTATCATAATGCCACGAAAATACTTTACCCGATCCGTAATTAAGGCTAAATGTGCGAGAGAAAAAAGTCAAACTCGTGTAAGCTAGTTTGTCTAACATGGTGTACTACACTGTGCTGCTCTACAGTAACCTCTGTCATTAAGAAATGGGAACCCAGGAAGTGAAACCAGGCTTAATCCCGGTGTTACACTAGGAATCCTACCGTAGCTCACCTTTCTAGGGGAGAGGTTGAGAAAGTTAAACCCACTCCAACACTCATCTTGAGTTCATCCACGTTAATCCCGCTGTAATCTGGATCTGAACACGAGGGTTTACGGCTAATGACAGCCAACTAGTTAGATTCCAGTGGTTCACCGCGGCTTGGTTTAACCAGGGATTAAATGGGCCCATCGAGGACTAACGCTTGGTAGAGGGGAGCGTGACTGAGTAGAAAACTTGCTCGTGCAAAAAGGAGAGGAGGAGAGGAGGAAAGACGAGAGGATGTAGGGGCACCCAAAGGTTACCCAAGGAGTCAGTACGAAACACACAAAGCACATAAAGTAAGGTGTCATGTGTCAACTTGCGCTACTTTAATACTCAATCGTAGCTTCCAGACCTGCACTGAATTACAGATATTCTCCTGAATTTACCCAGAGTCAGGACTTTCTGGAGTTTCTCATGCCAGCACGCTTAAAACACCGGATAATGTCAGAGTGAGCCAGTGTGAGAAAACCGCAGAAGATTATCCCGAGGATTCACTGTGAGCGAGTGGGTGTGTTGTGGATGTTTCTAACGCGTGATTGACGGACTGAGTTTCTATATGTAAAAAGCAAAGTCTGGAGAATGTCCGAACCCAAATTTCCCCAAATTATCCGGAGTTCATGTCTGGCTTATATTACTTTCTCCTCTCTGTATTTCCCTTTGGTTGTACAGTATCCACCCCCTGCTGCTGAATTTGGCATTTCTTACTGTAGGTGGATGAAAGGCCTCATAACAAGGCATCGTGGGAAACACCATGGTTTTTAATCAGGGGGTTTGTGCTCTGGGGAAACAAACAGCCCTCATTAAACATGATGGAAAACACACTGTTTTCACCCTCATGACCTGACAAACCATTCAGTCATTCGAGTATTCATTGTTGTCACATGAATTCACGAGTCAAGACTCAGTTTATAATAACTTCAATCTCCTCTTCATTTATTTTTCTTTTGAACCTCTCAGCCTTTGTTTCCCTCTCTGTTTTTACAATCAAGTTCAATTGGATGTGAGGGGTTGACAAATGAAGGGGCCATCTTGTCTTGTTTGGGAATCCAGATGATGTAGATGAGGATATATCTGCAAATTGACTGGAAATAATACTTGTCTGTTCTAAATAGGTCACTTTGTCGTTCCTGGCAGAAAACTCTGACTATATGATTTACGACTGTGATCACTCGGACTCCGATGAATAAGTGCATCTGGTTCTTCTCCCTTGTTCACTGGATTAAAAACAGTAGATTTTTTTTTTTTTTTTTTTACTGCTGGATTGTGGCTCAACAGATTGACAAGTGAACGCACAAAAGACTCGCTTCCTCTGCAGCTGTGTGCTGCTGACTAAAACTGTCCTTGAGCTCTGTGACCTCTGACTCTCAATCCTTCAGCCCGCTCTGCATTTTGGCTGAGCTCAGATTTGTTCTGCTCCAATAGGCTGTGAAGCCGCGATGCTCCACGTGGCTCCAGTGTTCGGCATCGGCCTTGTGAGCCTGTTTCACAGATTCCAGGTCAGAGTCCAACTCATCTATAGATTGCGCCAACAGATTTCACCGGTAGGGGAGGTGGAGATGAGCAAAGGTGAATAGTAGAGGAGGTTAATTCTTTCTTACCTGTTGCTGACTAATACGGATCTGATTGTGCAGCCGCTGTTGTTCTTTCTCCTTCTGGTCTTTGTGGCGCTCTGTATCTCTGACCTTTCTGCTTAACTGACAGGCCTCCTCTTGGTGTCCTCTGACTTTGTGGTTCAAGTGTTTCAGCTCACACTCCAGTTCTGCCACCTTAGCGAGAAAAAAAAAGAGAGAAAGCGAGAGAGGAAGACTGAAAAAAGATGGAAATGGAACAACTTTAAGTAGGCACACAAAGCGCACACAGACAGAAAAGACAGCGAGGGGGCGGCAGGAGCCTAAAAGTGAGCAAATCAGGCTTGAGTCAGAGTTTCCCGGTTTGGTCTCAGGACCAGGTGGGAAAATGTGGGTACAGCCGACATGAATGAGTAACGATTCCCCTTTTCCTCAGTTCGAACTTTCGAGGAGCCTTTGAGCAAGCTGCTGCACCTCCCACTGTTCTAATGGAGCTGCTCAGTAGCCAACAGTGGAAGACTGTTGCTGGTTTGGGCAGTTCCCTCGAGTGGATGTGTGCAACTCTGTGGGTGTAAAGCAGGGCATTGTTGGCAAAAAAAAACAAAAGGCACGAGGGCGCTCACACAGCCTAGCCTCAGCGTATGAAAAGGAAAAGAAAAAGAAAATAGTAAGACAGGTGTATGAACCTTGTCGTAGCACCTAGAATGAAATTTAAGCCCTGAGACAAAAACCCAAAATACAACTTCCAGATAACCTTAACCTATTTCTCACGCAACAAAGCTACAAGGTATTAAATCGATCATATTAAAGGTGGTTTTGGTCTTTCTTTCACTTTTGTTTGTTCAGCAAAATCTTTAACATTTTTATACAAACACAAACGCCTGAACATACACTCAAATTACACACCAAATAATCAGAAACGAGTGGGAGAGGACAGGAAAAGTTAAAAAATCTAAATACTTTACAGACACAAACAAACCACAACACCTGCTCTTGTGTCGCTTGATACTTTTGTTCCGCCGTCTTCATCTCATCTCTTAACTGCAGAATTAACTGATCCCTGCTTCGGACCTAAACACACAGAAAATACACTTTAAAACTGACTCCCACTAAATTGCACATGTTGACATTTAAGCCCAGTATGTTTCTTGAGTTTAAGACTTGGTTAAGAACACAGGACTTTGGGGGCATATCTCTGACCTACACACAAACAGACACACAAACACATGCAGACGGAGACGGAGAAAGATGGACCTCCAGGTGAGAGCCGTGGAGTTTCTCGTGGCTCAGAGCCAAGTCAGCCTCCAGTCTCTCTTTGGTCTGGTTGAGGCGGACACACTCTCTGCTCTGCTCCTCCATCTTGGCTCTCAGCTCATCCTTCTCCTGGTACAGCTTCTCCAAATCCTTCTCTCTGTGGAGTAACTGGGAAACAGTCAAGCCACTTGGTCAGTGCTACACTTATATATCTATATGTCACCTGTAGTGCTTTGATCAAGTCAACCTCACGAAGGACAAACGTATTCTATTTACTCATGCATAAAGAGGGTAGAAATCAAATGTAATTCCATATAAATAAACAGCCAAAGATACAGGATTTACCAATTTATTACAATTGCAATATTTTTTTATAATTAAGGACAAAAAATAAATAATAAAAAATGTACACAATTTTAAAATAGCTATACATAACACCAAAAGAACCAATAAGTAAGTAATAAAACATTAATTCTGGAATCACTTAACATTATTTAATGTACATTTGTTTATATTATACACACTAAATAAAATATATTTATATTGAACTTCATTTTTTATCAACTATAAAATAAATATTCCAGCAATAATATTTACCTCAGCCAAGGAGGTTATGTTTTCGTCTGCGATTGATCATTTGTCAGTTAGCAGGATTAGATAAATCTACTCTATTTGTTTCCAGGACGGGGGGGATGACCCAAGGAAGAACCCATTAAAGTTTAGATCAGGATCAGGGGGTGGATTTTTTTTTTTTTTACACATTGCAGAGACATTTTTCTTGATTCCTTGATTTCAGAGAATACCTAATGGATCTTAAAGAAAAAAATCTGGTGCAATTTGGTGCAGATCCAAATAAAACCCCAGATCTAGTGAATTTAAAGGTGGCGTCATAAGGGTACTGTTGGGCCTCGGGGGAGGTTTGCACTTTACTGAGCACCCTTCTAGTTAATTGATAAGGGACAGAATGACTGTCTTTAACAATAACATTAACATTAACATAAATATAAATAATGACTACTACAAATGTTATTGTTGAGTAGTGAAGCTGCCGTCTTTACCTGCTCCTGACAATCAGCGTGCTGCTTCTTACTCTCCGTGAGCTCTTTCACCAGCAAACCTATCTTAATCTCCCTCTTCTGCATCTGCAACACATGAATGGCGTTATGATATAAGAATGTTGGACAACGTTTCTTCAGTTGCGAAAACAGAAATGCTCTTTTTTTTTTATGGTATTTTGACAGGACGTTAAGTCATATCTCGTTGCCTTGTTGGCAGCACGAGCCGCATCTTGGGAGACGGGAACTTTAGTCACTGTTTACAAAATTAGAGATAACATTTTTCAGGCTTGGCATCATAATTGTGTGTGAGTGAACGGCGGTGGTGGGCGGATGACGCTATGTGCGGAGAAACGGTTGTTTATACATCTCTTGAGTATACAGTACGTCTGACAATTGCTTGTGTTTGTCTGTTCCCTTGGTGACCTTCCCTAATTACCCACTTCAGTTCCATGACAAATGTGTGTGTGTGTGTGTGTGTGTGTGTGTGAGATTTCTCTCAAGTTTGGGGAAGTGTCGAGACCTTTTCAGTGCACTTCAGTGTAATTTGCCCTGCACACGTTTTACTGTGCACATCTGCTGCTGACATGGTATCCACTTTTGATTTATATATAGACAACAGTCCTTCATGCTGACTTGAGTAAAAAAAAAAAAAAAAGAAGCTCTCTCTCTCTCTCTCTCTCTCTCTCTCTCCATCCCTCTCCACCTCCAGTCCGTCCTGCATGATCCAGGGATTGTTTTGAGCAGAGTTGAGGGCTCGTTTGTAACTGTCCGGGGGGATTGATGGAGTTAACTTGGCTCTTTGACCTCTCACCCCCGGCTGTCAGCGGCCAGGCTCGCAGGCACACTAAACCTGAGCTACAGCAAGGAGGACAACAACAGAAAAAAGAAAAAAAAAACACTGCATATACACGGCCATGCATGTGGCAGCTGAATCCCGAATGTAAACAGAGGTGTACAGGTACCCTGGGCAGGAGTAATACAGGTTGGGTTTTACATTCCATAGATATCAGATGAAAACAGAGTGCATTATTATTTGCACACAGAGAAAATGACCGGAGCATTTATTCATGTTTCTAAACTTACCAACAGAACAATACTCACTTCCTGCCGGTTTTTTTTTTGAAACCTTAGCGTCATTTATCTTTGAGTGTGTGTGTGAGAGAGTAAGTGTGTGCACGTGAATTCCCAACGTGAACTTGTGATAGGCAGAATGGCTGTTGATAAACACAGGAGGATGTCGTGTCAAAACAGACAACTTGTCAAAACGACACGCTAACTAGGTCAATCACAAAGTTTAAGAAGAAACTTTGGAGTGGAGCTTTGGTTTATGCATATCGCTACGTGCATGTCTACGCGTGTGTGTGTGTGTGAGTGTGTGTGTGATAAGCTCCTGAACGAATCTGCAGGAGGGGACCTCCAATATCGAAGGTATTTTTAAATCAATGAGCTCTTAAGTGTATCTCAGTCTTATGTGTTCGCACACACGCACACACAACACTCGGTGCAGATAGAATCCCTACTGACAGGCAATGACAAGATAAAGAGAGAGAGAGAGAGGAAAAAAAAAAAAGAGAGGTGGGGGTACGGGGAAGACATGAGGGGGGAGAAATAATATTTGAACAGTTGGGGGTGGGGAGTGGTGATAGGGGGGGGGGGGGGGGGGGGGGGGATGAAAGGGAGAAGTGGCAAGGCAAGAAAAAGAAATGAGCAATAAGTGAGATCAAGAGAGAAAGTGCGGAGAGCGAGAGAAAAATCAGTAAGCCATTTTGATGGTTGTAAAGCATTGTGAGCAGGGCCGATGTTTGTCCGAGTCCAACCTTGAAGGCTTCAACAACCTCCCTCGATTCTGCTTAAGTTCCACTGTACCGCTCCTTCTCTCTCTCCTTTTCATTCTTGTTTGCTTTCTCCATCCCGACCCCCCCCCCCCCCCCACACCTCCAGCCCCTTTTGTCCGTTTCAAATAACACGCAATTTGAATTCTTTTATCCAACACGCTTTAAAGAATAACTATGAGGACATACTTTTTTCTAAACTGAAGTCCCACTGTGCGAGCTAGAGCCACAATGTGCCGCAGTGTTAACAATAAAGGACATTGCACACTGAAGCCACATCCAGACTTTTGTGACACGCAACATTTTAAAATGAATAACAAGCTCTTATTCTATAACAGAATACTTCCAGGAACAATTTCACACGTAGCTTTATGAATTAAGAAGCGTTAATCCAAGCCCAAAGCACATGAGTCCAGTCAGCTCAAGTCAGACCAGTGCTTCCATTCCTCATCCACTATGCCCGTCTGCTTCCCAGTATTTTCCCCGGATGCGATTTTCCTTTTTAAAGCGAGTGGACTACTCATTCTCTAAAGAAAAGTCGAACCGGCTCCCCATTCTCCAGAGCAAAGAAGCCTAAGTGAGAGGGAGAGAGAGTGAATCGGCAGAGTACATTTCAGATGAACGAGGGAGTGTTGACAGTATTTGTTCAGCTGTGCTAATGTTAGGACATTTAGAGCTGGAGAGGAAAATACTTAACACAAAGTTCTCTCAGTTTCACTTACATTCAAGTGGAAGCAGACACACACACACACACACACACGCTCTCTTCTTTTCCACACACCTACCAGCATACAATAATGGCATGAAGTGTGGATGAGTGAATGCATGGAGGAGTGTGTCAGTGTGAGTGTGAGTGTGAGTGTGTGTGTGTCAGAGAGCTTGTAATAGATCTGAAAAAGCAGGTTTGGTGCATAAAGCAGGGACGAATATGGGCCCAAAAAAAAAGGACTAGAAGTCTTCATGGGTCCAGCCGAACCATGGTACCCGAGACCCAACCTGGGACCCTTTTGGATTCAGATACGCGTTTTAGAAAGTCAGTCAGGTCCGGGCCTGGTCCCATTCTTTTACCCCGGGTCCCGGGTGTGTTTAAGATTATGTGTAATAACCAAGTGGACCAAAGAACACCCTGCCCCAGCTTTGTCAGACAGTACTGATAAAAGCCATGTTTGTATGTGTGTCTGTGTCAAAAGCTGATTGTGAACGAGTCGTGTTTGTCGTCTTTCTCAAAATGTCCTCACTCTGTACTGTAATGTACTAAAGATATATAAGTACACACACGCACTTACACACCAACGCGCAACCACACAGTGCAATACCATAAATTCATATGCATTGCACAGTATTTGAAAGTGGCTTCTCCAACAAGACATGTGTTGAAGCAGTGAAATGTCAATGTTCACTCTTTGCCTTCACCCTGCAGGATTATAACTGAATTATTGTTCACTCCTCCATAGTGAATAACAAAAGGGTCAATAATAGCCTTTAAAAAATATTTGTTTAAAATAGTATATTTCACCAAAGTCAACTTGCGGACATGAGCTGCAGAGCATGTCGTCTTTTTAGAAGTGCATTCTAGAAACTGGGTGACAGCTGTAACAATAGCTTCAGTGATAGCAGACAAATCCTGACCCTAACCCGAACACTATTCTGAAACTGATTATTGTTAGTGAAGAGGGCTTGCCAGTGAAAAGGACTGAACCTAGTGTTCTGCTTCCCTTTTTATTTTTTTCTACACATCCGAGCCCTTGAAATTCACTCCTGAAAAGTATCTTTCCAACAAGAGTAATTGAAGGTTAAACACAAACCAGGAAGCATTAACATATGTTTTTAGTACATTATTAAAAAAAGGGCTGAGCAATGCAAAGGTCTGAGAGTCATTGCGGCACACAAATATGTCATATTTGAGTTTTAGTGCAGTTGTAACGGAAAAGAAAAATCATGTTTTAGCAGAGTAATCCTAATTTTTGGTCGTTGCTCTTTGTCAAAAAAAAGAGTCTGTTTTTAATAAGCTCTAAATATCAGAACATCCCATTTCCCATTATCTAAAACCTTATTATCAGCACCATTGTAGAAATAGACAATGCGTGGCACAGTGAATATTACATTTGAAAATTGAATATTTAAATGAATCCCTCACCTGTGTGACCTCCTCTTATCAGAACCATTGTGGGAAAAGACAATGCATTACATTAAAGTGAATATTATATTTCATCTCCATCCTGTAGAACCACAGCCATTTTCCCCCGTGACATTGTCCACTTTGTATAAAGAACGTTCCTTCACCTTGTTAGCAAAATTAAATCGCTGATAATGCGTCAATGTCAACAACGCGTGGCCAACAACAGGGAAGTCAAATGCACTTGCCTCCGTGTAATTGTTACAAGAAAATGGCAAGAATTCAGGATTATAATTTGAATGAAGTCCTTGAGGTTCAAATCAATTACCTTCTTTTCAGCGGTGCGATGAACATGAGCGAGTTCCTGCTGAAGACGCTCTACCTCTTCGTTGCAATGATGCAACTGGTCCCGGTTCTGCTCTTTCTGCTGCCTTTCCGTGTTCAGGCTGCTTGTGGTCTGATCCAGGGTCTCGCCGATGTCCCTCAGCATGCACTCGCTCGTTTGTAACTGGGCAGAGATGGGGAGGACAGGAAGAGAAATGAAGAATAAGTTCGGTGCATCTGCATGTTTATGGTGTGAACCAAAGGGGACCGGCAGGCTGAGAGCTTCAAAGGGGGCTGAGGAGGAGAGGAACACCACGAGAAGAATGGGGTTCCAGCAAGAGAAGGAGATACAAGTATAATTTAGGGATGTTTGCTGCCACTCCGTCTCCATAGCAGTGAAAGGGAACATCGTAAAGGCTTTGTGCCAGATTGGGGAACCCTACAGTTAATGCATTGATTCAGGCCCAATAAAACTGCTTGACTACTCGTCATAAAGACGTAGGACACTAACGTTCGAGTGGGGCAGTGCTCACAAAGAGTGTTCCTATCTTCCGAATTAGACCAAAAATAAATAAATACAACATGCTTTAAAGTGTAACATCACACTGTAAAAATGCCTGTAGAAGGCAGTGCTGGTAGGGGGGGGGGGCTAAAAAACGCCTACTTACCCCCATCACCACACACCCAGATATCGCTACAAACACAGACACACACACACACGCGACATACCAGTTACTTTGCTAAAGCTAAGATATTTAGGTTGTCTAGCTATGAGCTACGACTCAAGTAGCCGCACGCACACTTTTGCGGCAGAAATGTGGTATGAAGTAGAGAGCTTCTCGTCTCCGGAGTTTCCTGATGGCCAAGATCACGGTCCCCCCGAGCCGTTTGAAGCGATGGCATAGGAAGCCGCTGCAGAAACAGCCAGGGCTGAAGCTCCCGTGCCTGAGGAGCACTGTGGTCCTGAGCCATTTGAACTGCTGGTACAGTTCCTACATGAAACCCTGGAGGCGCGAGGCCCTTAACATTTCTGTTGCAACAGTGCCTGTGAGAGACAGCATACACATTTATGTATCTTTATGAATATCATGACATACATATATAAATGTAATAACAGAGACATCCGAAATGGCAAAGCAAGGTCCAAGACGGAGGTGTTTTGAGCCACGTTCAACCCATAAATGTAGAACTCTTTTGTATAAATTTGATAATAACTGTGATATTAAAACCAGCATTAATGCATTTCATAATAAAAAAGTCAAATAATTTAGTTTAGAGCTCAACAAACACATTTAACTGCGCAGTACCTCTTTAATTAACATGGTTGCTTGTCCAATAAAGCATTTCTTTAATTCTCACTCTATATGTTTTGCTTGACTACTGCACCTTATGTACACAATCATGGAAACCTGTAAATGTTTTTAATGTTTACTAAGACCTGTGGCACTGCAGGTATGCAAAATGAGCCCTAGAATATCAGTAATGTGAGGAAATACTGTTTTTTTAAATGACTTCATTAAAATCGCTGCCATCTCCTGAATACACCAATTATTTCGGAAAGGTAAGGCAATTAAGTTGGTGTTACAAAACTAAGGGCACAGAGTCAACATATAAGAGGGTGTTGGGAGTATTCCCTAAGTCAAGTAACTAATATTCTTTTATGTTGAATGCACTTCATTTAGTTGGCTGACAAGCACCCGCACAGCTAAAGCACTCGAAGCAGATGAATGACTTGGTTTGGTCAAGGACACAGTAAATGGGTTAATTTAAGCCTAAAACACACCACTGCCACTCGCCTTTACGAAATACCTAGAGGGGCGAGAGGAGGTGGCGGAAAAGAAAGGGAAAGAACACAGTAAGAGAGTGACGGAGAGAGAGAGAAAGAGAGAATTTTAAAGAAGAGAAGGAAAGGACAACGAGAGAAACCTAAGGGCCATTCCATTCATCATGTGTATGACTCTTTAATGTTCCCATTCATTACCACTGGTTCTCATTGGGGTGAAGGCGAGACCGGACAAGAGAGATGAGAGAGAAACAGAAAAACAGAAAGAAAGAAAAGACTGATCGAAAGAGAAATAATAGAGGAAAAAAAATAAAGAAACAAAATCATATTTAACCCCTCCTCCACTCTGGCTCTCTCTCTTGGCTAAGTGATATTCATATGAACATGGTTCTTTATTGTACAATGAGCCAACCCTCTGCGGAGCTAAGATGGTGGCGATGAGTTATTAAATATGGAGAGAGGGCAAGAGAGGGAAGGCGGAGAAGGAGGGGAAGAAGGATGGATCATTAACTGTGAAGGAAGTAAAAAGTGAGGATAATTCCCTGATGTACCTGACTGGATTTGATAGAGAAGGTTGCCTAGTTCTGTTCCTTATTTAAGAAGAGCTCACTGCCCGTGTGTGTGTATGTGTGTGTGTGTGTGTGTGTGTGTGTGTGTGTGTGTGTGTGTGTGTGTGTGTGTGTGTGTGTGTGTGCACGTGTTACCTACTTTGCTCTGCAGTGAGGTCACGGTTTCTTGGAGCTGCACGCTGCCGTGGACCAGCTGTTGTGTGTGTTTCTCCTTCACAGCCAAGGTTCTCGTCATAGAGTCCTGTGTGGCTCGCAAACCGAGCACATCCTGGTTCAGGTGCCTCACACGCTCATCTCTTTCTTTCATCTAAAACACACACACACACACCAGAACCATCTGTTTATATACATACACGGTACATACAAAAAACCAACATACACCACTGATGCATTTACCTTCCTTCAGCAGGGCTCTTGACTGGGGCTGTACTGATGCATCGGACCAAATTGTCCCCTCCGTGCATCAGCACATAATTTGGCATTTACCATTTTGCCTGCAAAATGTTATATTATAAGAAGTGCTAAATTCTGTTATCCTTTCTTACACCTCACTGCTTTCTTTTGACGCTGCCTGGCAAGAAATGCTGCAGAGAGAAGGCTGTTTTGTCGGCCTCGTGCCTGTCACAACCAGGTACAGCACAGTTTCTTGGAGACACCATGCTTTTTTTTTACATTTAAATTCAGAACATCCACGCTCCGACAGGAAAAGCACCATTCCTCATTTAGCTAAATGTTTGCCATTTTGTCATATCTGAGCCATTCTTAGCGAAAGGCATAAGGTCAGGTGTCCCAATCTTCCACAAAGGATTGACCTGACCATGTTTTGCAATAGAATCTCTTTAAATCTGAAACTTATTCATCTCCAAAATTGAAAATCTAACTCACCATCTGTGCACTAAGCAGGAAAAACAATTACATCTATATGTATCCAAGCTGAAACAAAACTAAACATAAATTTGTGATTAAATTAGTGATCCTCACCCCAAACATGACCAAATGTGTGTGTGTGTGTGTGTGTGTGTGTGTGTGTGTGTGTGTGTGTGTGTGTGTGTGTGTGTGTGTGTGTGTGTGTGTGTGTGTGTGTGTGTGGGCCTGTGGTTCAGGACCCTTTACTAAATTAAAGCCCCAATTCATTAGAGTGTGTTAAATGAGCCCTGTGTTAGATTAGCCAGGCTCAGCAGACAGTCATCATACAAGCCAACGTATACTCAGAAAAACAATACACACATACACACTTTTGTACATGCAAGCTCACATCCATGTACATGTTTGTCAGGTGAGATGATTTTCAGACACAGAAAGACCACACGCTGTTATAAGGAAATACAATGTGCACTCAAAATGTTAATGCTAATGAAACCTAACCCCAACCAGTAAATACATCATCCGACATATAGTGACTTTCCTGCAGTCGTGTACAGTTTGGCTAATGGATGGTAACAATTATCAGCGAAGGGGTATCCAATATTGCAACAGTAAATTAAAACTATTCCTTTATCTGGATATTCCACCAATATTAGTGTGACTATTGGGAAATAAAAGAAGTTTTACAAAACTGAGACAATAATGTGTAATTTTCCGTGCTTCAGGCAAGTGGGTTCAACGCATTGAGTAAGTGGGCAAATGTTCATCTTTTTATGCCAAGCCATCTATATTGCAGGAGAGATTTCAGATGAAAAACAATTATGGAGCAAAGGAGCACATTTTAAATGTTATTACCGTCAACTTTTAACCAAGTTAAAGCAATAAAACTTACAGTTTTTTTTAACCGTACTTACTTACGACAATTCATGCTATATAATACTATATACTGCATATAAAACTATATTTTTTGCAAAACACATTAGCTAAAGTATATCCACATATTACATAAACACATTGCTATACATCTCTACACATATACTTGAGAATTGAGCATTTTAAAAAAAATGTTTAAGTCTAAGGCAGAAGCCGGGTTAGAGTATACTGCCATGTATTTCTGATCTGAAATGCACACTGTGAAAACCAACCTGCCCCAAAACAACAAGGGGGGGTTAAATTAACTCAATCAATTGATGACACGTAGGCAGATTGAATCCCACCATGGTGTAAAATACCCACAGAACAAAAGAGAGATGTGACAAGGTGATGACAAGTTTAAGTTAAAGTGAATTGAATTAACCATTACCTCCTCGAAGGTATAATGGTTTCATCTGCCTGTCTGTCTTTTATTAGCAGGTTTATGCAAACACTATTTGACAGATTACCACAGAACTTGATGGAATGATGCGGTGTGGATCATGGAAGTGCCCATTAAATTGCAGATTGACTGTATTTAAGGGGACCATTGGGCCTTGGTGGAGGTATGCGCTCGACTGAGTGCCATTTCTGATTTGTAATAAATCCGGTACAATAATGACATCTCTATGATTCCAAGTCAGTCATATCCACCCGGCAGCTAGTTACAGATCACAATGTCTGTCAAAAATCTCCCCGACAGCCCAAGGTCTTCATGGCACGGACTTAGAGAACTCAATAATATTGTTACGTAATTAATACGTAACAGATTTTCCTGCTTTTCAAATCTGCCACCATCAGAGATGATTAAAAGTTCCCATGTGGTCTGTGTGAAGTCTTAATTCTCCAGCAGGGGAGCGTAGGACCTTAGCTGGAAGTCCGGAAGAAAGAATATCAGATTTGCGATTTTATTTCAAATGAGTGCTTAAGCCTTGGACTTTCATATTAGTAAAGCCCCTATTGAGAGAGAAACCTCAATCTGATCAAGTCTCATTACTTTGGCAATCAAAGTTTCGCCCCTGGGGTCCTCCTCTCAACTCCTGCTCGCTTCTGCCTCCTCCTTCTATTCCTTCTCTCATCTCTCCTCTTTTCTCCTCTCCTCCTAGCCATCATATGTTCTTGCCACGGAGACGGAGGAGAAAGAGAGAGCGGCTTGCACAAATCCTTGATTGGCCAAAGTCTGTCCTCCATCTCGGATTACGAATAGAAGTGGAACATTTGAGGACAAAGAAAGGAGATGTGAGGAGGGGAAGAGACAGAGAGGAGAGAGAAAAAAGAGAGAGGGCGTGTGAGAGAGAGAGAGAGTTGCAGAGTTATGGGCACACAGAGAGAGTATGGCTAATATAATTGAATTAAAAAGATGGAGCGGGGCCATTTCTACGCAGGTGGGAGTGTGGAGTGAGAAAGAGCAGGCGAGATATTAACTTCTAATAAAAGAGAGATTAGAAAGTGGCTAGGAGGACTGCTGTCTTTACCTATGGGAGTGACAGCCCCCACATAACCTTTCGCTGCAATATGCACACTGATATTGGCAACCGTATTCTGAGCGTGCACCGCACAGGCCGACAAATACATATACACAGGCGTTCATACGGGTACCTGTGTCTGTGCAGAATCCAAAATTTACAAATATGATACACTGTATATGCAGAAACGTGTGACATTTGAGGAGACACACACTCACGAGAGCATAGTGTGACGGCAATGCATTATCAGCTCTCATTCAGCGATCCAACAGGCGGCAGCCATCAGATAATGAAGACGCAGCTCTTTGGGAAGCTGCTGCTATACAGACAATTAATTAACTAATTGGTCTAACGAGCTCGTTAATGCCAACGCTTTTTTTGGCAGCCGGCGTGAATACATTAACCAGGCTAATTCAATTAAACAGGTGCAGATTTCACAGCTGCCTCTCTCGCGGGTACACACACACACACACACACACACACACACACACACACACACACACACACACACACACACACACACACACACAAATCCACAGGTGTTGTGTACATGTTCGCTCCATTTGACTCTGATGTCTTTCTCCGCGAAACCTTGGCATTCGATCAAAAGCATAATGATATGCAGATCAAGTTGTGTGTGCTGGTGTGCGTGTGCGTGCGCGTGTGTTTGCGCCTTTGAGTCAGAAGTACAGCTCAATAAGCTCTAACGCCACTGGTGAGCTCTCTGTAGAGTTGAAAGGATGTAAAATAAGTGGAAGGGAAAACTGGTTGATGTCCTTCAATAGCCCGGTTACATGAACTAACAGCCAACATCCAGCCAGAGCATATCAAAATTGCCTGGGTTCTTTCCTGACCCATACAGCTTCCTTCCACCAATGATAATTCATCCTGCAGTTTCTGCATAATCCTGCCAACTAAAGACAAACAAACACGGACAAAAAAACACAACCTCCTTGACAGAGGTAACTGAGCTGTTCTGAACACCAGGAAACATTCGTTATAAAATGTGTAATATGTGTTTTTTCATGTGTTACACTTGTGATCTCACCTTCTGTTTCACACCATCCAGCTCTTGGGTTAGCTGGTTGACCCGCGCCTCTCTCTCCACCAGTCTTCTCTCGAACGAGGCACTGAGCTCGCTCCTCAAAGACTCCATGTTGGCCTCGGCCTGGAACACAGTCAGAAGCAGTTCATTCATTCATCGTCATAGACTATGGTTCAAGTGGCTGCATTTTCAGCCGGCTTCTGAGCAATGTTGCCGGGAATAATCCGCATTAAAATGAGAAAATAACAATACTTTGGCAAAAACATATCCTTTTGAAACACAGCTGCAGATACTGTATACAAATATGGTAGGACATGCACGTGCACACTAACAAACAAACACATAAACATTGCAGAGAGGGA
The DNA here is from genome assembly GCF_009819705.1 of Hippoglossus hippoglossus. Lineage (NCBI taxonomy): Eukaryota > Metazoa > Chordata > Actinopteri > Pleuronectiformes > Pleuronectidae > Hippoglossus > Hippoglossus hippoglossus. The sequence continues at coordinate 9,072,367 of NC_047170.1, read as the reverse complement.
CTTCTGATGACACAGAGCTTATCTGAAGGTGATGGGCTTGTTATTCTGATGTGTTACCCCGTGTGTGTGTGTGTGTGTGTGTGTGTGTTGTATGTTGGAGTGTATGTGCGTGGTGATTCGGTGGGTTTGGTTTGTTATGGCTGCTCCTTCATAAGCTGACCAAAGTGCTGAGGTCGGTGGTTAGCTAAACTCCCATGGAGCTGATACCACTGATTAATTTCCTCCATCTTCATCGCCCCCACCCCTTCTTTCCCTTCCCCCCCCAGCCCATTCGGCTACTACTGAATATTAAACCAGCCCCCCCACCCCCTTTTTTTAATTTCCAGATAACCGCAGTTCATTTTTCTCCAAGTGTCATATAGCCATGACATGGTATAGCAGCCTATATATTAGGCATGGCTGATGTGAGTTATTGTTATTGTTATCGTATTTCCATTTACTGCCTGTGTGTCCTACTGTACACGATGCATGGCTAAATCATTACCTGCACGTGGTATAAATATCCAATAACACCATTAGTAATTTGCAGTGAAATCTCCTATCACGACAATTAGACATGCTCATGTTTCTGTGTTCAGGAGCCAGAGCACACCAACACCAAAAGTCTGCGCTTCACCAAAGCATAAATATCGACTGCTGTTGTCTGGTGTGTTAATAATGAAGAATTAGTGTGATTATTTACATGTGGGCCAGGGAAACGGGGCAGAGAGGTGAACGTGTGCTGCTGTAGCGGTTTGTTCTCTCGTGATTTGGAAATGGCTGTTGTGATATGTTAGATAATTGCTTTGTCTTATAATTCAGATTCATCATATTATATTACTGCTTGCGCCATATTTCTATCCCATTAACGGCTAATGTTAGCATATCTCTGCTTCAGAACATCTTACGCCAGCATGAGCACTTCACGTCATTGTCATTTCTGAATACATATATCCCTTTTAGTTCTCTGTCATTCAGATACATTACCGTTGCTGTGAAACGCGTATCACTCAATGTTCAATCACTACCTGCTGATCCTTGACGACTGATATCAATATCAGTATTGCAGACAGTGCAGAATGTGAGGCGAGGACGTCTGGGTATGCAAAGTTTCTGCAGCGCATGACATCGGATCATCCTTTCAATTACAGCTTTGGCTGTAATAATTAATACTGTGAATGCTGTGAAAAGTCCCATTGAACAGTCTGAGACATACCTTCAATATCACTCCATTGGCCAATTTAAATGACTGGTGAAAAGAGAGTTGGCTTTAAAATACATAATGTAACATTAGGCTACCATAAACTTCATCCTCTAGTCTCAAAACTGTATTAGTGTCTCATTTAAAGGCTACAACAAATAGGGCTATCAAAAAAATTATTTTCATAATTTCTGTATTGTAGCAGTAATGGTTATGTGATATTTAAAATTTGGCGGTTTTGTCCCTGAGTGTGAAAGAGGCTCAGCAAAACTAAGATAATATATGTGCATTAATAAAACAAAAGAAGTAAATATATAAAAGTGACTCAATAGTTACTTTCCGTGGTAACTACACCTCATTTTATGCAGTAATTGCAGTAAAATTCAGTTTCCTTTCAAAGTAGTAGCTAGTAACTGTAACTAAAAGGATCTGACGTCATCGTGTTGGCGCCTGTTACCACAGGACACCTTCACTTGTCTTGTGGAGTCCTCGACGGGTCAGAGCTGTTTTGGCAGCGCGGGTGGGGACCGACACTATATTAGGCAGGTGGTTTTAATGCCGTGGCTGATTGGTGTATCTATATTAACATTAACATGTGCACACGTGTGGAAACAAACACGCAGACAGACGCGCACCGCGGGTGTCATCACTCAATGTCCCGGCTACAAATGAAATCTCATTCCCTCTAACAATCTGAGAGGCCCACTCTGAAATACCTCTCTCCCTCCTGCCTCCCCCACTCCCTCCCTCTTGATCTCCACTAAATCACACCCTGGTTTTTTTTCTCTTCTTCACCAGTCTGCACACCTGTTAAATAAATTTATGGAAAAACACATGCTGAGCAGGAACAATCACACACGTGACCTATGTGCGCTCATTTGTGTTTTTGTCAGCGCAATCAAATATTTATTTATCCCTACATTTGCATGCTGGTTGACACTTTGCTATCCTTCCACTGAGCTTTGTCTTGTATCCAGACATGTAACAACAACAGCTGCTCTCTGCTTTTTCTCCCCTTGCATTGTTGTGTCTTCCTATCATCATATTACTCCACGTCACCTGCTTGCATAGCCTGGAACCTTGCCCAGGAAACTGGGGAAGTGGGAAGTGATTTGGAAAAATGAGGGCAATAAAAAAAAATACAGGGATGAATGAGGAAATGTGATATAAGGTAATATGCTAACCCAATCAGCTGGCTGCTGTTTGCCGACAGTATAATCAACATATCGGCCTAATGTCATTACTGCTATATGAGAAATAATATTGCGTGAAATGATATTGCGCAGCGCGTGCATGGTCGTGTGTTGCACGCATGAGTGAGCTCCCACGTCCAAATGTATGTATTTTCCTACCACTTTCCTGGCACAGTGGACCTTCACACACACGAGGTGGCAAAAAGACGCACCGCAAAACAATATGTCCTTATTCCTGTAAGACGTTCGCCTTCCTTACAATGGAGAAATGAAGGAGGAAATAGAAAATGCCTTTAAGATGAGATTTCACTTGATAAGGATGATTAATCGATTGATTACTTGACGATTGATATTGATTTGGTGAAAAAAAAGGAAAACAAAGTGTTATTATTTCCCTTCAGACAATTCTCATTTGTTTTATGATAAGAAATAAAACTAGATTTACTTTGAAGGGTTACTGTTTACAACTGCATATTCTCACACACACACACACACACACACACACACACACACACACACACACACACACACACACACACACACACACACACACACACACACACACACACACACACACACACACACACACACACACAAATGGCCCAATGGCTCTGACACAAGAGGATATTAGTTAGTGTGTGGCTTCCATATCCTGAATGCATGAGGCCATTGATGGCCTCTGTTGATGGACAATGGCGTGAAGCCATCACTCAAGTTATGGAGCTTTAATTGGAGACAGCATAAAACGATAAACCAAGAAACATGCATGGCTGAACAGCCCAATGTAAACCATTAATCATAGCACAGGCAAAGACAAGTGGCTGCCACATACACACATGCACGCACGCACACACACACACACAAGAGGGTGCACACCGCTGCAGAAGCACACACATGCTGCCCTAGCACCACACACCTTGCACTTGGGTGCATATTTGCACACATGCACACGTACACACATATGCGCACACACACACACATGCACACACACACACGCACACAGTGGGAATGGCAGAGACAAGCGTCCCAGTCACATATTCTCATGATAGATGACCCATTTAACTTTGATTTCTGAGAGAAATGAGCTCGCCAGTGATACGGGGTTAACACACACACACACACACACACACACACACACACACACACACACACACACACACACACACACACACAGTTACTGACTCATTCATAATACACATAGCTACTATGCATGGGCTACATACATGAACTCACAGTGTACATTTAGTTTATATGTAAATAACAGCTTGCATTATTTTGTAGACACATTCATGCCCTCTCTCTCCCCTTTTTCTCCCCCACACGTTCCCTCACACATACACACACACACACACACACATACGTACGCACCCACATGCAAGCACACAGAGCCACTTATTTGCATGAGAAGGGTTTTAATATGGGGATGATTTGTGATGTAAGCAATCAGAAGTGAAGTACTTCATCAGTAGCTGTGTCTAACGCACCTCTCCCCCACTGGCCATAAATACAAATCCATGCGCACGCACACATACACACACACACACACACACACACACACCTGCTTGTAAAAAATCCGTGCTATCCCACAGAGGAGAGAATAAATCAGGAGAAGAAAAAGTTGGCATGAAGGCAAAACCGTTAATAATACAAACGCACACAAATATGCCACCGCACATATCACACCCTACAAAAATATGCTGGATAAAAAAACTTGCAAATGACATATGATATGTCTTGGGAAAGTTGGAGTCTATGCTGCCCACTTCAGATCTGTGTGGTGAACAACTCATGGTGTTGCCCGTATTAATTTGTCATATATAACTGCTGCTGTGCCCTGACTGACTTATAGTGTTTTCAAAACATGACTTAAACCTTTTTATACTAATAAATCAGCCTTGACTTTCCCTTTGTTTTATTACTTGACAACTGTATATAATGAATAATGACTTTAAAATACATAATTCAGCGGTGCTATCTCGTGTAGCACTAAAGCACATGACATAGTGAATAAAAGGGGGGCATCTAAAAAGCCTGTAAAATGTTGAATAAAAACAAAGGGTATCCCAAGAAAGTTACAAAACCAGCCAAGGACAGAAATGTGTTTATGAGAAACTGGATAAGATAGAGATGCTTTGGAGAAGAGAATCTGCTGTGAGATGTATTTTTTTTAAAAGTGACTGCTGCATTGACAAGAGTGAAAAGGTTATTCTGCCAATGAGGAGCGAGTACAAGAGCTGAGATAGCTCAAGGTCTCCATGTCAATGGGTTAAACAACTGATGTGTAACCAGATCGTGATAAAACAGAAATCAGAAGCATTTAGTTTCCTTTTCTGTTCTCTGCTGTTATTGTGTGGCTGCTGCCAAACGTACAAGTGTCTCCGCTCCAGCTTTATTCCCGTAGGCAATTCATTTTGCATAGTGATAATGTTGTTATCCAGTTATTTCCTTATTTGGTGCTTGATTGGAAATGATAACTCCCCCCCCCCCCAAAAAAAAACACCATCTGCAGCCCATCACAGACTCTGTCCAGTGACATATGAAACAATGTTGATATTTAGACGGATGGATGGTGCATTAGAAGGACAAAAACCTTCCAAATACACACAAACACACACGAGCGCGCACACGTTCCATACAGCGGTTGCAGCCCCTCAGCGCTCCTCTGTCCTCACATGCTTGGTTTCCTCGTCTAATTGCTGCCATTCGTCAGTATGTGTGTGTCTGTGTGTGTGGTGTGTGTGTGTGTGTGTGTGTGTGTGTGTGTGTGTGTGTGTGTGTGTGTGTCTGTATGCCAAGCACTCCTGTACTTTGTGTTTTTGTGCTTCTTCCGTGATTCTGTCACTGTGCATTTACAAACAACTGTGTAGAAAAGGAGGCAAGTAACAAATAATCAGACAGACAGGTAAGAATGGGAAGAGAATGAAACAGAAGGACAAAGATGCAAAGACACACAGACACACAGACACACACACACACACCCTCACTCACAGAGCTGTCACAGTGCCATGGGGCATACTAAACCTGTCAGCATTTAAACCTGCTGGCTCCTACTCTGGCTTGCCATGTGGAATTAGTCTCACATAATATGCCAGCCTCTTTATTGAAAACAACAAACACCTACTTATGCTGCAGAACGGTGATATCTCCAATCACAATACATATCAGAAGCTTATGAGCCATTCATCACACACTGCAGATATTATGGATGTGATTGCACAGAGTAAATAGCAGCTACAGTTGCAAGCAGATGTGTGTCACAAAAGAAACTAATCTAAGATGTTTAGGGGCCATATTGAAGAAAGGAAATGGGGATAAGGTCACAATATTGCAAGAATATAGTTGTATCTTTAAAAAATGTCATAATAGTTCATGAATAAAATCATAATATTAGGAGAATACATTTTTATTATTAAGAGAGTTACGTTATACTTGAGAAGAAAGTCGTAAAATTTCAAGAATTAAGTCATAATATTAGGAGGATTTTATGATAAGAGAATGATGTCGTACTTGAGGAGCCATAATAATTCAAGAATAAAGTCGTAAGTGAGAAGAAAGGGATAATTTTACGAGAATAGAGTCATAATATTGAGAGAATTAGGTCGTACTTGAGGAAAAAGTTGTAATATTGTGAGGATATAGTTGCAATGGAGAATAAAGTTGTAATATTAAGAAAATAAAGTTGCAATATTAAGAGGATAGCTGTCGTTTGAAACCTAAAGTATAACTGAACTAAATGCTCCACGTTCCTCATTTTAACAACTAGCTGATCTTCTTTTATTCCCCCTGTAAAAAGACACGTAGCCTAAGTAAACTTACCACTTTACTTTTGAAATGTCAGGCTTTTCTCCCCTTTAAGTGGCCCTAATACCCCTTTGTACTAATCAGTGGTACAGAAGGTTTTTAAATATTTTTCAGCGCGGAGCAAATCAAAACTCATAAAACAAGCTAATTGCAACTTGACTTATATCCGATATTGACGTTCCCGCATGTACACAAATGAGACTGATTGCCCTCTTCTGGCTCATCATGAAAATGTGACTGTTGATGAGTGAAGCTCTTTATGTTCTGTCGTCCATGTGTGTGCAAACATTACATTTTTATGACGGTGTGTCTGTGCGTTTTTAATAAGAACGTCCCCGTTATTGCGATTTTTTTTTTTTTTTACACTCGCATGTGCTTTTGTGTGTGTGCGTGTGTGTGTGTGTGTGTGTGTGTGTGTGTGTGTGTGTGTGTGTGTGTGTTCAACATGATAATTTGTCAGTTTATGTTGTGTGGGGGCTAAACAGATAAACAGATAAGCAATCCACAGCTCAATCCTTCATCCTGCTCTGATTATAAATCAGCTGGAGCTCTCACAAGCAATCAGCAAGAGCAATCTGCAGCCGGCGCAGACACCCTATCAATCAGAGGGGACCATCACACTGTCACACACACACACGCACATAATCTTAAGGAATACACACTCACATATTTGTACGGCCCTGCACCCACTGCTGTGTACGTACACACACACACACACACCAACACAGAGGCAGGTATATGCCGCAATTGTAATTCTACATCCCCACCCTGCAGCCCTTTTTCCTCCTTTTAAAACTTCTTTCACTCTTTTTCTGTCTTGTGATCGGAGTCGCAGCGGCGGTTACATCCAGACTTGCTGCCTGGCGGCCACGGAACAGTGCAGGGCGAGACACATCACTCCTAATTACAGTCTGATATTAATAACAGAGAAAAATATTAATCTTGGAGGTAAACACTAAGCCGCTTAAAGGAAAATTGCAAATAAATCAGATTATCTTATAGGAATATCCTCTGAATGGGCCGAGGGGGTAATGAGAAACCTGCGCCCAACCTCCCTCTCTCTCGCTCTCCTTCTCTTTCCCTCTCGTTCTCTGTCATTTCCCACTCCCCATTCTCCTGCGGGATTGGAAAAAAAAAGGTGTTAGTATGTGTATGTGTCTGGGTGTGTGTTTGTGATCACATCTGTGTATTTATACAACTGCAGCGCGACCCCCCCCCCCCCTCCCTACACCACCACCAGCATTACCTCCCTCCTTCTCTCTCTCTCTCTCTCTCTCTCTCTCTCTCTCTCTCTCTCTCTCTGCTGCTGTATTCATTTTTCACCTCCAATTTTATTTTTTCATCAGGTGGTGGTGGGGGGGGGGAGTTGCCGCCGAGCAGATTCAATTAGGTTCTGTGATTGGGCCGCTGGCATTCACCGGGGTCATGGAAAGGTTAAAGAATTCAGTGGCACAAACATGATTATGGCTCTGTAGCATTTGATCAGAAGTAAGGTTTGTCACGGCGAAGTGCAGCCCCGCTGTTTTGTTTTTGCAGTGGGACCACCGAGTTCTGACCCGAGTGGGACGTGAGGTGCTCCACGCGTTTGGTTTGGTTGATTCTTCCATTGAATGGCAATTATATGCAGAAGAGGCTGGATATACAGAAAACATGGAAAGACATACAGAGACATGCACAAGTGTGTGTGTGTGTGTGTGTGTGTTTGTGTGTGCACAGGTGAGGCGTGTTGCTACACCGGCAAGCATGGAAACCCACAAATATATCTGCACAGAAACATTAATTCTCTCTCTCCCCTTTCCCCTCCCTCTCACACACGCGCACACACACATACACACACACACACACACATATTCGGAGAGTAGCAGAGTAATAAAGCCCACCCTTGCAGTGAAATTAAAGCTAGTCAATGACACTGCGTGCTGAGCACACACTAAATCATTTTTATACCCAGATGAAGCAGCCAACATAATACCAGCTCTGCACATGTATCCAATATCACCTGGAGACTATGTGAGGGGGGGAAAAAACAACAACTAATCAAATATCATATTGGATGTGTCAGATTCATGTCAGAACAAGAGATTAATACTAAATATAGAAAATATGGTACAATAACAGGGAGAATTCTTTTTTTATATTTAAAATGACCAGGCAGAGAGCACATTATGAGATATTGGATTGATAAAGCGGCTGCGATGCTGTTGTTCGGTGAGCATAATAGAACAATAACGTTGCTCCTGGGTTAGCAAAGATTGCATTATGATTTTAATGCGTCTTACAGACACAAGCCCTTCACTGGCAGGAAATTATGTCAATAAATAAGCTGCCTCACATTTTAAAACAAAGAGACTCATAGTAAATGAAAGAAACGTGCAAATGTGGAATGGTGTTTGGTTACTATCACAATATCTTGCACGACGCGGCCATGCATGCACACGCGCTATACCTGCAGCTTCTTCATTAACAAACAGATTTATGGACACGTTTTTACAAACATATTAAAATGACTTCTCTTTGTGCTTTTACAGATCATAATCTCCTCAATTTAAAATTCATTCCAAACATTTAAAGTGCATATTTTTAACGCTTAAGGTAGCTGCTATGAGGAATCGTTGCCGGTCAATATCTCAAAGCTACACTCCACCAAGGTCAGGATGTTTACCCTGAATATTTGTGCGCACCCCGCTCCTTTCCACTCACACCTGCCTTCGCCCATAAGTAGATTCATTCTGACAGTGCATGTCAATCATCTCATTTTGGGAGTGCCTGTCAGTCATCGCCCTCCCCTCACATCACCAGCAGCCACAGCCATCAGGGAGCTTTTCCATCTGCCACTATCTGCAACCTCAGGTGTGGCGACACCAGCCAGACGCAACCAGTCAATAGAGCTGTTCGCTGCTCCAGTTCCCTCGCTGTGACCTAATTGCTGGTGCGACGCTCAAATGTGTCCTACACCTCCCAATTCTTGTGAACCCTCCCCATCCCCCGCGAAGCAATCCCCATTCTATACTCAAAACGGGTATTTACATGCCCCACACCGCAGAGAGCAAACAAGCTCATTTAAAAGTTCATATGCTAATGTGTGACATTTAATCCAAACTTTACACGGGGAAAAGGACACGCAACAATAGATTTTGATTCCTTTCTTGTCCACGAATCTCATCATTTCCTTGTCCTCCATATTTATGAGCTGAAGAGGCGGGACACCTTAGAGGGGTGTGAGGGGAAGGGACAGGGAGTTTACTGTTTGGAAATTGGGCTGATATTTGCACTCATTCTTTGTTGATATTGTTGATATTCACAAATTACAGATTGTTCCTCTAATTTGGACAATGGCAGAAACACACTGCATAGTTAGTCCCACGTATGGTTTTCCGTGACTATGATATATAATCAATTTGTTGTCTTCTTTAAATGACTGCGGGCTTCTCATTTTTAGCCGGAGACTGTTTGTTACCATGGCTGAAATGACAACTGTGTGCAGTATCATCTGCAGCTAATTAATGTAGTTAATTCCGCGAGTGTGCCAAACCACAAAGCCGAAAACCTTTGCAGCCGTCTGGTAAATGTGCTGTGAAAGGAAGCGCCTGCACGCTTGGCCTAAGACAATTTCCGAGAGATACACCACTCTGTGTCGTTTTGATATTTCAAAAGAGTGGAAAGAATGGAAAGTGGAAAAACCCAAAAGTCAGCCAAAGGGGTTGCGGTTGGGCAGGGTAGTCAGCTCAGTGTGTGTGTGTGTGTGTGTGTACGTGTGTGTGTGCGTGTTGACAGACTGACACACGCACTACATATAATGTTCCCATGCATTTGCATTATTTTGTCATTTATTCCTCCCTTGGATGTGGTGTAGGAAGACACATAAATGCAGTGGATGTTTTTTTAACTCCACCAAGGAGATTATGTTTTCACCTTTGTCTATTTGGTTTGTTGGTTTGTTTGTTTTGGGGCAAGATAACTGTAACCAAAACACAACTAATCACATTCATAGGAAACTTGGTACGAGGATGTGGTGTGGGTCAGGGAAGAACCCATTTAACTTGGATGTAGATCCATGAATTTGTTTTGACTTTCTTTAACATTCTGAGATAGGGTCCTGATAAAAAATCTGACTCATCTAAGTAACTGACATCTATGAGTGTGGGAAGTTTGGTGCAGTTTGATTTAAGTTAAGGGGTTTTCTAATGTTTTCTGTACCTTAGAGAGAAGTATTTCCTCCTTCTCTCTGCTCTGGCTTCAACTACAGAGACAGACACATAGCTTAATTACATATATGATAATAATATGATAACAACAATAAAATTATACATACTGTAGGTGTCTGACACATTGTAGGCACGTGCCGTTTGTAAAAATATGTTCCTCAAGATCCTGTGGAACAAGAATAAATGGTAGTTGATCAAACAGCGATGCGTCAAATGAAGAGAAATAAATTCGGACAAAAATGTCCCACAGTGTGAATTTGGTGCCAAAGAGAATGGTTTGTAATGTACGAACAGACAGGTTCTTTCTCTCTGTCTCTTTCTCTCTCTCTCTGAAACACACACACGCACACACACTCACACGCACCCTCGCAGATCGACCAGGACAGGCCAGGGATGAGCACACCCCATCTGATCTGTGGCCCGTTCATTCATTAGACCCATGCTCTCCCATATTGATTTCAGCTTAAGTAATGAGAAAGCTTATCCAAAAATCTTTAGCATTTGGGCTCCAACTTAAGGGAATCGATGGGGCCATTTCCCATTTTGAACAGCACATATGCAGGGGTTTTATGTACAGTGAACGGGACAAATCCCGATGCTGATAAATCAATAGGCCTTTTTGTCGATGGACAGGCACGCTTGCACACACACACACACACACGCGTCGCATACACGGCCACACATGGCTGATAAATGGTATTTTTGAGGCAATTAAAGTGAGCTGTAAACATATGAAGGCCAATCAATTGGTCAGTGAGGTCTATTATCAAGGCTTTAACACTGATTTAGAAGGGGCTTTAAGGAGCCAAAGGCTTTAAGTGTGGCACAGTCACTTATGCAGATCCACAGCAACCTGAGCAGATCAGTGTGTCGCCGTGCTAAGCTTACATGTCACCACAACTGATGCATGCAGGGGAAAGATGGGGGACTGTAATGATTGTTGCTACGGCTGGGCGAAATGAAATATAAATGCCTCTAAGGGACATTGAAAGACAATTTTTGTTTGTTATATTCTATTATTTAACCAAGGTTGATATAGAAAAAAAAAAATAACTTTCATAAATTACGTTTTTGCTGCTCTCTGAATCTAAAGTACCTTTTCAAACATGGTGCCAATTTAAAATCTCACTTAGCCATAGGCGCTGTTAAAGAAATGCATTCGCGAAATGGGGAGAGTGGGGTGGGGGAGGAGCTGCGGGCTGGACATATCTCTTTTAGCAGGCGTCGACAAGCTTGTTAAGAAGAAAACAGATGCATCAGTGCAGGCCACTCTTCAGGAGGCGCCCCCTACTGCTTCCACTTTGCTAAAGGTGAGACATGTACGTATTAGCGGAGGTAACCTTCACACGACACGTCCCTGAGGTAATTCCGCGTTAATATTCATTTGATTCTGTGCATGGCGGCTATGACAAGATTCTCTGCTTTCATGCTCTGTGCCTGCAAGCCCCCTGTCCACCGCACAACGTCAATCACATAAACACACACACTTGTTGACACAACTTTTTCTTGCTATCTGAAAGTACAGTGATGTAAAGCGCAACCAAAAACGCTTCTCCCCCTCTTAGCTGTTACTCTTTTTTTTTTTCTCTTTGTTTCTCTTGTTTGTGCAATGTGCCCACTTCTTTCAACACACTGTTTCAGCCTGGTTGATCTGGTGCGTGTGCATGTGTGCTGCTGAGGCATGACATTTCAATTGTGCGTCCAATCAAATTGGCAGAGAGGCGGTGAGGAAGGCTGGGGGAGTGATGAGGGGTGCGGGGGTGTTCCGAGGGTTGCCAACTCACCGTTGCCATGGCGAACCACTTCTGTCAAAACCACCAAGGTCACATCAACTGACCTGCAGTGTTATGGGACTTCTGAATAGCGTTCTGTATATGGACATGAGGATTTCTCTCTTTCTTTGCTTCTTTGTTCTATTCCCCATTTTGTCTTTCTTTCCTCACTTTTTTTTTTTTTTTTGCTGTAATCATCTTTGTGTACAGCATTTCTTCCCCCCACCCTCATTTAGCCTTTCCCTCTTTCTTTTATATTTAAGATGACTAATTGTACCATTACGAGACCTGTGGTGTGGCTGAATCCATTATGTAGGCCTGTGCTGGCAGAGAGTCTGAGCACAGGCTGCTTTGGGCCATTATAATTCAGTTTGCTAACACACAGCCATTGTGTTAGCGTGGGGTTAGGGGAGATGGTATGATAAAATATTGAGGGCGACCGAGGCAGCTGCAGATGCTAGCTGTCATGTGTGAGCGAATGAATGTTATGACAAGCATGTTTAAACATTCATGTGGGGAGGAGAGTTTAGGAGGGCTTTTCATTAACACCAATATGTCTTCCTCTCCCCGGTGCAGACACTGCTGGTGGAAGCATGACAACAACAGGGAAGAGAGGAATTAACATCTCGAGAGGAAACTGTCACAGATACACACATATAGAGAGGAGGAAGCGCTCCGTCGTCTGCATGAGCACACGCAGACGCACACATTTTGCATGGGCTGAGTGCTCTTCGGTGCCTTGCATCTTAACATGAAAAGTGCTAAGCGAAATTGACACTCTACTTTCAAACTCTAACAGACAGCGAAACAACTTTCTCTTGTTTACCGGGAGAGAGGGGGGAAAAAATCTGAAAGTGTAACATCGTGTTCTGAGCTGATCAAATATCTCGCAGCAGAACTGAGCAACGCATTCAAATAGGAAGAAATGGGAGCACAATGGATTCTCACATCAACCACAACAATGACATAATAGAAATGATTTTTTTTTTTTCAAAAGGAAGAATAAGGATGTGGGAGGTTTCTAGGCCAAACATGCATCACCCACTATGCTGTTAGGTTGTCAGGAGATTTGACCTGGTAGCAACGGTGCAATCTCTTTTGACACTTTCTGGAGACGAGAGAGAGGAGGAGCTATTTGTGGCATTTGGTGGGAGCGGAGCAATGGCCAATCTGTTTATATAACCTTGAGAAAGGTGGATGAAGAGACCCTTGTCTTTAACAAGTACAGGGCTGGCATAACCACGTTGTGCTAAATGGGTAAACACTGTGCTCATGTAGGAACTCAGCTCTTTTAATCTCGTCTCAACCATCATGTGCGGATCATCTGTAACTTGGGAGAAAAAGTACATGGAACGCGCCGTACAGTCAGTCGTGTAGTAACAGAGCTTCATTCGTTATTGTTTAACTGTGGCGTGTCATTATGGGAAAAAGGTATACGCGTTTTATCTCACTAAAACTCAAATGGAGTGCAAAATCAATACCGATGCTGATGATCCTACGAAGTCAACAAGGCAAAGGAGAAAACAGGGGGATCAAGTAATCTCATCGTAAGTAGCTTTGACTTGCAAAACGTGTTTGAATAACATGAGCTTTAGCTAATGTCATAAATGGCTTTAAATGCTGTAAGGTGCATTAAAAAAATGTGCCCACTCATCTGTTTCCCCCGCACCTTGATGCAAACATTTTAGATTAATCGAGTTTTCACTGGTCAAGCAATTCCATTTTGATATTCAAATTCGGTGTGTGTGTGTATGTGTGCGCGCATGCCAGCGCAACACTGATCTAATCAGTCTTAAATCAGTTAATAAGCCAAGGACACAGAGGAGATGACTCAGCTGATGTGAGCACGAGCTAATATTAGCATCTCGCCATCTCGCTCGTTCAAGACCTGTGCGGCACATAGTAGCATCCAGTGTTCCCATTTCAAAAGTGCAGGCTTTGGGTGCTAAGCCCCGCAGATAAGCCCACCACAGTGAATTCCATTAGCACATTAGCAAAGGTGTCACGACCTAATGTTAATGTTTGGGAGCAGCGTTTTTATACCATATTCATTATTCATCATACCGTAACTTTATTTGAGGGCAGCGCTTCAATTGTTCCAAAAAAAAAAGAAGATAATCCAAATGACAGGTGGTTGTATGCCTTGAGATGACAAAAACCTCTGAGCCGCTCATGATAAAGGACGTGCGTCTGACCTCTAATCCATGTTGACGATTATAATTACCTCCACCAGGGACGTTATGTATTCATCTAAGTTTGTTTGCGGGATCGTTAGCAGGATTTTGCCATGGAATTTTGTGGAGGGGTGGGGCGTGATCCAAGAAGGACCCCATTAAATTTTGGTACGCGTCCCAGTGTTTACCACGGAATTAATTAAATCTATGGCAGTAATGGGGGTGTGCGTGCGTGCGAACAAAGGTCACTGTCAAGCGCAACAGATTCTGATTGACAGGTACACAGACTAAAGGGGGAAAGATACGTTTTCGCAAGGGAAAGGACTGCATTGCATGCCACAACTGCAGCCGAAGCCAAGAGGTCAAACTGTCTACGCGCGTGCACAGTAAAGACGTTATGGACCATAGCATAAGGAAGTTTTAGTGATCATGTGCTCATGCAAATAAGTAATAAATAGTTTAGCACCAAGTTAGAGATCCCTGATGTTATGATGAGAAGTGTAAAAAGTGTTCGTTTGATTATGAAACTGTGGCAGGACAAATTAGAATCTGGCCACCAATGTCTTTAATATAATTAATGGGAAACACTGGGATCCCAATCAGTAAAGAGGATCCAGGAATTCTTTTTAACTTTCTTTAACAGTGCAACAGGCGGTTTTTGACATTTCCACTGATTTCCCAGGGAATAATTCATAGATGAAAACAAATCAGGCATATCAAGGGGCTGACATTTGTGCATGTGTACAATTTGGTGTGGCTTGATTGAATTTAAGAGGACCTTTGGGCCTCGGCAGTGGCGTGCGCTCCTCTGAATGCGATTCTACTTACAAATCGTGACGATGTATTTTAATCAAAGCTCGCCCACTGTCAGCCTTGCAGACACAACTCCAGAGGAGCAGATGAGCACTATTCCGTCAAAACTAATTCTCATCTACAAACTCATTACATGACAAACCGCACGTCAAGATGCTTCAGACACAGGCACGCAGAGACACATCACAGAGACAAACAGATACACAAGTTCATGAATGCTCAATACATGCAAACAAACACTCAGGCAGTCACACAGAAACTGACTATTAATTAAAAGCCGGAGCAGGGGTGGGCGGTTCGCAACACCACAACTTCCTGTAAGACATAAATCTGTTCTCTCTCTCTCTCTCTCTCCCTATCCCCGTCTTGCCTGGTTTCAACAAAGACAGTCTTGTGCGGATGCCTCCCTCCACCCTCTCTCCTCACCGTTCATTAGAAGCACAAGCAGCTGTGGTCAGGTTCAAAGACAATCTTACATCCTCTCTCTTTCAGTCACTCATTCATTCCCAGTGTCTTTTTCTTTCTGGTTTGCCCTCACTTTTTGTACTAACTCCCCCTCCTTCCTCTCTGGGGTCCCTCTCCCAGTCTCTTTCTTCCTCTCTCCCTTCTCTAAACACTGTCTCTTCCACATGGCCCGGATAATGAGTGGCGAAGCTAAACGAGAGGAAACACGGCTCACTATTAGGAGGGGAACGCTGACTGAAGGCTTTAAATAAACGGAGAGAACTTGAGGCCAAATTGTATTTCCAAGGACATAAACTAATGGAACAGGCAGACATTCTCTGAACAAATACACACTCTGTTTAAACTACCGTAATAGTTGTGAAAATATACATGTCCGTATGGATCTAACTGAGGAGACAGACTGGAAAGAAGCAGTCAGGAATAGATGTAAATGCGTATGTCCTTGCATATGCTAGCGCGAACACTGTTTGTGTGAATTCAGTCCCTCTTGTTCTCTTTT
This sequence comes from Hippoglossus hippoglossus, assembly GCF_009819705.1. NCBI lineage: Eukaryota > Metazoa > Chordata > Actinopteri > Pleuronectiformes > Pleuronectidae > Hippoglossus > Hippoglossus hippoglossus. The sequence continues at coordinate 9,056,265 of NC_047170.1, read as the reverse complement.
GCTGTGAAAATCCTATTACCCTCGCATTCAAAAGCAGAACAATGGGGACATGAAAAAACATAAATGCTTGTCTATGTCACTGGAAACTAATTAAGCAAATGTGTTTTCTTAAGTGTCTCTGATATGCTCTTAGGCATAAGAATCCCCACCAACACGTAAACACACAGAGGAGCCCCCCCCCCCCGCCACCCCCCTTTGCTTCACTCTATGAGGTTAATTGGGTTATCAAGGCCGATTAGCATAACTAATTAGGATGCTTGTTAACGGATAAGTATTATTTATGCAATTAGCACTCAGGGTCTGTGTATGAAGCTGTGCATGTGTATAGATCCCCCTTCATCGCTGGCACGGGTTCAAATGAAAATGCAGCAGGGCTAAGTAGGCATGAAGTGAGACCTGTGGGTGTCTGTGTGTGTGTATTCACTTCATCATTTATCTATTCTGCACACACAGATGCTCAACCATCAGGTGCCAGATTCCTCCCACACCTCATCATCACACACACGATACACACTGGGCTGGAGTTCTTAAATCCCTCACCATCATCATTAGGCTTCTGATTAGTATAATTAGCATTGTGAACCAGACGAGCCGAATCGAGCCGGGCTGTGCCAGTCACAACAGCTGACGTGCGTCGCCCTTTCGCCACCTTTCCAGGCTGTTGAAGGGGACACTTGTCCCCGTCAGGTGGCTTCATGGCACATTTGCATGTTCTCCCTGATTGCTGACTGATAATGTCGACGCTGATGTTCACGAGTGCAATATGTGCGGGGAAAAAAACATTTCTGACGGCTAGTAAAGTGACACAGCTCTCGCCGTTATATCAGCTAATGGAACAATGCGGAGCTCATTTTACAGATTTTATTCATAGTGTTTGCAAATGCAGGAACCGCTGCCTTTTGTTTGTGATGCTTCATGTGCGCTCCGAGCCAACGGTAAACACGAAAGGAGGCAAATCAACAGCACTCCTCTGCTCTCCGGCTCACGAGTGAAAACTCACAAACACACTACAACGCTCACAAATAACCAGAGAGGGGAAAATGAAAGAGGGAGAAAGAGAGAGGGAGTGCTACATTTACTGAAATTAAACATTTTCTCATCAGCCTGAGGGTGCAGCAGGCCCACTAATGTATTATTCATCCCCACTTCACAAAGGAACATTAATCAATTATGAAGATATGAGGATCTTAAAGTATAGAGGAGAGACGAAGAGCGGCCCGTTCGTATTAATATGCGGCCGCAATCGTGCAAAACCCCCCCCACCCCCTCCCCTTTGCTCCTCAAATCAATATTTTGCAGATTAATTTGGAGCGGTTGTGGCGAGATGGCAGGATGGAAGGAAGAGGGAGGCGGGGGTGGGGGGGGAGAGTGTCTGAGGTCTGAATTAAGGTGAAGTGTTTTGTTGTTGTTTTTTTCCCCCCAAGTCTTGTTTTAAGTCTGTGTAAATGCACATTAATCCATGCATGTTCATAATAATATCAAAAACATACTAAAGCCGCTGATTTGACAAAACGTTATTTTTTTGGTCATGAAAATATAGACAATACATTTTAATTGATTCTCGTTGTCTTTTAATGCCGGTTGAAGGTGTTTGTGATGTTTTGACTTGCTATTTGATTTCCTGGTGAATGTCTTTATGGTTGCCATGGTTTTATAAATCTTTAGTGTGTTTGTTTTCTATTGGATGAAATAACCTCTTTTTTTCTTTCAGTGTCTATTTCAGTTATTTTCGATTTTTTAATAGTTGTACTTAGTACAATAATATACTTACCTCAGAATTTAAAAAATATTTACCTCCTCAGCTTTTTAACAGCTTGAACATGGGCCTTCGTCTCCCCCTCTTCCACTCTCTTCACCCACTCCTCTCTCACTACTGTTCCTCCTCCTCCTCCTCCTCCTCCTTCCCCTTTCTCTTCAGCTCCTCCTAGCTCCCTCGTGCTCACATTCAACTTGGAGAGCTGAAGTCAGACAGAAGAAAAGGGGACATGTGGTGACATCTCTGCACGCTGTGAAACCAATGACGTAGCAGCTACCTAATTTAAATACTAATGTGAAACATCAAGTGGCCCACTGCAAGGCAGATGTTTGACGTCACTGACTGGGAGCAAGCGATGGCGTCCATGCCTACATTATAAGTTAATCTGCATGTTCAGTATCTACCTCACATGTGGAAATACATTTGTGCCAACAGGAGTATGAACTCATGCAGGTCTCTGCACATCTGAGCACGTGTGTCTGCCCCGTCCTGTTCCAGCAGCAGAGCTATTAGGTTGCACTTTGACGATGCAGATGTCTTTCTTAGCAATATCATGTTTCATTTCATATCATGGTGTCTTTGAGGCCACCCCTCTGTAGCACTGGCCTCTCATTATCGTCCAGCTGCAGCCCTTGTGTTACAGTCGGGGCTTTGAAAGAGTCAAAATGTGAACAATTCTATTTAAGGAATAAAGTTATTTTCAGCCATGGTGACTATCTGTGTGTTGTGTTTCAGAAATGCTGATGACTACTTTACAAATGTCATAGAATAATTTAAAAGAATCTGAAAAAGCAGTATGAGTAGCATTTTATTTTTGTATTTATTTTCATTGATTTTCAATAACTCTTTTGTAATTTTGAAAGACTAATATAGTAGTAAATAGTATCACTTATGAAAATGTTTCGATTTAGTCTCTAACGAGTACCAACAACAGTTTATATCCTGATAGCTGCTGTTTTATTGTTATTTGTGGTGATGTCAAACTGTACAGAGAAATGCAAAACATAAGCTGCTATAAAATAATCTGTGCTATTGTTATGGATTTATGTGATGGAAACACTACAACCATGTTAATCATTCACACATAATTACAGAGGAAAACCTTGTGCACTAACAAATTCTAAAGAATTAAATGCACACATCCATATTTCATTGTTAAGAAGATGCATTTGATTTAATTGGGCCTCATAGGTATCACTTCAGTTTATAGAGGAACTGGCGTACTGCTTACAAACAAATGGCAATCACCTTTAACAAGGCTGTGCGTGTGTGTATGCCATCTGCATTGCAGACATACCACTTAAACAGGAACACAAGCGCAATGAAGAAATATATAAATCAACATTTGTTGAAAGTATGATTAACAGAACAAGCCCCAGTTACTAGACTTGTTTCTGTAAGCCTCTGTAATCACACAAACCACTAATTAGCAGCAGTGCAAATGAGTCAGCTCACAAGGAGCATAAACAAACAGCAACCAACCAACACACACATAAACAACCAACAAGCCCGGGTTTACCACAAGCAAAAATGTATGTGTGTGTGTGTGTGTGTGTGGATTTCTACTAGCCCGTGTGTCTTAACCATAAGCCACAGAAGACAGTAAAACAGCAGTGGGTATAATTTAGTGACACCCTGTAAGGAGGTGTGGGAAGGCCATAAAAAACTCTCCCTTTTAATCCCGGCCGGCAACGCCATGTTTGTTACCCAGGGCGCTGAGATATGCTGGTAATTCATCACACACGCCTCAGCTTCCTGTTAAACCTGGCTGCACATGGAGAGCTTCTAGCACAGCTGCCAAAGCAATATCGTAAAAAAAAAAAAAAGGGAACGAAAAAAAAAAAGATTTCCCCTCCTCTCAGACAGGGCTCTAAACAATAACAAGCACGCTGCAAAAACTCACCTCAACAAGTCATTAAGTTATGTAGGTCGTCCTTTTGTGATAAAATAATGAGAAACAGTTCTTTTCATATTTCAGGTTTACTTATTTTCGGATTTACCTTGAAACCAGTGACAACAGCCTTAAAATGCACGTCAAATTAAATCTACGTAGGTTGGATTCAATTAACAGAAGAAGAATTGGAACCTTTTCACAAGTAGAAATTACACTAACTAATAGGCGGATGCTTTCTTTTCATTTATCCCTTTGTAGTATTTGTCAAATTAGGAGAAGTTGAGAACCTTTTGCTTTGGCTGTTAATTCTCCCTGAGCTCCCTCTCCAGACCGGAGATGACCATGTCCTGGGTTGGCCAGTGGATTTTAATGTCTTCTAACTCAGCTGCAGTCAGAGAACCAGAGCTATACGGCCCAAAGACAGAAAGCAAAGTGAAAGGAGAGAGATGACATGGGGTTTCGAGAAAAGACGGTGGACTGGTAACTATTGAAAAAGATATTATGAATATTGAATGCATCGAAAATGTGACTTGAATCACCTGAAGCCTAATAATCATCATACGATATAAATAAAGCAAATGTTAATGGACAAATTACATGAAACATTAACACACACTACACCACTGTTTTCGAGGCCAGACTTTCCTCTGGCTACTCAATTAAAAAGAAAAACCTATCCCACCTCTAACCCTGAATGAACCTCGATTATTTAATTTAAATGGTTAATTAATCTATTTAGTTCTTTTAAAGATGAAATATGTAACGTAATGATGAGCAATGTGTGAGCGGCAGGCAGTGTGTGTATAAAGTGTAATACGCGATTCATAAGAAGCAGCAAGGGGTTGCTGAGCCTGGTGAAATTTAAGTTATGTGACAGCAAGTGTGTGTGTGTGTGTGTGTGTGTGTGTGTGTGTGTGTGTGTGTGTGTGTGTGTGTGTGTGTGTGTGTTTCCCAGTGGTAAGAATATCTTAACTCTGCCCAGACACCTTTCTGAGTCACCAGTGACAGCTGTCACACACCCAAGATGGAAGGAGTGGGAGAAAAAAAAAATCTGATCACGCAGTGCCGTTCTCTCACACACACACACACACACACACACACACACACACACACACACACACAGACACACAGTTTCATATGTACCAGCCTCAAGAGATGAGTTATTCTGATTAAACTTTGCGCAGATTAAAAATGTTAAACTCACATTTGATCAAGCGTGTCTGCACGTTCACACCGAGCAGGGAAGGAAAGGCAAGATTTGACAAAAGTGACATGTGAGTGGAGGGAGAACGGTGAGACTTAAATCTTTCACCTCACCAGAGGAAAAAAAAACAACTTTTCAGTCAAATGGAGTAAAAGCCACGGAGGAGTGGGAGGAGAGAAAAAAAATTACTTTAGATTATAGTCTGTTCTTGTCTCTAAAAGAAAATGGGAAAATGTGTGCTGTGCTATTAATTTGCCGAGGCTTTTTTATTCTACTCTAACCACAGTGTTCCTTTGTTGAGAATTACAATTTTGCTGGGCATTTTCCTGTAATGTACAAAAACTGTGTGAACCTGAACATGTGCAGATGTGTATAAATGTCCCCAAAAATATCCTCAATCTAAATCTTCAATTTTCACAAAAGACAAAAACCTTCTACAGATCTTCTAAACGTTTTACAACATGATTTTTCTAAATATTTTTGGGGCAAAATCATCTAAATGTTTTAGCATTATTTAGTTTGGTGGAAAAATACTGGAATAACACACAATCTGGGTAAAACACTTCAGACACGAATGGCCTGAAGTTGAAAATCGAAAGGGAGTTTTGAATGAAAAGTAACTGCAGCCAATTTCATCCCTATTTTCACCTGCACAGCAGGGTGGTGGGCTTAGACTGCTCCCTGTGTGCAAGCGTGCATGTGCATGTATCTGTGTACTACAGAACACAATCACTAGCTGAGATAAGAAACGTCATTTTGTCTCAGCTTGCCTTTTAAAAACACACAAATCCGCACAACAAACTATTAAATTAAATCAAATATTTTAAAAAAGCATTGTCTATATTCATTAAGGTTTGTTGATGTAAATCTAAAGGTAGATGCTGTATTTTGTCCTTTTTGCATCTATTTACCATAATAAATGTAATAAACTACCTGTAACAACACATTCTGATCTGCAACAAGTCAAACAGCAGATTTATTCACGCCATGTATGGTGTGTGCATGCTTGAACGTGTCAGTTTGTCTGTGTGTAATATTGCAGGTCATGATTATGCATGTTAAGAAAATTAGGCCATATGATTTACTATATTGTTGAATACAATAGAGTAACTGTGCTAAACAAATGACACAATGTCAAACCAACAGATGAACATGGAATTCTTATTTAGAGCCCTAAGTGTTGTTATGATTATTGTGCGGACAGAGAGAAGGGTGAATGAGTGTGACTGGAGTGTGTGTGTGTGTGTGTGTGTGTGTGTGTGTGTGTGTGTGTGTGTGTGTGTGTGTGTGTGAAACCATGAGTGTGTGTGATATGAAAGCAGGCTCTCGATTTCTCAAGCTGTCACTCAGGCCTATTAGGCAAGGCTAACAAAATTAGTCATGAATATGCAGTAATAACATGCATATTGCCACCCCTTCCCCCTGTGTGTGTGTGTGTGTGTGTGTGTGTGTGTGTGTGTGTGTGTGTGTGTGTGTGTGTGTGTGTGTGTGTGTGTGTGTGTGTGTGTGTGTGTGTGTGTGTGCCCGTGCCCTCAGGGCTATAGACATTGGCTTTGTAAACCTAATTCTTTCTACATCATTACAGAAACAAGGCATAATTCATAAGAATAATATAAACATGCATGTAGCGTGGCATACACGTGCACACACACACACACGTATACAAACAAATACACACACACACACACACACACACACAAGTCCTCTATACTGCCCTCTTAACATACTTACCAACTAAACGGCAGGTTGTCGACAACCGTCTTTATGTAGCGAAAAGACTTTTGGTGTCTCCACAGTCATATTTAATGCAAGTACACACACACACATTTGTGCATGTGCGTACACAAACATGAAGATTGTCTGTTGCCGCCATGTCCCCAGGGTGATGTTTGACACAGCCTGGGTGCTGCCACAGCAATTAACCTCCCTGTTAATGAGAAGAGCGCTGTCAAGCAGCCAGATGGCACCGCCTGGCTCGCTGCCATCCACGCACACACAGACACACACACACACACACTCACCATCCCATCTCAACCTGCAGCACACCTAACTGTTGCTGGTTGTCAGCGCCCCCCGCCCCTCCCTTCGGCACCCCCGCCTCCCTCGTCACTTCCCTCATGCATTGTCCTCTATGGCCCTCCATCCTTTCTCTCTTTCCTCCCTTCCTCCCTTCCTCCCTCCCTCCCTCCCCCTCCATCTCTGGCAGCTGCTTATCCATGTCGCAGTACTGCAGATGTCACAACTCAGCAGCTGGGAAAACAACAGGGGACGAGAAGAGAGGAGAACATTTGAGGAGGAGATTGATGCTTCTCCACATTTGACGTTGAAGCGGCCAACTGGGGGAAGATTGATAAATTCATGCTCGACTGATTGATTGACTGATTAATGTAGTCATTACATTAGGGATTAATTGAACAAGATTTTATTGTAATTTGTTGGATTTTATTTTGATGGAAATTGTTTCAACAGTGTGTGCGTGTGTGTGTGTGTTTGTGTGTGTTAATGAGTGTGGCACTTGACCATGGCATGGCCTGCTGCGTGTGCCTGCCTGCATGTCCACACAGCAGCCCACCAGGCCCATGTATTGATCAGTTAGCTTGGCCTAATAGGAGAAGAGGAGTCTGACCTGGAAAGTCAATATGGAGAAAAAGAGACATATCCTCCTCCGGTCCTGAGAGAGAAGTGGGAGAGCGAGGGAGGGAGGGAGGGAGAAAAAGAAACAGAGAGGGGGGAGATAGAGAGTGCTAGATAGAAATAAATGTGCACCTCTTTCTGTCCTTGCAGAGATGAAAATGGTAAGAGAAGAGTCTGGAAACTGAGAGGAAAAAATCTGGACAAGGGAAAAAACAAGCAAAGCCATGAGGAAAATAATAATGCAATGCAACAATAATGACGCTACTCAGCCTAAATATCACATCACTTTTGTTAGGAGTTTTGAATTAGAGCACTTACACTGAGGGATACTGCTGGAGTGTGAAATAAGTCACGTTTCTACCTTTCCCAAATGAAAATCAGGAAATTCTGTCAAAGCGTTTCTTTTTGTTTTGTGCCGTTTTTTTTTTTTTTACCTAAGTAACTTTCAGAATTTGACTGCTTTTGGCAACAACAAAAAACAGAACTCAAACTTACTGTAACTGTGTAAAGAAAAAACTCTGCAGGAGATTATACCAAGGGAAAATAATTAAAAAATTGGAGGGAAATGGAAAATAAAAAACTGACACCCACTCACACATCAATACATCGATAGATCAATGTGTGTGTGTGTGTGTGTGTGTGTGTGTGTGTGTGTGTGCTCACCATTTCAACAAAAATATATAAATAAATCTGTAGATAAACAAAAAAACCAGAGGAAACGGAAAAGTAGATAAAAGACTTAGGTTTCACCGTGCACATGCACACACACAGACACACACACACCTGGCTGAGTGATGCTACCCTGGAGGGTGGCTTCAATCTGATGTGTTTAATGTTGACGCTGGTGGCAAGAAACACACAAACTCACCCGCTGTTTCAACCTGCCTGTCATTTCATTTCATGAGACCTGATTTACTCATTTCATTTATTTCATTTTTTTTTTATTTTTTATTATCATATGTGCAGCCATTTAAAATGCTCAAGGTGTGATGCAAATCCCTGCCTCTCTGACAGTGAGTGCGCTGACTGAGGATCCATCACACCCTTCAGTGTGTTTCGCAGGAATGGCAGAGAAAAGCCTGCACAGCCACAAACTCAATTGTGCCACATTGTGCCAGACCACCGACTCCTGCTTGGCTGGGTGCTTTAATTGGCTGCACTGCGGGGCTGTCAGGCTACTGACTGGTTACTTCCTACCAAATTTTGGATGTGTTCTTAGTTTTCAAATGACAACTTCTGGAAAAAACTAAATATTGACTGCAATGTTATACTTATGTTTGGAAACCAGTTGATTTGTTTAATGACATCCGGGTAATCATTACAATGTCAACTTGTATAAAGTTTGATTTGTGCTTCTTGTTAGAACAAGTAGTCATTTACATGACTCACGTTTGAAGGAATGGTATTAAACATCATGGTCATTAAAAAAGGTCCATTGATTTCAAACAATTTAAAAGACTCGGGTTCAGGATCACGCACAGACGATGTGTGCTACATCCTGAGCTAGAAAAGATACTCACTATACAGCCAAAGCGTAATTAACTGTCAACAGAGTCATTTAAAGATATTAACTCAGGAAAATGTCTTGGAAATTGGTTCGGGACATTTTGTGAGTTTTTAGTTTGCCTTTCACTTCACGCAGCAGGAACACAACAACAGGAAGCTTTCCGGAGGATTTAGGCAAAGGGTGGCGCCTGCGAAGAGCATGCAGGAGGCCGGACATGACATATTGCGTTGCGTTTTTGTCTACAACACATTGACACCAATGTGCTGTATCTCATTGCCCTTCTAAGTTGACATCTTCATCAGCAGTAGAGCAGAGTAAGGCAACTCTTCTTTCTGAGATATTTGTATTCTTCCAGTTTCATGTCCACTGTGTGCTACAAACGTCATCGGCATGCCCACTCGCTCACTGTTACATTTTCCTGATGTATTCTCACAAGGGTTCACCCGCACATTTCACCGACACCAAAAAAAGTCTGGGAAAACGTCCAGAGCAACTGACTCGGACGTTTGCTTTCTCACACAAAGCACCTCCAAACAACTTCAGTAAAATGTCTGGACTGAAGTGCATGTCTTAAAGCAGCTTTGTTAACTTTAGTGAAAGTTTCCCTGATAAACATTATTGAAACTGAACTTATTTTCAGACAAAACCTCTCCCTAAGTGCAGGTGTCTGGAATCTGGAATAAGAACATATGTACTGTGAGATCATGAGTATTTAGATTTATAAAATGCTACTTTCATTAGTTTTGTCAAAATATATGAAACTTAGTAAGTATAAACCTGTCTTTCCAGAATGGTCTACAGCCGAAAGAGAACTAGTCTTCAGGGGCCTTGGAGAACTTCATGGTGGTAAATATCATATGGGGATTTGCATATTGCCATGGGGACAGTGGTGTTGCAAAAAAACCCTGAGGAGCGCAACCTCCCCAAGGAGAGACAGAGTCCCTGAGGCCAACTCTGTTACCGCTCTCTCCACGCAGGGATCTGTGCATGTGTGTGTTTGATTCATGGAGTTATTATAAAGAAGTTATTAGGTATTTTGAGTCAAGGGTAAACTTTTCTTGAGATAAAATGACTTTAGTGAGTAACTTATAATTATTAGAAGGTAAGCCGCACAGTATCTACCTGATTTTTTGAAGGGCCCGTATATGAGAACGCAAACGTCCCGAGTCAGATGCATTGGACATTTACCAGAACTTTCCCTGCCAGCCCCTAATAAAATGTTTGGAAAACGCCACCATGGGCGCCACCCCTCATCTGAATGTTCTGGAAATTGTAATAATAACAATAATAATAATAATCACACATTTTATTTAATGGCAGCTTTCATGACACTCAAGGTCACCTTACATCAGATAACATCAATAGCAATAAATCGTAAAATCATCATGAAACATACAATCAACAGCAAAAGCAATAAAACATAATTGCCGTCAACAGTGTAAAAGAGCAGAACTTGGAAGTAAATTAAAATCAATATTTGTAGATAACAGAAATATAGATAAGGTGCATTGAAAAGGAGTTAAGGTGAGTACGTTAGTTTAAACAGATGGGTGTTAAGAGCAGTTTTAAATTTTGTATTGGAGTCCAGTGTGTGGATGTGGTGGGACAAGGGAGTTCCAGAGTTTGGGTGCAGCAGGAGGGAAGGACCCTCGCTCCCATTGTGCTGAGGTTAACAGTTGGTACCGTCAACAGATGTGCTGATGAAGACCGTAGGGAGCAAGTAGGGAGTGTAAGTGTGTAGGAGGTCTGTGAGGTAACCAAGTGATAAATTAGGAATGGCTTTGAAAGTTAACAGAAGGATTTTGAAGTTGATGCGTGGTGATACATGGAGCCAGTGTAGACGTGTTGTGAACACCTCTGACCCTCACAATCTCCTGCTGCATTCTTATTATGTGAAGAACAAACTCTGGAAGACGTCCAGACCTAGTTTTCCTATCTAACCCTGACATATTCAAAAATAATTAAATTATCGCCTAATACTACTTAGATTTCGATTTATCAATTAGACACTCTTCAATAAAGGTTAATTAATAATTTTGGAGAAAGTTATCATTTTATTTTTTCCACATGCTGTAACCTGAGATGAAGCTTGTCGACACACAGGAATAGACGTGTGAAGTCTGTCACCTCAGGATTCACATCTTGATGACCATGGCAACATTACCATCGGGAAAAGTGTAACCATGTCAACGATTGAATAAAAAAAATATCTCCTTTATAATTCGCTCATTCAAAAAACAGGGACAACTGAACATAAATGACCAAAGTCAAATCACAAAAGCTGACAAATTCTAATACAGAAATTTTTTATTGAAGATTAAAGGTGATGAATATGATTCATGTCTTAATAATTTGTCTTCCCTCTTTGTTTATGCACACAAAGTCACTTTCTCTAAAAGGAGGACACTGAGCTGAGGAGACATAAATGAATTTCATAAATGAAAGTGAATACAAAGACACAGTCTTCTGTTCATTTTCAGACGTGGTACAACTCCTTGGACTCGAATAACCCTTACCATCGCCCTGTCTGCCTGGCTCTGCCTGGCTCCTTTTCTAAGTGAACGCTGGTCTGTGTGAGGACGGGTGGGAAATAAGGGTCACCACTGTTATTGTGAGGTCAATTCACAAGGCATGTACAAAAAGAGAACATACAGGAAAATACAAATGAACTCATGAGAGATGTAACACTTGCAGTGACCCAGCTTCTTCATTACACATGACTATTAATAAAGGATAAACAGACAGGGCCACAGGAAGAAAGGGGATGAAGAGTAGCTGCAGAGGGAAAGAGGTGCAGTACAGAGGGAGATGAAGAAAAAGACTGAGAGAAAAAAGAAGGCGAGAAAGACAGGGCGCTCTATAGAAAAAGAGAGACCCAGCAGTACTGGTGAAATATCGGCCACTCTATCGTTGTGGTGACAGGGGTCACTCTGGGAAAAGGAAATCAATGCTGACAGCAATGACTCACAGGTCAACACATTGCCCTGTGTGTGTGTGTGTGTGTGTGTGTGTGTGTGTGTGTGTGTGTGTGTGTGTGTGTGTCTTCAGCACGAGCCTGTGCATGTCTGTGTATTAATTATGCATATGCTCATGTTGAGTATGTGTCCGTGTGCCACTGTGTGTTTGTGCATATGTAGGATACAGGGTCATGAAATACGAATGAAAATATACTCACATGAACACACAAAAAACATCCAAATAAGGAGCTGATGCAGATGGAAAGATGAGTCTGAAACCATCAAAGGCGAAGTTAATATTTGATGCAAGATGTAGGCAGACACCACTTTGGTTTCGGTTGGTAAATGTGTGTTTCTAAAACACAGGAATATCATCTCTATTGCAGCCCCAAAGAGAAGCACCTTCTCAGCGGGCCTTCCTGGTGGATAGCAGCTAGTTAGCATAGCTAGCATCGATAGCATAGCCATGACATGCTTTGTGTAGACTGCATCAAAAATAAGATAAAGCCGTGCAAACAAATATAGTGTTGTAGTTGTATTTTTGGACCAAAATTAAAGCCGAATCCGAAGTTGGACTGATCTGACCATGAGTGCTGTGTTCTCATATAATAATGTAGTGATGATTCTAGAGCATTTAATGGGTCGGACCATCTCAAGATGCTCTTTCCTCATTCATTTTAATGTACTGATCATTTTAACAATAATTGTTTGTATGGTTTTTTTTCAGTGGAATGTTAATCGATATAAAAAAAATATATAAAAAGCCAAAGTAAGAGTAGTTATTGACTAGTTGTCTGTCCTCTACATATAAATCTGGTCACTGAGCAAAGACACACAAACAGACATAAACACAGAAGACAAATAACCCCTTTCTCCCCCAATCATAAAACATTCACATTCCAATGCAACCCCAGCGTGACAACGAGAAGACCCAGCACACGCAGAGGTCACTAACTATTATTGGTAGGCTGTGTGTGTTTGGGAGTGTGATTATGTGTGTGTGTGTGTGTGTGTCTATGTATGCATGCCTTATATACCCTTGGGTTAGCAGGAGCTACGACCTGCTTACATTATTAAGGTGAGTAGTAGACTGTGTTATGTATGCCTAAACAGCCAGTCAATTCATTGCCGATGCAATTCCCTAAGTACATGAATAAGCACACGGCTTCCTCTCATTCTCTGCCTCTCTGAACTGTAAAGGAGAGAAAATATTGGTGCGGTGCATAGCGCGTCAGATAAATCAGAAACGGGAGCAAATTAATAATAAGGAATAAAACAACATTAGCTGATTAAGTATGTATGGCGGAGTGGCAGCTGTAATTTACAGGCAGCTGGGTTTGGTGTCCGGAATAAGGTCTCATTACAGATCACAATGTGTGTGTATGTGTGCATATAAGTGAGTGTCCAACCGGTTAGTAATCCGTCACCAGTGGTCTCAGCTTTATGAAAAGACCTGCAATCTATGATAATGAGCCCGGTGAAGGTTATGACCACGGTAAACTCATTTGTTAGAGGGAAGGCTTACGTGTGTATGTGCGTGTGTGCGTGTGTGTGTGTGTGTGTGTGTGTGTGTGTGTGTTATGAGTAATATACCTATACCATTAAAGAGTGGTAAGGAATATAATATTAAGGCAGTGGTTTTCAAACTGGGGGTCACAGAGCCACAGCAGTGGGGGTGTGGAGGAGGAAAAATATGGAGTGAATGTTGAATGAATGCAATTTATGGAGGGAAAATATACCAGCGAGTTTGCTGATGATACTGTGCTGACCTTTATTTCCCTAAACATTCAAATTGGACGCCTTTTTTATTTGCTTTCCCCTTTTGTTGTTGGTGTTTGCGGGGTGGGGGTGCTGAATCTTTTGCAGGGGGCATGCTGGAAGAAGTTTGAGAGCCACTGTTTTGAGGTAATTCAGCCGAACGCTGCGAGAGTGAGAGTGAAACAGAGGGCGCATTACACAAATGTTGCATCACATCAGTTTTCTGACTCAGTTTTTAGACAAACAGAACAGGCAGATGCAATACATTCTTACAGAAGGGGCTCTGCCTCATCTCCAGTGGGGAAGGAGAGGATGTGGAAAATAGTCACATAAATAATGTCACAGGGACCTGTTCACTAGTTGACCCTGCAGAAATGAAAGCAGTATAGTAGTATTAGTAGTAGTAAGCTGCTTTCATATCTTCCAGACAATTTCCAGTGGGACTGTAAGTAAGAACGCAAATGTCCTAGTCAGTTGCTTTAGACATTTTGCGTACATTTTTCTGCTCTCATAAAAAAATGTGAGTGAGCCCGTGTAAGAAAATGTCCAGTAAATTCACTGTGATCTAATGTGCGTGTTGATATCACATCGTCTGAGGACGAGAAAGAGGTGTCATACATGAGGACGACATCGGCAAACATGTCAACTTGGAAAGACAACGAGATACAACAGCTTTTGGCGATAAAGGTCGAAGGCTGTGTCGATCCACAGTGGAGTTGATACATCATGGCCTCCTGCACACTCTACCCAGACGCCACTCCTCACATAAATGTTCCAAACATTTCCCTGTTCTTGTGAACGCGTCTGACCCCAACAATCTCCTGCTGTGTACTTCACATGGGAAAGGCAAACTCCAGAAAATGTCCAATTTTCCAGACATTTTGATGTATGAAAACAGCTCAATTAGCAGACAGAAAAGTAATAGTTGCAGATATACAAGGAGAAATAGCAGACGTACTTCGAGTCATGGCAGGACTAGTGATATAAAAAGTAGAAATGGTAGAAGCACCTCTATTGTAAGACAGCAATAAACTAAGTAAACTTATTACAGCAACAGTCATTAACAGAATCGCTTCACTCTTTCCCTTCTCTGTCCCTGTACTCTCTTTCCTCTCTCCTCTGTTCCCTTTTTCTTTGTTTCCAGCCTCATCACATTGTCTTGTCTCCTCCTGTCTCATTCACTTGCCCCTCACCCACGTATCCTCTTCCCTGCTCTTTTTTTTTTCCCTCAGCCCCCCACCCCCCCCCCCCCCCCCCACCTCACTTTCCCTTTTTCTTGATTCTTTTCTATCTGAAAATAGCCATCCATTTACGCAATCATTCCATTTTTCCCTCTACCCTCCGCTCCTTTTGTCTGGAGCTAGGTCAACTGAAAGCAACAGAGGAGAAAAAACAAAAGCAGGAACGTGTGTGCGTGAGTCACCAGATCACAACAGAAAGCAAGGGATGAAGAAAACAGGATAATGCAACTCATGGTGACGGTGATTGGAAGGGGCATGCCAGTGTCTAGTTCTCCTATGTCGAGGCTTGCATGTTTAGAGTGAGTGTGTACTAAAAATGAACTTTAATTTTGTCCAGCTTGATGTAAGTGTAATACAGTGATACAGCCATGATAATAGTTCTCCAGGAACGAACTGAACTCTACTACCTCACACTCAAGGCTATTTTCTGTGTTATATCACATCAAGTGCACGGGATGACTTAGATATAAATAAACGGAATACTCACACAATTTTTCATTCCATTTCCAGTGTGGCATACTCTGAGATCTCTCTGTGTGGAGGTAACATGTTCTCCCCCATGTTGAGTTTTCTGCAGGTAGTCCAGCTTCCTCCCACAGTCCAAAGACATGCAGATTGGGGTTAGATTGATTGGAGACTCCAAATTAACTATAGCATGATGTTGTTTGTCTCTGTATGTTGGCCCTGTGATACGCTGGCAAACTATCCAGGTTGTATCCCACCTCTTGCTTTACAGCAGCTGCGTTTAGCTCCAACTCCCGCCACGACACCGAAAAGGATTGACGAATGGATCTAAATATGAATCTTCCCAAATATAGTTTGTCCTGTCTGTGCAGTCAATAGAGCAAGTGTTGCATTTACAACAGGAAGACTTGATTGAACAGGCTTAAGTGATAATGTTTAAATGTTTTCATACGGTCAGCATCTTCTGAAGCAAAACATTTACTGCGACACAAAGTCACTGCAGAATGATTGTGAGGCTATAGAGCCACGGTGGCATATGTTGCCAGGTTTACACGTTATGCAAAACAGTTGCACAATAAACTTCTTTTATTGAAGAAGAATTTTTACACTCAGCAAATGATGCTCTACAGAGCTCTTATGTTGCTACACAGCAGGCTCATGCCACAAGAAACTGCAAAACAATTCTTAAAGCATTCGCATGAACTGTATGTCTGTGAATATTGATTATCTGTCTTTGTTTTTACAATCAATCAATTTTTTTCCCAGTTTTATTAGTTGACAAAAAAGTGAGAAAAAAATTACGAATCACAATTTCCCTGTTTGTTTTTTCTGACCACCCGGAAATACCCAATATTCACTTTACAGATATAACACTGGGAAATTTAAATCATCACACACTAACCTGGAACCAGCACATTTTTATTTAATGACTTACTTTAATCAGTTAATAAAATAGGAGAATCATTTGCTGTCAGTTGCCATATCGATGAATCGCTGTTCATTTTCATACCAGTTGGTGCATTGAATGTTTTTTCTGTAAAAGTTCTGTCTGCCACACATTTGTTTCCTTAGGATAAAGCTGAAACGACATGATTACCATACAGGTTAGAGAGCCACAGTTGTCCCAGTGTATCAGATGGACTGGTTACAGTTCCATCCTGTGGCTGATATATTAACAAAGGTTTACAAGGGCAGAGCACTACATATGTAAGTTTGGCCTTATGGCTGACCTTACAATGCACTTAGTATCCTGCACGGGGAGTAATGCTGCAGCCACTCCTACAAGCCATTTATTCCAGCTAACGACGGTCAAGCACTCATAAATCAGCATTAGGAACCTCTTTGGCCCTCTCTCTCTCTCGTTTAGTTTCCCCTCTCTCTGGCTCCGTCCTTTCCTCGGAGATTCTCTCTCTCTCTCTCTCTCTCTCTCTCTCTCTCTCTCTCTCTCTCTCTCTCTCTCTCTCTCTCTCTCTCTCTCTCTCTCTCTCTCTCTCTCTCTCTCTCTCTCTCTCTCTCTCTCTCTCTCTCTCTCTCTCTCTCTCTCTCTCGTCTTTGCCCTTGTCCACTCATTTTTAAATTTTATCTCTCACATTTTACGATCTTCAAACTTACACCTCCTCTCATCCCAACTTTCTCCCTCTTTGTGCATGCCCAGCTCATCTTCTTTCTGTTGATCTCATTCTCTTATTTATTTTTAATTAAAGAGTTTCCTATTCTTCTGTGTCTCACTTTCTTGTCCTTCCTTACTCTTCACCTTTTTTCCCAACCTTCTTGTTGTTTACGTATCTCCCCTCCAACCCCCTACCATCCATCCTCTTTCACCCTTTTCCTTCGGAGAATTCCTTTCCCTGCAGATAGAGACGGTGTCCCTGAGATGTCTAACCTGGTATTGGCACCTCTATTGATTTTAATTAAGCTAATTAGTTCATTATTCCAAGGATCAAATGGGGGCATCCATTACCGCATAGAGAGAGACTGCGGGCTGGTGGGGGTCTGAGAGGGTGGGGGCAGTGGAGTTAATATGGTAATGAAGACGATCAATTATCACTCACAGCAAAGTCATTAACAACAGCATTAGCATAGTCAACCATCGCAACCCTCTGACCTCCCTGCTCTCTCATTCTCACACTCCGGCTCTCCCTGCGAGCAGCTGCTACACAAGCAAATGTATATACGTGTGTGTGTGTGTGTGAGGGAGGGAGGGAGGGAGAGAGAGAGGGGGTGATAAAGGTCACAAAGTTCAGGGATGGTTATTAATGCAGACCAGAATTGAGTTAACACATTTTCTCGTTGACTCAAGCAGAGCAGTCACTACAGAGGGTCCAGCCAGGTTTGGAGCGGAGTTCTTTCCCTTCCCGCTTATCAATTACAATGCCTGGACTTTGCGTATTGGCCAACACAGAGTATGAATCAGATACCTGTGTATTTTAATATATAACAACTTGTAGAAGATTGTTACAGCTGAATGCTACTAATAGAAGTGACGATTGCTATCATTGTTTTTGGCCTGGCTCAGGTTAAACCCTTCAAATCAATATCACGATTATTTCAAACTTGTATCTCGATTATGATTAATGAATGATTATTTAATGCCGCGCCACCGCAGCAACTGTTTTTTGTTTTTTTTTGTGCAAAAGTAGTATATGTACCAGTCTTTCCAATTCTGTTTTTAATCAGTGATAGAAATAAATTATGTGAATGATGCTAGTAAAACTAATAGCATAATCTGGATATTGTGTCGCTTCTGCCCCATGAAATCAAATTGAAGCTGCTCTTAATGCTCCTTGAAGCGTGGCTGTGAGGCTAACCATCTGTTTGAATTCAAAAAAGTTGTGGTGATTCTGAAAAAAAAAGCCTCTGTTTTCATCCAACAGTTACAACATTACTTATATACTTCTTTTATGTACTGTTTTGCTGACAGTCGTGGAGGCAAAATGGGTCTTGAGAGAGCTACTACAGAGGGGGCTCCGCATGACAGGAAAAATTACGTTCTCATTAGCATGAATTAAGTCATGAGACCAATTTTCTCATTTGGTTCCAGAGCCTTAAGATTTTAATAGCCCCCGTTCTGTGGTTTATGGGGAATGTCATAAACAGTCACTTTGTGAATCACACAAAGAATGGAGACTCTTATCACAGCTGGAGACATTCCCAGCATTCGGTTAGCAAACACAGTTGACACTTGTTAAAACCTGTTTTTCTTCCCTTCTCAGATATGAAATAAGACAAGCCAAATTAGGTCTTATTTGATAACCCTAACTTTTATAAACAAGGAAACCAAATGACTAAATGACTCCGAAAAAATGTGTTGACTAATGTGCGGGTGTTTTGACTTTGTCTGGTATGGAAATAATTGGAAAATTGTGTGGGAATGAGATGACAGGTTGAGTGGATCAAAGAGAGGGTCATTGATCCCAAATGATCCCTACTGATCTGTTCTGATCTACACTGATCCCCCTCAGGCCTTCACAGCACCCCATACTGCACTGCAGGCCAGGGGCCAAACCCTGGGTATTAAATGTGCACCGCGCAGACAAACACACACACACAGATTTGCACAGCGTGCACATAATGTACAAATAAAGTGTACCAAATTGCCCATTAAAGGCAGATCAGCAGAAGAAAAAAAAGACAGCAGAATATATGGAATAAGACTCACGTCAAGGTTGTGCAGGTGTCCGGTTTGCTGGAGGAGCTGTGTAATGGAGTTCATGCCTGACCTCAGATCTCTGAGATGATCACTTAGCTCTAGGTTGGTCCTCTGTTGATTCAGGTCCTACAAAGAAAAACATTGAGAGATAATAAATGATTAGAGCCACAGGACTGACAATGAGGAAACATTTGACCCTCCACTCAACCTGCTTAATAGTAAAAGACTTAAGGCTGGGCTTAGCTAGAAAAGAGCGGACATGTTTTCCTACCATGTCAGGAATTTACACAAGGGGGCCTAAATTCTTAGTAGCAAATTCTTGAGTTGACATCAGAAGGCAAACATCTGAGTTAGTGGCTGTAGACATTTTCAAGAACCTTTCCTGCCAGTTCCCGAACAAAATGTCCAAAACCAATGGAGGCAAAACTGAAAAAACAAAAAAGAAGACAAATATCTCAGGATGAAAAAGAGGTGAAATACATGAAGAGTGCACAGACGAAGATTTCAACTTTAAAAGACAACAAGGCGCCACCCCTCACCTGAATGTTCAGGACACAAACTGCTGTTGCATTCTTCAAATGTGAAAGGCAAACTCCATAAAAATCTTAACCCAATTCTCTGGACATTTACCAGAGTTCACGTCTGCAAATGGCTTTAGACAGACCCTCGACTAACTCTTATCTGCACAAGTCCTGACCAATCAATCTTCCTGCAGGCTATTGTAAGCGGGGCAAAAACATGGTGATATAACCTGATAATGGTTTGACCATGGCCATTTATGTTTTCCTAATTGTACGTCTCAAATTAAGCGTGAGTGCTTTATCCATCTTGCAATTGTCATTGAAACCTAAAATTGGCAACCATCTGGCCAATAAAAGTGTCTTTAAGCAAGATACTGAATCCCTGCCAGCTCCAGAAGTTGCTCTGTAGCTGCCCCTGTGCCTCTGACCTGCCTGGAATAAAGCTAGCAGGAAAAGAAAAAAACTTTTCTACAGGGATCAATAAAGTAGCGGTTTTATTGCATTTTATGATTACTAATCCTTAAGCTGCCAAAATGACTGTCCAATGAGAGTATCACCGGGAAGATTGAAGGAAATGACTAAATGGAAAGTTTCCCCATTGGTTTTCCAACTCCAAACTCCTCAGAACTAATAATAATGCTTTTTATTGTAACTGAATGACACAAAGAAAGTTCAGCATTTTCCGTACGTTTTTTCCCTGGCTGGAACTCAAGCAAACCATAGCAAATAAAGAGTGATACTGGCAAGAGGACCACAGGGACTGGGAGTCTACATCTTAATACGGATTATCAATGCTGTTTTAGAGCCCAGCTCCCACTGGAATAACCATAACCACCATTCATCTACATACAGAATCCATAAAAACTACTACACAAGACCCTACTTGAAAGTGAACATAAAGACCTTGGTCACGTTGTATTAAGTTTTAAATTAAGTTCTAACCTCGTTGGAGCAACAATTCAGTGAGATTGACCAAGATAGTGGTGTCACAGGTGTTAGCAGTACAGCAAACATTCTTCCCTAATAGTTGGCTAAACTTCCAGATGCTAAAGGAATTGTCCCACAGCCCACTTAAAGTTAACTACAGGTTAAGACAGATGTTCGGCCTTATTCACGGAGTACCGTTTGATGACATGACGTCTGCCCATGGATGACAAATAAACAACAGGCTAATTGCAGCAGTCTAGAACAGAGAAAACAAGCCTTGGATTTCATGACATTACGACCACGAAACTAACTCTGCTCAGTGTCCATTACAGTTCATCCCCATTGTGCATCAACAAGGCCATACACTACGATTCAATCAGACGTGAGCCCAAGCTCCCATTACAGAGCTCACTGCATCGTTTACATGGTGGAACGGGCCATAAGTAGCTCTAAATGCTCTTCATTTGATTGGATTTCACATTATGGACATCGGAGCAGAAACACAATGTTGTCCCCAACTGCCCTAATAGACTGTTGAGTGAGGCAGTCCATTTGTTTGTATTTGTTTACCAATCGGGGCTCCGAAAACACACAAAGTCATTCAAGGAGGGTGAAAATGGAGATTCGAAAGCCCGGAAGACAGTGGCAGGGCTGCAAACTATTATGTTCCCTCTCGTCGTTTGTCTTCAGCTGTCAAAAGAAACTGTTGTTGTCACGAACAATCAGTTTTACAAACTTTCCTTCACCTATTTCCCCTTTATGTGTAATTTTTTAATCTACAAAAGAGCAAAACAAATTGGCACAGAGTCTAAAATTGCATTGCTTTTAACACATCTGAAAGCTAATAAAGGTCTTGGCCATTTTCACCATTCACTAAAGATGTATTGTGCTATAGTTTGCAAGAAACATTAATATTGTACAGCCTATTCAGTAAAGACATCTGAGAAAGCCCTATGGAAGAGAGGCTGTGGCGATGCTGGTATTTTTTTTGTTGCTGAAGCAATGCCAATACCAATAAAATTAATAAAAAATGGACATGCTTTGCAGTGACCTTTGTGACCAGTAAAGAGAGCACACAAAGCTGGCCCCCTGACCTTCTCCATAATAGCAGACAAGTACTTTGGTGTATAAAAGGACCATAATTACTTTTCTGTGTGCAAAACCAAGTCAAAAGAGTGAATATTGGCCATAACTGAAATGGAACAATACCTTAAGGTCACTACATCAAGTGGTGATGATGTCTTTATATTCCTGCTTTGCGCTGATGCAAACTTGGGAAAAAAATGAATTAAGAAAGGTAAAGGAAAAACACTTTGTTGGAGCATGTTTTTTTTGCACACGGCTTTCCACCTCCAGTCCATTCAGAATGAATGCTAATTTGTAGTTTCCTCCAGAAAACGGTTGGGGCCACAAGCTTAGAATATAATTATAGAGGCCCTTCTCTGCTCAACTCCTTTTTTTCAGTTTACACGCAGCTTATCCTTAAGAGTTCACTCTATCTTAAACACCAGGTCTCAATAAAAACAAACTTTTTTTGCCTTTATTCTTTTATACAGAAACTTCTAGCATGACTCCGTGCTTGTCCTAACTTTAGCCATAATTCTATGAAATGATATTATTCTGTCTTAACAATAAATTTTCCTTGAATTTACTGTTAACCATATTCAGTGTGATCTCAGATGATTGGATTCTGTGAAGTCAAAGGGACCTTGGCCTCGAGTAGTGCACACAAACAAAGCATCCTGGAGACGATGGTTCTGCACAATGGGGGAAAAAAGCAAAGAGCTGTTATTCTTTATTTTTTTTCTCTCTCTCGGTTTCTGTCTTTTGAATTCATTCTTATTACTGTTGTGCTCATGTTAGGTGATGGTTGTCTATAGTGTTTATGAGTACACATTTCATTCTATTGACATTTGCGTCTTTACTTATTGGATAAGACCAAATAAATGTCCCTGGTTAAACAGGAAGGTGATATGTATGTACATTTATTTGTGTATATGCTGGAGGAAAAAAGTTGGTTTTGCATCCATGTTGCTAACATAAAAACAAGCACATGGACAAATTACCCTGATTTGTCTTTTACTTTTTCTAGAGCTTATAATTAATTAATGTACTAAAATATTTATGTTCTAGCACACGCAATGAGAGCCATGGGCGTGCCTCAGAATAAACTGTCACAATCACAATCACAATATCTCCAAACTTGTGTTTTTACAACCACTCAAAATGTTTTTCAATTAATGTTACAGGCATGTACAATAATATTCTGTGTAATATCCCTCTAGATATATTCTACACCTCTTCATGTATTGAAACCCTTCGACATTAGTCTTTTTCTTGATGAAACAAAAATCTGTTAAGGAAATAAATACCATAAAGATTTCTCAAAATTTGTATAAAATACAAGAATATCAAAGGAAAAAAATGCTGATGTATTTGGACTTACTACCTTGTTAAGTTGAAAGGAAATAAAAAATATTTTGAAAATCTTACATCAAATATAGCATCAGAGGTGCACAGCTTCATCACCGATTTAGAAAGGTTGTGGTCAGCTTCCATCTGCAGTTCCTCAATGGTCTGAACCAGCACCTGGTTCTGGTCTGTGAGGTCATTCACGTAAGTCTGCAGGAGGTCCTCTTTCTTCTGAAGGAACAACAGCACAGCAGGTTCAAAATGTGGTTTATTTACTGCATTTTAACAAGGTGACAGCAGAACCAAGAAGGTTTTCTTTTCTACAAGACTCACAAATGAATGGCAAACAAAATCCATCGTTTACACGTAATCTGTGCATCACAAATAGCAGTCAAACATAAGGGCTACTGACTGGCCAAATAGGTTTGCAGGAGAAGAAGATTACGATTTCACCACTGTCTGTTTGTGTGTTGGTTGTTGTTTGGTTTTTTTGTCACAAGGATTACGCAAAAATCGTAAGGATGGACATGGGCCAAGAAATAAACCATTTAATTTTTGGTGTGGATCTGGACAAACGGGCAGCTGTAGACTTTTTTGTCACTTTCTTTAACATTCTAGTTTAACATGCTTTGAGTGGAAACTAATTGTACTTTTCATCAACAGTAGTAATAGGAAACATGTCTGTAAAATGCTCAGTGACAAAGTTTTTAGAATTTTTCCTATAATATCCACTGATTGCAAATAGATCACAATACACCAATTTATAGTTATGCTTAGGCAACTAAACTAGTTGGTTAAGGAGTAAATAATCAAGTGTGGGTAGGGACACAGATCTGCGTCTACAGTGTTGAAATCAAACAATGAACCCATAATTCACCCACTAAATTGCTCACTGTGCAATAACTAAATAAAAATATGCAATAAATCCCTTTATTGGGAATTTATTTCAGTATCAACATCGTTACATGAGGCTGAGATGCAGAGACAGTATATCATAATGTTATACTCTCACCTGCCAAATCTCTGTTTTTGAAATTAATACATAATTTTCCCCAAGCTTCATCATAACTCAAAGTGATGTCATGTATCACTTTGACAGACACACAAGTGAAAGAGCAGGGCCTCACAGGGGAAACATTAGAGCTCCCGAGACAATCAGGAAAACAGAATCTGAAAATGTATGTTTTATTTAGCTGTATCTAACCCTTGTGTCTTTAGGGTATTCCCACTGAGATGAAGACTCTAATTTAAAAGGGAGATTCAATGGATGGGGAGTCAATAGTCCCACTGGAAAGGTTGTGATTCTCTTACTTAGGGAAAAAAACACACACATCTGAAGACAGCTAGCTGTTACTGTGGTGGGGGTGGAAAGATCCACTGCTGATCTAACAGTTAACCATACTTTTACATAACACTTACACCAGCTTTAATGTCTACTGTGGTCAGTTTTAACTCGTTCTACATACACATGGTTAATTATCTATCCATGTTTGTTGTTTGCTGAAAAAAAAAAAGATTTACTTTGGGCTGGGGTATTGTATTGAGATGGTTTTCAAACTGAAAACATATTTTTACTTTCCAAAACCAAACCCAAGCCATAAACCTGCTTGTGCACTTGTTCCATTGCAGTTGCCAACACATACAATTATTTCAGCTCTGTTAAAGGAGAGAGCAACTTAAGTTTCTTTTGCCTTGGAGGAGCATCTGTGTTCACAAGTAGCTGTCCCCTCAAACTAAAAAAGTCAACAAGCAGTTTATACAATCCCCTGACGCATAATTTCACACTGTTGTATAGCTTCAGGGAGAGTCATTTTACAAAGATGGTAGATGTGACAGTGTCTAAGATCACATTCTAGGGTTGAATGGAATATATCTTAAGGTATGAAGATTAAAATGGAGCCATAATATTCTAAAATGAATATTTTTTGGCAACTGCCATAGCTCATAAGAAAAACAGCATGTATGGATTAACATCATGAAACCTGCAGTGGGTTCATGGATGTATGGCCACTTCTTTTTCAATGGACAAGCTTTCTGATTAACTGTGCACATCAACCTTTTTCGGACCTGGGAGCTCCTGGGTTCGAAACACATAACCTTGTTAGGCAGGCCCTCAACTGGGGCCGGCTAACCGAAACCCATCTCCGAAACCTTGTTACACTTGCTTTGATGCAAAGCTCAGCTCACACAGGCTACATCCAGCGCCTAAATGATGTCACATGACAATCCTGATGATTAGAAACCTCTCTTTTTTAAATATGAGGGTGGATTTGTGTTCCCGATCTCTGCCGCTCAGATGGAGACATAATGCAATTTGCCACCTGTTACAAGTGCTGCGGCTTTATGAAAGCACCCCTGTGCTTCCTACTGTCATTTGTCTGACACGACAGAGGTCATCTCCTGATGTCCGAGTCACGGTGAGCAGGATGCTCTTTGATTTGTATTGGATGGATGATAACTTAATGGCAACTGATGTCGGTAGAAGACAACATCCTGAAGAGACTTTGGGTCTGAATGGGGTCCTCAATATTTCTTTTTTTAACAACTGTAATTTATGCTATTGACTGGAACCATGAACACAAGCCAGGATCCGCTGAAGGCTGCAGAGTTTCCCCTGTTAAATGAACTGTGGTTCGATTTCAGTGTTAAGGTCTTTGAACACCAAGTCCTTCTTTTTCGGATGCATTTTTTTTAAATCATCGTCCAATAAAAAATCATCACGCAGACAAACTGAGTCCGATGGATTTTATTATTTTATTTGATCCAAAAATTCAAAGTAAGAGATAAAATGGAGTTGAGCAGTTAAGATGATTTCGTAGTCTTTTCACTTCTTGAAAAAAGAAAAAGAAAACATTGGGTCCATCCAATCCTGAAAACCCAACAAGAACAAGGAGGATTTTATTTCTGATCAAGGAGCTGGAAAATGATCCCGATCGTCTGTTTCAGGATGTCAGGGGTCCAGTTTGATACGTTACTAGCAGAGCGGGTCGTGTTGGAGTTGGCGCTGAGAGATGTTGAAGAGCAATTACTACTTTTTTTTAAAAACTGCAACGAAGAAAAGAAAGACATCGTCCCCGTTCGTTTCTTTAACTCAATTGCAAAATGGCGGCGAGTCAGCCGGAAATATGCTGCTAGGATAGTCGTCTACGCGTAGGCTACAGCGAAGAAGCATGAATTCGGCCTTAAAGAGAAAAGCTGCTATATAAGTTCAAGGCTTCTATGTTTACTTTGATGGTACAAACAAGTGTGACAAGATGCTACACGGTCCAAAGTTAGTTCATGACCAGTATAACATGTAATCTTCTGTGTAAATGGCCATAATGGCAGCGGTGGGATTCGAACCCACGCCTCCAGAGAGACTGGAGCCTAAATCCAGCGCCTTAGACCGCTCGGCCACGCTACCGTGCACGTCTACCTCCACAAGGTCTGAATTTGTTTCTGGCGTCTCACCTGCAGCAGCTCCTCCGGTGTGCAGCCGGTGTCCAGCTGCAGCCACTCGAGCCTCTGCTCGTGAAGTCCCCTGAACTCGCTCAGGAGCTGCTTCACGTCGCTCGTCCCGGTCGCAGGACTCCGGGGGGCTGGTGCCTCTCCACAGGGGAGGCTCGAACCATCACCCCCGTGTCCCCACCGCTTCCACCGGGCTGCCCCTGACTCCGGCTTTTGGCTCATGCTCGCACACAACTCCCCGACATTGCTTCGAGTAGAGTCCCTGCAGCTGGCCTGTCAACGCTAGCAGGCTAACAAGCTAACGCTGTGTACCACTGCTCTCTGGTTTAAACCTCAGCTCTGTGCTTCATTATTGGGCTGCAGCCTGTGCACGGTGGGTTTCTGCCATTTTGAGTGCGTGCATGACATGAACTGTGTTGTTTTCTGTGAGTTGCCGTGACTCCACCTGCTGCTCGGTCTCTAGGAGCCGTTTCCACAACGGACTGTCAACGTGTTTTCTCCCCGGCGTTCATTCCTGCACTTTGCCGCTGCGTTTGCACCACGCGATCCCATTGGTCGATCCGGTCCACGGCGCCTCGTAATCCCGACGTTCCGGCGCACCATTGGTCACTTCTCCATGCGAGGCGGGGTTTGCGTTTGACAACCCGGAAGTGCTGTTTTGTTTTCGTTGCATCCGGGAAGCGCTGGTGTGTCTCTGCCTTCTTCTGGAGAGAAATGGGTAAATATGTACGAGCTGTGTTGTTTAAAAAAAGCAGCCAAGTCTGTATTCATTCATTTAATACCCCTGTTTTCACACAGGAAGCCGAGAAGCGACACGTCTGCTTCGTTTAAACGATTTAAAGGCTGGTGTTCGCCTCCTCGCTCATGTGTTGCGTTTCTACTTCCATGTTTACTCCCGTTTTTCTACACGTGTGCATCTAAAATCAACTGGATTATTGTGCGTGTGCGTGCGTGTGTGTGTGTGTGGCTTAAACGACCCACTGCTGTGAGTCTTAAGTATATATATATATATATCTACCAGCTGCTACTTTGATGGCAAAGCTGTGACTGTGTGTGTTTCCCCTCTTAAAGTGTGTTCTCCTCCCTTGCACATACTTCCATTATTCCCCCTAAATAATCAGCGCCATGGATCAAAAAACCCTCCTTGCACTGAGATTCAAGGCGAAGTTGATCTCATTGATTTCCAAGTGACGACTCACCTCATTTCTTTCATCCCAATCATCACTGCTCTCCTCTTATCAGCCTCTCGGTTATATCGCTCTCTTCCAGTGGCATTGACTGCGCTGCCCTCACGTACTCCACCAAAAACCTAATCCCCCCGCTGTGATTATCACATAATGCTCTTGCCTTATTATCAAAATGGAGCAGATTTGGGTTTTGTTGTTGTTAAAGACTGATTGGCACGAGCTGGGGGGTGGGGAAATAAACTAAGAGACAATGCATTATGAAGAGAACGTAGAGCGTCTGATTGCACGAAATTGAAGTATAGTTTTTTGCCTCTGACGCTAAACACTTAGTGTAATGAGTTTTTTTTTTTTTTTTAAGGGGAGTCATTGAAGTTAGATTGGGCTGTGATCTTACTCAGGGGTCATAGGGTCATTTTATACAGTTTCCACATGAAGGCGAGTGATAAAGGCAGCAGGGTTATCTGTAAACTTGGAAACAATTCCACCATAGGGCTATAAGTAATGGTTTTATGTTTTCTGACTGATGGTGTCAAGGGTATTCAATTTAAAATGTTAAGAAACATAGAAATGTAATCATAAGTGACCAATAATTAATTATCGAATGTGTCATCACATTATTTTCCCTCTTGGTTTCCTTTTCATTTTAGTTCTACTTGCCAGGTTAATAAAGTACCACAATGATAGGAACTGGTAGACATACAGACAAGGTGGGAACACCCACACTGCAAATTAATTGTGATAATTCAGTTCTCTCTAGTATAACAGTATCTTTTTTTCCATATTTGCATTGTAGCAGAACATTCGCAGAGGGTTACTCATTTCTTTGTTACAGGAAATCAACGCATTGAACTTCCAAATTTAAATCAAACAAAACACGTCATGTCATTGGGGCTGGACAGCAACAGTCCAGTTAACCGAACCGATTCAGAGATACACATAAAAGAGGAAGTCACAAAATTAACATTTGGGGATTTGACCTTCACAGCAAATTCTTAAAATCCTCCATCGTGCAGTGGCCTCCACATT
The DNA here is from genome assembly GCF_009819705.1 of Hippoglossus hippoglossus. Lineage (NCBI taxonomy): Eukaryota > Metazoa > Chordata > Actinopteri > Pleuronectiformes > Pleuronectidae > Hippoglossus > Hippoglossus hippoglossus. The sequence continues at coordinate 9,027,680 of NC_047170.1, read as the reverse complement.
CTCATAAACTTTACAGTAGACCAAAAAAAGCAGCTGCCAGTTTAGAAGTTTTGTCACTTCTGAATACATTTTAATTGCTGCACAGATTAAAAAACAGACAAAATGTTCCCTCTTTTATTAACAACTCCGTTATTCATGCATAAAGTAAAGCAAAGAGATGTGCTGATCAAATATTCCTCAGGATAACACATTTTATTTGCATGAGGTGAGGCCCCAGCGCTTCCTCATTGACTCCTAAGAAAGACACAACTTCGGTTCTCTCATTTATTAGTTCCGCTGTTTCCTCTACATTCATTGTGCTTCTCTGCCCTCTAAATGTTTCATGACTTTTTAAGTTGTTTTTTTGCAAACCCCAGTACTTATTACTCATACAGCCTTAGCATAGTCAACCTTCATACTCATGAAATCAATTAATTCTCTTAAATAATTTACCTTCTGAGAAAACCAGATTAAGCAGAGCACATTTTTTTCCTGTGTCAGATGTGCTGCTCTAACGGATGTGTATTTTTTTGTGTGTTCAGGCATTAACTTGGCCCTTACCCCATGGCTTGGAGGAGTCTTTGGTGATTAGAGAGAGAGGAGAGCCTTGATAACGCATTAGTGTGTGACACACACACACACACACACAGATACACGCACACACTGCCTGAAGACCCCTCTGTGCATTTGCACACATTCATTTTTCATGAAACAGACTCATAACAATTAGTCTGGTTACCGCCTGGGTAATCTTAGCGTCCCTGTAATGCCTGTGGTCTGCTGTATGACATCACTGTCTTAAAAGTTCTAAATCTGACATTCTCATCCGTTTTCATAGTGAGGACATTAGCAGGCCTTGGCTAATAGGCTCGCGCTCGTTCCAGGCGAAAGAAGGGCAATAAAGTGAGGGGGCGGGAGAGAGAGAGGGGGGAAAAAATGAGACTGGACTGCTCAGAGAAATAAGCTTTATCCACCACGGCTTTTACACAAATTAATTTACATGAGCAAGAGAAGAAAATGTAAAGTTGTAATTCAGCATGCGTTGCCAATGCATTGCCTATTTCTCGCTACAAGCATCATAGAAAGCCAAGTGAACGTTTATGCATTATTTCTGAAAATATATTATGCTAACAACCATAGCTAAGTGCTCAGGAATTTGTGCACTACACCGCGCCAGGAGCTAAATCGAGACATTTGGCCACACAGTTTCCAACTGGAGAGGAATGATAGCCTTGTGAGCGGCTTCAGAGCATTTGTCTGCGGCAGAGAAAGCTAAATGCAATCCCCCAGAGATGCTCCACCTTTCCTGCATCCCCCAGTCTTTAGTCCCCTGCCCTAAACAGCCTCATCCCATCCCTAGACACCAAAGCCAAGGTCAAGAAAAAAAAGTGCAGTCTTCCTCTGTCTACAGGCTTTTCCCTGGGTGCCCGCACCTCCGTATGGCTGAGACGTGTCTGCTTCAGGAATGTTCCCTCCTCCTTTTATTGTGACCGTCAGTCTGAAGGTCAGCTCCTAGGGAGAGGTTTGCGCTTATCTGTTTTTCCCCTCCCTCATTTTTTCCCCCCCTCTCCTCAGCTATCTTTGCCCCCAGTTCCTTTTCTTCACTGTGTCAGTAGACAGTAGCTCAGAGCTCCCAGCTGGGGTTGTTCACGACACGTTGTCTGAAGCGTCAGTCTTCTTTTTCTGTCTCTCCGTCGATCCATCTTCCTGTTGGGTAGCTGTCATTACAGCCCGTTGTCTAGTTTTCAGAGGACCAGGCGCAGCTGGAAGGCTTCAGTCTGATGCTCTGTACACTTTTGTTGCCTCATCTCTCCCTCCTCACACTGGTCATGGCCCCCATTTGCCTTGAAGCAATGTTACACTGTGTTCCCTGTTAGATTGGGTATTGTTGCTGCTGCTGCTGTTGTTGTTGTTGTTGTACTCTGTAAGCTATGGCAGTCAGCCTTGAGTCAGTGTGCTATCTTTGTCTGAACAAGATGCACAGGCTAAAGTAACAAGGGGAGAGAGGGAGAGAGAGAAAACACTCATCTGACCTGAATCATAATACCCTTTAATATTCCATGGAAGATGTTTTTGTAAAGCATTCTACACAGCTCTGTCAGAAAAAGCGACACCTCAGACTTTTTAGGTGATTTTTCTGTTGATTTCCAGTGAACTCTTCTAACTTGCCTCCTGCCTCTGTTCGTTGTCAGCTGCCGACTCGCCAAGAGAGGGCATTTTGTCTCCGGGTCGGTTGTTTGGCTGACCCATGAGAGAGTTATGAAGTTGATATATCACATCAGGTGTGTGTGTGTGTGTGTGTGTGTGTGTGTGTGTGTGTGTGTGTGTGTGTGTGTGTGTGTGTGTGTGTGTGTGTGTGTGTGTGTGTGTGTGTGTGTGTGTGTGTGTGTGTGTGTGTGTGTGTGTGTGTGTGTGAATACATCAGAGAAAGCGCCCGTCTGCTTGTATCTCTGTATACTTTTTGTGTGCAAATGCCGTGCTGGCTGCCCTCTAACACACACCGTGTCAGTACTCTGTAAACACCGGCATTGACTGTGACTTTTGACTATTACATAAGAAACATGGATTTCCAGCTGTCCACGGTAAAAGCCCTGTAAATTCAAATGCTTAATTTTTATAGGCAGCCCGGCATTGACTGAAGTGTCTGCTTGTTATATATTTGCCAAGTGCTGCAAGTCTGAAGGGAAGCTGTCAATAGCAATCCCAGCTATTGATATGGCAGTGGGCAGGAGATGTTACTTGGCCCCCGACTCCGGCATCCCTCTGATCCCTCTACATCATAATTACATTAATATTGACAGACCCTTGACAATAGTCACATTACTATTGATAGGTGGCTGTCAATACCGTGTTTGCCCAAATAAAACATATTCATTCATAACTTGTAAACTGCTCGATAAAAGGCTTTGAAAAGAATATTGGACCCGGTCGGGTTCACTTTCCCGAGAGGGCTGCTGCTGTGACGGGGATTTCCACCACCTGCGTGTGTGTGTGTGTGTGTGTGTGTGTGTGTGCGCGTGTGTGTGTGTGTGTGTATAACTATGGACTGATAGATTAACTTAGCTCCGTATTAGAGCTCTGCATAGATCAAGGCTACACTTGACATACATAGAGTCACACATACACACACACACATACACACACAAAGGCACATAATCTGCACATATTCTCCCATCAAGGAAAAACTTTTAGATTACGCTAAACAAATGGAGCCTGTTTGTTGGTGAGCGTACACATGCAGTCTACCTCCGTCTTATTTGAAAAAGAAAAAAAAAATCCAAACTCTACTTCCATCACAGGCGAGGTTCTAGTCACTAAACATGGCAGCATTTCAAATGCAGCTCAATGAATTTGTCACACCTGCTTACTTCAGAGTGAATTCACCCTTTTTTTCATTCATTTGCTAATTCTAACTTATTTGGACGGTGCTCTATTGAAACATCATGAATGCACAGATGGTTCCGCGCACCGCAATAAACCCAAGCGTTGCCACCATATATATTAGAATGTTATTTTTTTCCCCTACCTCCTCGAGATATGTCTAAAGTGACCATCATCCCCTTCGCTTTCAGTCAAAACTGCCATATTTACCCAGCTGAAATCTCTTTTAAAGCCTCGTGACAAATCCTGTTCAGCGAGACACACAAGCCACTGTCAGAAAAGGGGCCTCTCTGTGGCCCTATTGCTCTGCCTCTCCCTTGTGTTAGTTAGTCTTCCACTCCTTAAAGCGTTTCATTTGAGGAAAAGGCCAGATAAAACCAGGGGGAACTGTGAGCAGTTGAGGCGCAGTGGTCCCGTCGTCACAATGGCGAGATCCCATATGGAGGCGACTCTGGGGGGAAGAAAATTGTTCCACATTTGGCAGATGTTTACGGTGTACCAGAGACTGTGCCGTTAGCCTAATCCCTAGTGATGTGATTTGTACACACACCCCTATCTCCAGAGGGAGCAGGCACCAAGAGCCCCTGGGCTTCTCCTCGTGTGTGTGTGTGTGTGTGTCTGTGTGTCTGTGTGTGTGTGTGTGTGTGTGTGTGTGTGTCTAAGACCCCCTGCTCCTCTGCATTGCGCCGCTCAAAGGTTGCATTAAGGACGGGTTTTACATGTGAAAAGTGATTTCCGTTCCTATGTATAAAGAAAAAATAACCCTCCTAACAGGATGGGCCTCACCCTGAGGGGCCTCATTCCTCCCAACAACCGAGCTGTCCTCTTAATAGTTCTGCCCCTGTGTTTATTTTGTTCATAACTTCAATAGATCGAGTATGGCTTTACTTATATTTTAAGTTATTTAATAAGGTCATCAGACATTTTAGTATTTTACTATTGGCAGTTTTCGAGAAAAGTCTTTGTCTTTGTGCTCGATATATAAACTGCAAAATTACAGTCACCTGAAAAAAACCTCTTTGTCCTGTATTTTTCCAGCAGGTTTGGAAAACGGGGACAACCAGGAAAGGACAGCTGGAAGCTCTGCTCCAGAAACTGATGCCGAGCCGCAGACCCCAGTGCTGCGCATCACTCAGCTGGATGCCCTCGAGCTCGACTCTGCCCTCGAGCAGCTGGTATGGACCCAGTTCTCCCAGTGCTTCCAGAACTGCCGCCCCGGCCTGCTCACGCCTCTGGAGCCTGAACTGAGGGCTCTGCTCCATCTGCTCGTGTGGAGGTTCACACTCTATTCCAGCAGCACCACCGTGGGCCAGTCTTTACTCAGCCTGCACTACCACAGCACTCTGTCCTCCTCCCCCCGTTACAGTCCTCTGTCCAGCAGGCAGAAGTTGGGTCTGGCCCTGCTCACCGCCGGCCCCCGCTGGCTCCAGGACCGTTCCCATAGCCTGCTGCTGTGTTTGGGTTTGACTTCAGGAGGGCCTGGAGGAGACAATGGTTGGGTCCGTACTTGCCTGACACTTGTTTCTAGTATTGCCCAGCTTGCAGGTCTCCTCAACTTCCTTGTGTTCCTGAGGAAAGGTCGCCATCCTGTCCTGGCTGAAAGGATCACGGGAGCTCAGGCGGTTTTCAGCAAGGCCAGTGTGCACCGGGACATAGACTACCAGTACATGAACCGGGAGCTGATGTGGCACGGCTTCGCTGAGTTCCTCATCTTCCTGTTGCCACTGATCAATACGGGGAAACTGAAGGCAACGGTGTCTTCACTTGTTTTTGGGGGAGAAAGGGCCACTGGGGAGGGAGAGAAGGAAGAGCAAGGGGTGTGGAAGGAGTGTGGCCTGTGCGGAGAGTGGCCCACGATGCCTCATACAGTGGGTTGCCGGCATGTCTTCTGCTACTACTGCATCAAAAGCCACAGCATTGCAGACGCTTGCCTCACCTGTCCCAAATGTGGTGCAGAGGCCGGGCAACCGGAGCCGGTCAGGATGGAGGAGGAGGTGATTGGCAGGCGATGATACGGAGAAGAGTTTATTTTTTAAAATTGCATCAGTGAAACAGAAATAAAAAATTGGGTTTTATAATTTCATAGCTATCCAAACTTAATTCAGGGAACAGTCTCAATTACCTATTGCAGAATAATCTTAAAATCTTAATGTTAACAATATTTTGGTTAATTTATCACTGAACAGAACTATATTAAAAACATGAAGAAAAGGATTTTGCTGCGCCTAATCTATCAGCAGCCCTCTTCTTTTTTTTTTTTTAAAGATTCACAAGGTCGTCGTGGATGAGTTTATGACTGGACTTCAGTCTTTATGATGTCTGTGCCGTCCTGAACACACATCGACCTGCTATGTTTAATGCATGCGTGCATATATTGACAATCCTCTGGCCCTTCTGTTTCTCCAGCCGGACTTTGGACAGAACTATTTGTCTTTGCTGCACTGGACAGACTACAGAGAACCACACAGAGCATATATTTGATGAGCGAACGTGTTGATTTATGCTCCAAATTGGCTCTGTGTGAGTGTGTGTGTGTGTGTGTGTGTGTGTGTGTTTGTTGAAATGGGAATATTTGTTCTGATGAAAAATGCAGAAAGTCAGCTGAATAAATAATGGGAGGAATTTCTGATGCCTCTCATCATTGCCAAATTAGCATTTGTTGTGTATTTTGTGCCTAAATTGTATTTCAACATCATTAAAATTGATAGAGTGCCACCTCTTGGGTGTTTATTTAGTTAAGTGAAGGGGAGAAAGATGAGGGAAAGTTATAACAATCAGCACACTTCTCTCTCGACAGGCCCGGTCGTTCTAACTCCCATTATCCATTTTCACAGCACCCCAACATGCTCAAGATCAAGGGGGCAGCCGGGGGCTTGGATTGACTCACACACACATACACACATGCACAGACTTGACAGCCAGCCTCTCTTTTCCCTTGGCCTTTCTCTCTTTTGCTGCCTTTCCATCTCTCTCCCTCTGTAATCTCCAGGGCCCTCGCCCCTATAAGACTGTAGTAAACTGTACCAAAACCCTGGCAGTCGTCTCCTTCCTCGCAGGCGAATTACTCTCTAATCCCTGTAATGAGTCCAAAGATGCTTATTTATGCTGGAGTTAACCTCCACCAGTGAGCCCAGCCCCAGGCCAAACGCACCCCAGCTGAGTGAAGCCTTTCCTGGGCTGACAAGAGAAGAGTGAGGGGTGGGTGGTGTTTCAGGGGGGGGGGGAGTCCAGGGAGGAGGGGGGGTGGAGGCTTACCTCCCACCTCTCCTCCTCTCCTCACCCCCTCTCCCCTGCTCTCATCACTAGGGCTTAATTGCTGATTGCTGAGACGATCAATCGGAACTGCAGGCGTGATAGAAAGCCTATCGCGGAGGGCTGGTCTCAGATCTACTGGCTCAGAGAGACGTATACACGCATTCGCACTCAGATGAGGTTAATGTTTCTGTTGAGCGGAGGGGATAAAGCATGAAATATTTGTCCTCATTAGGTTGCACGAATGCCCTGAAGAACATGCTGGGTAGTTGGACCGGTGCGGCTGACCGTTGTGATCTGTATTTCTCCTCCAACTTGTGCAGGTCTGCAGAGTATACATGTGCTAGGAAATACTGTACGGCCTTGGTGGTAATGCAAGTCCAAAATTGATTAATTGTATCTTACACATACATACACATTTTCGCTGATTTAAAAATAAAATAATAAATAAAATGTACACCTTGGGGGGGGGGGTGTTACAATCTTGGATGATTGGTTTGACATTATGTAAAAAACATAAAGCTCATCACATTGATACTCTGAGCTCTCTCACATCAAGGACATTTTGACGAATGATGCCAATACAATGCATATAAAGGGTGAGACGGGGAAGACTGGATGTCAATATGTTATGCTCTACATTACATTAATGTAAAGATGAGTCCCACAACGTCAGGTTAAGGAGGAATTTAGAGATTTGTTAATAAATAGATTTTGCTTGTTAGAAAAAAAAACATAAAAAAAAGAACTAGTAAATTCAACATAACTGTGTTAAATGAATTCAACATAACTAGTAAATTCAACCGTGTTTGTTAAATCCAGCATAGTTGTATTAAGGGCCATTTAATGTGGAAAAATATTCATAATAGCAGGAAGTATGTTACGGCCTCAATCTCACAATTTCCCTTGGCTCAAAATGCCATTAAATTAAACTCTGGGACTGTAGAGGCCTGGCCAAAAAGTTGAAAAGTTGGATCCAACCCTGCAGTGGGCCGTCAGATCCTGAAACTGTCCCCCTATGAGTGAGAAACTAACTAAAAACGAAACTGGACTATACCAGATCCCTAACTCTAAAGGAAACAACAAAATTGCAACAACAGAAATTGTGCTATATGATGGAGAGAGAGCTCCTACTCTGCAGCCTCCCTTAAATCACCCTCGGTGTCTTCACTCATCGTGTCCACCTGAGACGTGAGAGAGGAAAAAGGAGAAAAACTAAAGTAGAGCAAGTTACAGAGCAATTATTACATCTCTAGGATTTTACCATTAACACAACCCAGTTTTGTGGGACCAGTTGATATATCTAGATTTCAGTGAGACATCATGGCCCGATGACGTACTGGAGCCACACTTATTAAAGCCCTTCCTCAATACCCTAATATTATAGAAACTAGTTCATTAGCGTCATGGCTCGACCACAAGTTACTACAGCCGACAGTAACACTACGACTTTGTCTTGTGAATGCATCTTCCCTTAATAAAAAGATTTTTCAGATTTTTCTCCATATTCGAATCCGGTAAGAATGATGAGATGAAGAAGAAGGTGCATTGGCTTTGGGAAGGGCCACACTGATTAAGAGCTGAGGATCCAGATAACCCTTTACCCATGTTTCTTGTGAATGGTGAGGGGAACTGACAATGTCCCTCCCCTTAGGTTCGTTTTGCCAGTCGATCCCTGGCAAAGACCAAAACACCAGACCGTATGAAAAGGGTCAGCTGTGGTTTTAGCTCCCCGAACATTTCACACGTTTAGTTTAGGATTTCTTCGTATTTTTTTTAATCATTCAAATTTGGCTGGGTGGTTAATAACACATTGTTTCTGGGTGTGACTCATATGAACTACTGCTGAACACAGACTGTAGGAATGCATACATGATCGACCTCAACGCCACTGGGACGTCGTCTTAACATTCAGACACTCACAATCCAAACCCTTTTGCAGATATTACTGCACAACCCCAGGTCCCCCAATCCCCAGGAAAGGGAGCAGATAAAGAAGAAACGGTGCATTAAAGTCTATTAATTGAGTTAGGCCCATGGATTGAATTAGTTGGAAGTTGGAAGGGCGCTGCAGACTTAAGGAAGGTAGCTGAGGCTCCGCTAAGCCTATCTGTCTTTGGATCTTTTCTAATTCACAGGTTCCGTGTGGAGAAGAAAAAGAGGAAGAAGCCCGGATTCCCAGCGGCTATGCAAAGCAATCTGCACGTTCACACGCAGCCATTTAGGGAGCAAATTGGCCCCGTGCCCCCTCCGACGAAGGTTTTAAGAGAAAGGGAATTAGGGCGTTGAATCCCTAACTAGATCTCCTTCTTTGATGAGCCTCTTTATCCGCCTGTCCCTCATCTCCATTCCTTTGATGTGAGGCGTTGATTTTCCTGATTAAATAGTTTTTAAAGTAAAAAGCTCTTTTCTGGGCCGTGTAATACTGGGTACTTTACTGTACCTATTGTAGGTTCGTTTGTGTGCATGCTTGTTGAATGGTCCATCTGTGGTATTCTTTAATTGGAACAGAGCCCTTGGCTTGCAGATGCTAATAAGGATAGTACAATAGCTTTGATTCGTGCGTGCATATTTTTCTCGGAGAAAGAATGTTCATTTAAGCTCAGGCCTGGCTTTTACCTCTTCATTTGAAATGGCTGGAAGGACGCAGGAAGCCCGATGCATCTCTAATGAAATTAAAGAGCACAAACACCTGGGCTCTCTCGCCGCAACAAAATTCCATCTCCGCTCCTTGTGCTAATGGCGCAAAAGCTTTTAGCTACTTTTCAAGAGGAAGGGGAAATGCGTCCCTTTTGAAATGGGAGATATTTCCAACAACTATCTCTTTTCAAGCAGCGAATGACATTATTACCATGCCAAAAAAAACACGAAGTAAACACACAAAAAAGAAAAAAACGCGCCGGTTATTTGTTGACACCTCCGAGGATTTTTGACACCTGTGTGTGTTTTTCTTGTGGCACGTCCAATATGTCAATAGGAGTTACAAGCATCTCTCATATTTCATCTATTCAATAAAAGACCCTGCCAAACACAAAACACCCCAAAAATTCCTCCAAGGTAGGGAAAACCCTAGGTGTGCTGGAGTTCATGGCTGCAGTCTCCGCAGGTACCGGTGCTGTGAGAGTTCTTTCAACACCTGCCGGGCTTTGGATACCACCGGGCCCAATTATATTCGTCTGCCTCCTCTTCTTAACCACCTCTTCAGTCTAACGGGTCAGGGGGACAATCAATCACACCTAAAATAAGGAAGTTGATTTCCTGGCTTTTTATCATGGTGCTGAGGTTTTGTCTGGTTGAATTTCACAACTTGAGAAAGATGGAACGTCACTGGCTTGGGAATATGTGGAATCTGGTCTTTTCTGTTTTGTTTCCAAGACCCAGAATATTTTGTGATCCACATAAATACAAAGATCAAGAAAATACACGATTATGTTTTTATGCAGGCAATGTTATAAATCTTGTCATGCTCTATATTTGTCCATATTTTCCACCGTTAAAATTATTTTTAACATTACGTACTGTTCTTAATCCAGTTTTTAAATATTCTACCTACCTATTTTTCTATTGCATACATTATAAAACTGTCTGATCTGAAAATCCCATCATGTTTTTTTCCCTGAAGCCTCAGGAAACACATTTTTTCAAGAACGCCCCGAAAGTCTGAACATTAAATTGCAGTGTTATAAAACGTGGCAAGTTATTAAAGACGGACTCAAATCAAAACCCCAAGCCGAGCGTGTTCAGTCAGCATATTTCATATTTCACATCTCCGCACTCTAACGCGGGGCTAAACTGACGGAAGCAAACTTTACCTGACCTGTCCTTTGATTGGACGAGGCCCGGGTCAGGAGCAGCGAGGGCATCATGGGAGGATTACAGGCAGGTGCGTCGCGGTGAGCCTGGGGTAAGATCGACCAAAGCCTTGTTTGTGTGTGTGTGTGCACATCTTCCAGTCTGTGCGTGCATTCGGCCATCTCAGTCCGCCGCCCTACTGATGTCTAGAACAGACTAAATGAGCAATAATCTGCACACATCCCTCCAGATGTCCCAGTGAATTTCCTGTGGCTTATGGCGCCAGCTGAGCTCTTTGAAAGTTTTGATAACTTCTGCAAATGTGATTGAACCTCTGCTTGTTCAGGAATGTCGTGCGGGACACAATGTGCTTATTCCTACTTCCCCTCGAAGAGATGAAAACAGAGGCATGTGTTGTCTCGGGCACTCGTGCACCAACGGTACAATACGGTCAAGCACAGGGTTGTTGGAAAAATATATTTCATCTGTAGAGTGCAAAACATTTGAAGTTACTCTGATAAACTTGTCAAAAAGTTGCACCAGTGAATGTGAATGTATTCAAGGTTATTAAAATTATCATAAGAATATCAAAAACGTTAAAAAGGGGTTTGTATTCAGTTTTATAAAGAGCAAGTTAGTTGTAGTCTGTAAAAATGTCTTTGTGTCTCTATTTTGTTTCCCTAATTACATTTTTGTTTCCCTAATTACATTTTTATTACGCCTTTTTGTACAAACAATACCGTGCATTGATATTTACTTGTATATTTTGGCTTCTGAAGCCACAGACTCATTTCCATAAATATGGTTCTGATCATTGGGCAATCAACCAGAAGTTGTCAGCAGCGACAGAGGCAGACGGTGGAGAAGAACAGAGCTTTATTCCCCATCACATGTCAATCACTGCTACTGCACGGCCCTCAGTCCACACAGGCAACCAAATACAAGCAGGAGCGCATGTAAAGTGTCACAAATACTCGATAATGTCCTTCCAGCATGACAATTACTCCATTTTATTGACTTAATCTAATTTTACAAATCTCAGAAACACGTTGCGAACAAAAAAAATGTGTAAGAATGTAGAACAGAGATGTAATAATAATAACCCTGGATGGAATTTTCAATAAATCAGCCTCTTGTGGGCAACAGAAGGAAGCATCAACCCTGCCTGTACGTAAGTATAATATGGAGTTTCTGTCTGGAAAATGTAACAAGAGGAATTTCTAAATTACATGTGTAGGCAACACAGCGAACAATGAGAACAGCAGGCAGGAAAAAAAAGCCTAACCCTGTTAAGTATGAGGCTGCTGGGTAATGACAATGTATTTGTGCATTTCAGCATCTTGGAATCTCCAGCTTGCCAGAGGAAGGAAGAAACATAATTTTTGTGGTTGCCATGGATACCTGCGTGTGAAGGTTCCTCGCTGCGAGTCTCGACTCCTCGAGCAGATCAGTGTCAACCGGCATTAACCTGCTCGGTCCAAACGGATGCACGGTGACACGCGCGCACGGGAAAGAATAGTAAACACGCACGCGCACGTACACACATTAGCCCGCTCGCGTCAACACGGAGTACAGTGCAAACGGAAGCTTCAAAACCCACAAACGCGCGGTTGTGACTGGAGCTACACGAGTCCTCCGAGCTGATAAACACGGAGAAAGGAAAACTCGGAGTATGAGGTTGTTCCGTCGTACATCATGGGTTCGGAAACTCAATAATACAAAAGTCCTCCCGTCTATAAAGACTATATAAGAATGTGGTGTAGCTTGTACACTTTGCAAAGATGGAGTTTGTTTTCTCTGGCGATGTACGTTCCCCAATTTGTCCTATTTTCTATATTTTTTTTTCAATTCATGGGTGGTTCTTTAGCTTAACATGGAGAGCATTACGCCAGGGTTAAGAGGATTGTTCCAGCTGGGGACCATGTCAACTACGTTATGCATTCATATTCCTGTCGCACCCACCAAATTAATATATATGCATACTATGACTGACCCTGTTAGAGCAGGGTCAAGTGTAGTGTGGCATAATATAGAAAATACCGCCCGTGCCTTCTTCTGTCTGACATTATTATATGATGACTTTTTCCCCCCCTATCTCAACTAAATCCTAGAAATAAGACCAATTTTTTTGTCGACATCACTTTTTCTAGAGTTGTGGTTTGGCCGCGGTGCAATGCCCTCCTCGCTACATGGTTTAATAAAGACAAATTTTCACGGGGGGAAAAAAAATGGACATAAATTGGGGCCTCATATGTTCTGAAATTCTAATTCAGACTCAGCTCTCTGGCATTTTTTACAGTCTCTGCTTTCACCCTCTTCAAAACACACGCCAGAGTTTTTCTGCGTCGGGGCCCCTCCGCTGACACTCTGGGCTCGTTGTCAAGTATTATGTTCTCAAGTGTTTGTGCTCGTCTCCCGCGCCAAGCTGCTGGAGTCCTCTCTGCCCCATCCGCAAAGGGCTTACACAACATTCAGCCGTCATAGCTGTGATTGTCTATCGGGTAGGAGCCCCGGTGTGTTTTCTTTCAAAGTCAAATTAAAAAGGTATGCCAGAGAAGAAACCGTATCTGCAATTCAGAACACATTTTTCTATCAGACAGGAGATATATTGCCGACTAAGTATTGTCAGATGTTGGCAAATTCCACATATTTTTCATATCCAGCCCCCTGAAACTTGGGGCCGCATCAAGACTCGCGGCACATCATTGACAAAGGCTGTTTGACCTCGGGAGCACGGGCAGAAATGAACCGAATATCCATTCTGTTTTTGTACAAAAAAATATTTTCTGTGATATAAATGCAATATCAGCGGCCATAAATCATTTACTAAATCATTTGGAAATCATTTGAAAAACACATTTATTTGGAGGGGGGGGGGGGGGTTGTTCATCAATAAACATGGCTCCTGTGGAAAGTTTTATTTATATATTCATGCATTCAATAGATTCAGTTATTCATGTATTCACTCATTCACAAGGCCTAGTCAGTGACTATGCGTCAGGCCACCGTGTGTGTGTGTGTGTGTGTGTGTGTGTGTGTGTGTGTGTGTGTGTGTGTGTGACCTGCGGCGTAGCCCTGCTATGCTGCGGGCTAGTACTGTTCCCCAGGGGGCTCTCATCTTTTACTGAGCCCTGACAGAAGATGGAGGCTGGGAAAGGAGTCCGCTGCATTAAAAAGCCTTTACCTAGCTCTGATTTATCACCCCTACCTCACACACACTCACACACACACACACTCAAACACGCAGACACACACAAACCTGCCTGCCAACCCTTCGCCATCTCGCCATTCCTCGCTGCAGCTAGACTCCACACTCTATCAAACACACAGACATATATACGCGCACGCACACACACACACACACACACACACACACACACAAAGGCTGAAACGGACACACATTCACACACCATCAAACACATACTCGTTCCATCATAAGATGGCTGCCTCGGAGAAAGAGCGAGGCGCCGCACACCGCACCGCAGTGGTGATTTTGCATTTTAATGGTACCTCTCCTCCCTTTACCCCTCTCTCTCTCTCTCTCTCTCTCTCTCCTCCCCTCAGTTGGTAATTCTGGTGAGTCGCGGGCTATACCTCACCACAGGAAGACGGAGCAACACAATCACAGGACCGCATTTCCTGGGTACGTCACCTGCAAACGGCTGCATTTGAATGTGACAGCCACTCAGGAGGTGAAGGAGGGGAGCGGGGAAAGACGGGGATTTGTGTGTGTGCGCGGAGGAAGTACGCCGATTAGCCACGAGTTTCAAAGTGGAAACTGGTTTTAATGGCAGATGTATCGTGAAGCCATGAAAATAATTGAAATTGAAAGTAGAAATTAAGTCATTACTGAGGCCAGTTACCTTTTTTAATGCTATGATTGTTTGGTACAACAAGTACAATGGAGTCCTAGAGTGAGGCTTCGGCAGACACTATGAACCTTTAATGGCACTCACACACTCACACACTCACACACCTACACACCTACACACACACACACACACACACACACACACACACACACACACACACACACACACACACACACACTCAACGGAAATAAGAATATGCTCACAAAATTCAAATTCAAAGCTGCATGCATTCATCCTAACCTGAGACATGGACGTAGGTGAACACTGGTTTTCAAATGAACTACAACAGCGATAAACACAAACACACACACACACACACACACAGGACTTTGTCCTTGAGAGGATCCAAGACTTGGTAATCGTATTCATTCATTCATTCATACATATGGGTGGAATACATTTGCTCCATCTCCGCTCGACTTATTGCATGAGTGCTGATAAAAAGTGGGAACAAAAAAAAAAGGAAAAAAAGAAAAGGAAAAACACACAAAGGGAATGAATTTGATTCTGAATGAATAAAGACATTTTTTCCCCCAACACACACTTTAATACAAGCTGACTGCACAAGAAGTTGCATGTTAGCATTACTAATTTTTGTGTATTTTTATTCGCCCTTTGTTCGGCCATGTTACGTTAGGTGGAATCAAGGATGTCATTTATGACGCCTGCACAGGACAGTAATGGAGGCGTGATTTGACTCGTGCAAGACAAGACACAACTTTTAGGTTATAGGAATATTAAACAACCCTTCATATGTTTGAGCAATTAGAAAAAAATAATAAAGTCTAAATACACATTTTTCCTCAATACAGAAACTCTATTACTTCTCTATTGAAGCTTTTTATGTCTATTTGTTTGCACGATTTGTATCACTCCCTGTGTTTATCATTATTAAAGGCGTTTATAAAGCATTTGTAAAAAAAAATCAATGATTTTGTGCGTTTGATGTGTGTGTCTGTGCTGAAGGGCATCATGTCTCTTTGGAGAGCGGCAGCACATGAAACATTATGGGAATTGAAAAAGCAGTGAACGGGTCAAGGGAGAGCATCGGGACATAATGGTCAAAATGAGGTTTTGTTTTGATTTAAAATTTTGCTCCAAATGCTTGTAAATGTCCTACAGCCCGTGTGCACGTATATGTGAGCGAGCACCTTATGTGCATGATGGGAAAATTAACCCTTTTGTGTTCACGCCACCTTCGATGTCGGAATGAGATGGTGAAATGTGCATGTTTGTGAAAGGAGAGGAGGAGGAGGAGAGACTGTTGGTAATGGAATAATTTCTCACTTGTCATTATGGAGGTTGCTGAAGTGAAAGAAATGGTGATAATAACACAGCTCAGGGAGAAAATGGGTTTAAATCCTGCATTTGACTTTTCAAACCGTTGGATAAAACCGGTGCATTTTCACAACACAATCACATAACAAGAAACTAAAATTTAAAATGTATATTGCACTAAAGATTAATACTAACATCCATATAATGAATAATACAAGCTTTTTAACATATGTGGGAAGAAATCATGGATGCAGGATAGCTGCACGTCAATAGCACCAACTTGTGTGTGTGTGTGTGTGTATGGATCTACCTGATTTGCTGAGCATATGAAGTTATTTGTCTCAAAAATTGTATTATTTGTATTTTGCTAATGTGTGTGTGCGTGTGCGTGTGTGCGTGTGCGTGTGCGTGTGTGTGTGTGTGTGTGTGCGTGCGTGCGTGTGCATGCTTTGGAAATGTAGGGTAAGAGGAAGGCTGCTGCAGCTGTTGCCTCTAAATCCATAATTTATTGTTGGGAATGCGACAATCTAGATTACACCCAATCTAGATTACCTCTCACCCCTGCATACATGTGTGTGTGTGTGAGTGTGTATATGAGTGTGTGTGTGCGTGTGTGTGTGTGTGTGTGTGTGTGTGTGTGTGTGTGTGTGTGTGTGTGTGTGTGTGTGTGTGTGTGCGGATAAGTGTATTTGTCCGCATGGCATAAACAATCCCTACTCCCGTCAGGAACACAAAGTGATCCATCAGTTTCTCCACAGAAAACCAATTTCACTGGAGATGTTCGGTTTTTCACAGACACACACCACCTATCCTTGCAGAGAGAGCAAAAAGGGGGAAACAGAGAGACACACACTCACACACACACACACACACAAACACGCACACAGAACAGAGAGAGATAAAGAAAGAGGGAAAAGAATGGCAAGGAAATAGAACAGAGAGGAGAAGGAGACGTGGAGCACAATTGAAACAGAAGGATGGTAGGAATAAGAGAAAATAAAAGAGGAGCCATGTTGCTGTGTTTAATAGGACACACTGCTATTTGCTGTCTCATCAGTTCAATATATGTAAAAACTGTTCATCTGTTGCCCCTGCTCTCATATGCACTGGGAGTTGACACACAGCGCCTGTCAAATGGGCTTTATGTGAGTGCTCCAAAAAAAAGACAAGGGTCTCAGTCTCTACACGGCGGTGTGTGTAATTACAAAAATAAATAAAGATGAAAGACTGAAAGAAGAAGAAAAAAAAAGAGAGAGAGAGAGAGAGAGAGAGAGAGAACTTCTCGCTTTTGACCGTTAAAGCTTGAAGTGTGGAATTATGAGCGAGGGAGCGAGGCATGCGGCGGCGGCCCAGTTCTGCTGCGTCGAAGCGGGGCAGATGACAACATAATTACAGGGAGTCATCTCATAACACGTGATTAAACAAACAATGCATGTCGTCTCCTCCGAAGGTCCCCCGTTCCTTTTTTTTTTTTCTTTTTTCAATTCTCATGCGTGTGCTCGCTGAACGTCGACGCCGCATGTGTTCTCCTCACACGGGGCGAGGAGAAGGAGGTGGATCCGTGCACACTTGCGAACACATGTGGGCACCCACAGACGGGAAACGTTGCATGCAGACAAACAGGCGATGGACAGTCGGCTAATGTATCTGTGTAGTAATGGGCTTAAGTTAAAACAAGATGAGAGAGGCCTTCATTTCAGAGGAGCTGCATTGCTACTAATGACTAGAGGGCCCCCAACTGCCATCTCAGCCTATTATAACTTTGAGATGGCTCTTCTGTGTTTTTAAAGATGAATGCAAATTAAAAAGCATTAGGCTACATTCATTTGCGGTCTTTGGCATATAGGCCACTTTTGGTCTGAGGGCCACTTAAGGCTGCCTTATTTCTTCAAATGACCTTGAAATCAAAGAAGGAGCAAGTTTTAATGATTTAGAGGGCTCTTAAAGACTCGGAGAGGAAAAGCAACACAGGGCCTCATTAAAATTTTCATTTCAACATTAAAAAAGCTTTTTGTTACTAATGTCCCTGCCAGGATGCTGAGTTGATGCACAAAGAGACCCATAAGAATGCCCCGGCATCTGAGCCAATTTGATGTCAATGCGTCTCCTCGTCCCTTCGTCAGTGATTCTATAAATTACAAGGCATGCTTATTTGGGCTGCTTTTATAATTTTCTTTGTGAGACTTGTGGGGGGGGGTCTCGCGCGCGCACGTGTGATAAACACGCCGTGGAGCTGTGTGATTTGGTGTGGGGCCCTGCCAATGACCTGGGGAATGCATCGTGTCACTTTATATTTAGCTTCCATTTCCTCACCGCCTGCTCTTCTGCGGCACATGGTATGATTTCTGAGCGTGCGCACGTGTGTGTGTGTGTGTACGCGAACAAAAGAGTGAGACGTATCCCATCGCCCCCTAAAATTCCTTCATTCCCCCCTCCATTGCTCCCTTATTTCCCAGATGACTCAACTTGCCTTGTAAAATCCTGAGCCTGGCTGCTCTGCGCCCTTTAAAATGTAAAGCAATATTACAGAGTCTGACACGTCGATCTCTGTTGCTATTGTTTCAGGGGTCCAGTGGATGTAAAGAAAGGCCGTGGCTGCGCAGAGTTAAGTGGGTGTGGAGCCAAAATGTTCACTTTATAGGGTTGTTTTCACGCCAGAGGAAAATATGCAAGGAACTGATGAGAGAACTGTACGACGGTTTTGTTTGTTACAGGTGGTAAAGCATTAGAAATACCCCCCCCCTGCCAAAAAAACGAGAGAGAAAATGTGCCACATGTTTTTTCCGTGTTTGGCATGTGGATCCAGCCCCAACGTAACTTCACCTCTCGTGTGTTTAGTTATTTACAGCCCCCGACAACAAAAAAGCCTTGAACTGTTCAGCAAACTACACAGCATCCTTTGTGTCACAGGCAAAACAGGAAATCAGGCTTTTGTCCGCCCGAGATGGCATCAAAAAACACCTTGTTTCATCTGTCTTAAGCAATCCCATCTTGACGCCTTCACACGTCCCCATGTGGGGCTTGCGCTGCTCCTCAGAACAGATTGGGAAACAGCACAAACGATCTGCCGGGGAAGTCCCAGCGGGCTGCCATAACATGCTCGTTTGCCGACGCACCTCTGTTGCACGGAGCCCATGTTTGATTCCTCTCAGGTTGCCCCTCCCTTTCTTTTCTCTGCTGCTCTCACTCTCACTTCACTTCTATCACTTGCTCATTTCACTGTATATGTCACCCACTTGCTTTCTTCCCCTCTTCCCCCCCCCACCCCCCCCCCCCCCCCCCCCCCCCCCCCCACCCCCCCCCCCCGTCCCTGACACTCGGGCTCCCGTCAGCCCGCTGGCCCGTCGGTCTGTCTGCGTCTCTCTTTTTCCTTTTTCTCTCAGGCCTGCCTCCCTCTCTCCCTCACACCTCCCGCCTCCTTCTCTTTCACTTCAAAATACGTGCTAGTTGTCTGTGTCTTGTGGAAATGCCAGCAGTGATTGTATCCTTCATCCACAATGCAATAATAAAGCAGGTGTACTCCTGCCCCCTCCATTTTCCTCACTCTCCTTCATTCCCTTTGTGCCTCGGAAATGAAATGTATTGCGGCGGTAAAATGCAAGACGGCCAAAAGAAAGATATACAGGGAAAAAAGGTTATATTGCCTTTTCTCGTATGTTAGTTTGTGTGCGGCCTTTGTTGGCACCTGGGTTAATCCAGAGAAAATGCTGTTAATATGTATTTCCCATCTTAAATGAAGCATCGCTACAAGAATTGTGCCCTTTGTCGTACATCGCTGTGTCCCGCTCCCCACAGATCCAGCGCCGCCCGCTCAACAAACAACATTTATCTCCGCATTTAGTGAAAAAGCAGAGTGAATTTCCTCCTGAGGGTGGAAAGTTTCAAAGTTTTGCAGAATCAGTTTGTTGGACGAAGTCTTAAAGCTGCATTACACCTGTTAGCGGAAAAAACAACAGGGTTTTTTTGGTGCGTACCCGCGAATCTAGCCAGCAATAAATAATAAGATTTCATGTTGAGTATTTTTTCACGGGGGACGATGGTTTCCTGATTTCTCGGGTGCAATGGTTTGGTGGATGAATCGCAGGTGGAGGAGATATTGCGTGGTGGATGGAGACCAGGTGCTGGGAGTTATTTCCGGTCCTCGCTGTTAATCACCAACCTGACGCTGAAATATGGCGTGCAATTTAGCAGTTTTAAAATAGAGTTCCCCTCGCCTGCATATACTTAGGTTGGGGAAATAATAATAAGGGCACGATGAAGTCAAGAGACAAGAGGATGTTTCATTTAAATGTGCGCCGCAAAAAATGTGTTCCGTTTTATCAGCGAATGTGAGGCTCAAAGTCTGCAGGATAATAGAAACTAAAAAGGATCTGATGCTGTCTGCCTGATAACAATAATTTGACAGTTTCAATTCCTATGCAGCAATCATGGCTTTGATGTGAGGAGCTGATTAACAACTAACTTTACCAATCCCCCCCCCATTCCAGGATTTTATGTGCACATGCAGCATTCTAAGTGAAAGAGAACAAATGAGCGAGAACAAGTCCCTCTTTTTCCTCAAAACTTTTTTTTGGTGTCGGGCCAAAATAAACAACAAAGCAGCGTGTGTGTATTGTTGCACTGTTGATTTGAGTTCCATAGATGAAGCCATACATGACTGTGATGTCAATGAGCAGTAAATAAAGAGAAGAAAACATGGGCGTGTTTGCTCCAAAACAAGCTCTCTCCTGTTTGCATTAATTTGCGTTGCCGCTTCTGGAAGAGTCAGAGTGTGACAAAGGTTTACATCAGAGACAGACTGTCTAAATATCTGATTATAAGCTGTTTATCCTCGTTAAACGATGACAACATCGTAACGCCGATACGCGAGAGGCCTCAAATGTGAAGCTGGTCAATATCTATTGACAGACAAATCATTGTTGTTGTTCTTTCGTTTCGTCATTGTCCAGGCCCCCGATGCATGAGGGTCTAAACTGGGAGTGAATGTGATTGGATTTTCGGTCTCCGTCATTAAATTCCCATGCGGGGAATACTAATTCCAGTATTTAGTGCGGTGATGCTGGGGCTTGCTTTCATCTTAAACTGATTCCAGTCTAATTAGATTGGGCATGTGGGGGGTGGTGGATGTATGTCTGGACTAATCCCTGCCTCTCTGTCCCAAACATTGTATTATCCAGAGAAAATCCATTGGCTGCAGGCTATTCAAAGCCAGATCTGCCTCCTCTGCAGCCTCTGCACTGTATCATCTGGAGAGCCGTGGCTCGAAGGGTACACTGTGCAGTGAGGGTGGAACCTAATGGTCATGAGTGATGTATGGGTTGCAGAAAACGCCATTTAGAATTTACAGTAAACCTTTTATCGTGTATTCAGGGCAAGACCGCTCACTGCTGTGGCCTCTTTAGCAAAGCTGTGTCTGAACTACTCTTCTCTTCAGAGGGCATTTTTATTCTAGGACAGTGCAGTTAGGCGGTGGAATTGGGTGGCCCCTAAAATACAGTTATATTAAAATAGCTCTTTTTTTTTAAAGATTTTACATTTCCTTGGACCAATAAACAGTCAGAACTTGTAAACAATAAACGAATATTGTGCGTATTCACTGTGCATAGTTCATTCACCCATTGAATAACGGACAGACCACAGTGAACACGCAGTGTAAAGAGGTCCTTCCTCTAGGCACAGAGAAGGCCAGAAAAATGAAAGGCCTTCAGCCATTTTACTCCACAAAGGTCAAACACAATTCAATTCCATAGTATGGGGAGGGGGGGGGGGGCTGTCTCGGCAAGCGGCTGCACTTTAAGGTTGAGCAACGGGAAAGGACCATTCAGCAGCGCATTAGTCAAGGGCGAGGGGTGAAGTCAGAAGGAGGTAGGTGTGGGGGGGGGGGGGGGGGGCAGAAAAGAAGCTGTTTTTGAAGCTTTTACATGTTGCGGCTGTTTCAGTGTTTGAGCGAAACAATAAAGGCCACAGCCGACTGTGCCCGAGTGAAAAGATCCTCATCTTCCCCTTCATTTTTTGATGTCCTTGTGAAATTTCATTAGGTGGATTTAACGACTTGCGAATGTCGGCTTTCTCCGTGACCCTGACACCGGTGGCGGACGCGTCGCGCTGGCAGGGCGTGATGTATTGTGTTGAGGTCTTCCTGAGGTGCAATTTTTAATGTGACAGCATCTGTCGACCTCAGCTTTTAAAAGTCACCCTGCCGTCTCGACTTGGCGTCAATTCTGCTTCTCAAGAATAAAGGCGGTTTATAATCGGCACAACAAAACACAATTTCTTATTTATCTATTTATCGACTGGGAAATTTATGCAAAAAAATGCTTTGGCCTCGCGATGCTTTGCTTCAGTAAGTGATATTCACTCTGTTCAACATCATCAGCGCGGGCCGTACAATGACAAGAAGATCCACTAGTGGAGTTGTAGGGAACAGCAGATGTTCTTTGCCCTCCCACGTGAGCATACACTTGTTTATCTATGCTTTTGATTTGTTATTGTGGATGTTTCCCCCGATGATGGCAGCGCTGCAGAGTGGCACCTGATCAGATCCAGATTAGCAGACACTTCAAAACCTAATCCCTGCATCTGCTTAGAGTCAGATTACCACAAAAAGCATAATGATGGGAAATACCCATTTTGTGATTTAGAATTTTAGTCTGTGACTGACATGACAATTATTGAAGGGATGTTGACACGATACATAACATTTTCCTTTATCCAAAATGTAATAACATAAAACAAAAACTTGTTTTGAAATGTTTGATTGTCAGCTTCGATCTAAAATGTTGCTCTCATCTAGAGCTGCTTTGAAAAGTTATCATGTATAAAAGCTTCACAAACATATATTAAAATTGTAATATAAATGTAAACTGTTTGAATTTTAAATGGCTAACCAAACAATATACTGTAACTAAACGACAATAAGCATAATGAGATAAAGAGAACATTTATGGAAATGGACATTTTAAGCATTGCCAGACGTGATCGGCAGCCAAATGCAATTCTTTTTTTTTTTTGTGTTGCAAAATGTCATGAATGAGGTGTGTGGAACCAACTGAAAATGAAATAAAGAATATTTGATGGGACCAGGCTGGTTTGCAGATACAGTTTTTAATGTATCACAACAATGAGCAACAAACATACTTGATGAACTATTTCCAGAAGTTGTTCAAATACCATCTACAATAAACGTCAATTTCAACTATGACAACAGGTCTGTGACAAAATAAAAAAAACGGTTTCAAAACCATGTTATTACCGTGATACGGTACAGTTGAGACCTCAAACAGTACAGTAACAAAAACTAATGCGACTACTCTCTATATATAAAACATCAATAACATTTTTTGGTTTAGTTTATTTAAAGTTTTAGCCATAGGGGCTTCTTCTTATTAAAACCTCAGGGTGCATTTCCTATGTAACCCAGATGTTGAAGAGTACATATTGTGTAGGATATGATTGCGCCATGAAAATCCCTTTGACATCCAGAAGAACAATTCCAATTTCAACCTTTTGAAGGCTGTCCCCATAAACATGACACAATCCATCCGTTTGTTTTTAAAAAGTTCTTTTTTTTTTTCTTTTTGGCTGCTGTGCAGTTGCAATATCTATGTACAGTTATATTGTTGGACCATCCTTTTTGTTGGTTTGTTAGCTTTTACCAGTCCTTGGTGTGGAAAGCGTCCTGTCTGAGGCTAACATCTTAGCACATGATGCTAGCTGACAGTTCAGTCTTTTAATGCTGAGCCACAGAGTGGGGAAAGGCAAAAAGCCAGAGTTGTGAAAGCCTTTGGAATCCGGACAGTCGCTCATGTTTGTACAATGGCAGAATTGCACCTTGGGAGGCCAGGATGTCTCTTATGAAACACAATCGAAAAGTGTCTTCAGGATTAAAGTAAATGTTAAAATACTAAAAATCCAAAAAAATGACATTTAAAAGCTCACGCAGAAAATTAAAGTCTGACATTTTGCTTTAAAACTTTGAAAAAAACACCTTTACAATAATAAAACATAAAAGGAAATGTTACTTGATTTCATTGTTTGAAACAATAACTAAGCATGATTTGATTTAACCTGTCAAACAGTTGCATTACATGCTACTTGCTCATCTCAGAATAGGAAATACCAAAAGCAATACATTTTTGCATTTCTTCATATTAATAAATTTGTACCATGCACAGCCAACTACGAATATGTACAACAGCTTAGCTTTCTTTGTTCACAAGCCTTTTTCTTTCATACAAATAGCCTTCTGTTACTTTGGAATGAATCACATTGGTTTCAATTACCAAACTAGAAAGTGATTCGTAAAAAATTGAACACCCTTTGACAGCTTTCACATTCTTAGTTCCACAGCAAAATAACAAAATAACATAAAATAATAAAAGGTAGCAAAGCAAAGCAATTAATGGATCAGTATCTTGTCTGGTAGAAAGTTGAGAGAATGTATGGCAAGCAAAATAACATTACACAGTAGCAGCAAACTTTGTAAGGTAATACTTTGCAATGTTGAAATCACTAAATGTGGAAAAATGAAAATGTTGACTTTAACTGTAGATCATCAGAAGTGCCCAGAGAATCGATGGGAGGACGTCAACCTATGCGATAAATGTCTGTGTATACGTGTAACACTGTTTTAAGTCCTACAAGTACAGGAAAAGGTTTTTTAATATACAACACAAATGCTGTTGTCCCCCTTTTAAAGCAGCATATTTTCAAACGTAAATGTTCATACCTTTTTTTAACATTGTGACCAACTTGTACCTTAACAGTTTCAAGTATACAGTACTGCTTTCATGGATGCACCAATTATTAAATAGGTCTCTAGATTGTTAGGCATCAATCCTGTAACAAATATGGACCAATATGCTGCTGCAATAGACACAAATAATAATTAAAATACAAACATACATACATACAAATGGAAAAAAAATCTATTAAATTAACAAATGGCCTACTCAAATAATAAAAAGTCAAACAAAAACAAAGTAAGTGCACTATAGTCCAGACACAAGCAGGTACCGTAACAGTACAGCAATTCACAAATGAAAAATGTTATATTCACATAATCCGAGAGAGTCTATCAAAACTAGAGTTATTACCTCTTCAGAAAAGGGTGTGAGCAGAGGTAAAGTGAGAAGGTAAGAGTTGGCACAGATTAGTATATACTACAAGAAAAAAAGGAAAAAATGGGGCGGGAAATAGATACAGCTTGTTGAAATACAAACTGGCAAACACAGGGGCATCATACACATTTACTTCACCATTCTATATTCCCTCAGTGGCAAAACCATACTGTCTTTGTAGGGCAAAACTAAAAGGATATGCACATCGTCCATTGTAACAGTAATATTGTCTCTTGGTACTCTATACACATCAAGGAAATGCGTCCGATAAAGCTTGACATGTTTTGGTTATAAGCCAAGTGTACCCAGGCTTGTTGCTGCTTTAACAAATGAGAAATGTTATGTTCTGACCTGAGAATTTAAAGCTACTGAATTACACCTATCTAAACTAAGAGAGATTCTCTTTGAGGGTTCTGGATCGTCATCCCATACAGTACATGCTAGCATTTGGAAAACAATCCAGCTGAGGTGCAATTTGCTATCGTGAGAGTTTTTGGCTTGAAACAAGCTCCCCAAGGGAGCCTGTGGGATTTTTTCCTACTCCTTGTTTTTGTATACAATATAAGCTCAGTCAAGCATCTGCAACAGTTCTGTCCATAACAAAAATCAATCAATATCTTGCCAGCATATCAATATGGGAAAAACAATCCTGAGTCAATCATTTGGTACTGTAATTTTTTGGGTTAAGAGAGACTTTGGAACTGCAGTTTTAAAAAGTCTTATTTTTTTCTTTAAGCAAGGGATCCTTTTGTCACTCCTACACACTGAACATATCCATTCTGATACTACTGAAGCTCGCGTCTAGGCCAGAGGCCGGCTTAGCCTTGACTTCCAACGCGTTCTCTAAATCATCCAGCTTCTGGCTTAGCTCATTGTCAGACTCATCTGAACAACTCTCGGTGGGTAGTGAGGTTGGAACCCCTGAGGTGCTGCAGGAAGTTGAGGTAACCGTTGAAGGTGAGGAGAGGGGGGGAGGAGGAGAGGCAGACGGGGAGGAGGAAGCAGCTTTCCGGGCTGTGTTGGCCTGGAACAGGACATTTGGCCAGGACTTCATGGACAAGCGAGAGAGATGAGGAAAGGTGTTATTAGAAGAAGCTGCAGACTGCGAGGTAGATGTGGTGTTAGGAGTAGGGGAGCAGACAGAGTGAGGTAATAATCTAGTATGCTCTTTGGCATTTCTCATTGCTTGTTTGATTGTTTTCTCTTTGTGCAAGCTCGACTGAAGATGTTGGCCAAGTGCTTCATTCCCGTTAACAACCACATTGCAGGCAACACAAGTGTAGTTGCTCACTGCCTTTCGAAGCACTGTCTCTTGCGGGTCAGTAAAAGGATGTCCGAAGTAACAGAAGGACTTCTGATGACGCACCACTGAATCTTCATCAGCAAAAATCATCTGGCACTTCCTGCATATAAACTCATGCTTGACGGACGGTACAATAAAAGCGTCTGGAAAATCCATGGTACTTTTGGTATCTGTTTTGGGATCTTCTTTTGTGCTTTCTTTTGAAGAGCCTTTGTTGGTTTCATCCTTAGCATCTATAGCATCTTTTGGTTTGAAAGAGTTAGTGGTGGTGCTCTGTATGCTCTGGGGTGTCTTCACAGGGGGTGGTTTCTGTTGCTGCTGCTGTTGTTGCTGCTGCTGCTGCTGCTGCTGCTGCTGCTTCTTCTGCTGTTTCTGCTGTTGCTCTAGTTGTTTCTGCTGCTGCTGTTGTTGCTTCTGCAGTGAATCCTGAAGGGACTGCTGGTACTGCTGGTACTGCTGCAGGAGAGCGGTCTGGGAGAGACCAGTTGCCATGGCAGCTTGTGGGACTGCTGCCGGGCCATATGGAAACAGGTTTTCCATTCCACACAGTGGTGGGAAGTACCCCCCTGTTTGGACCCCTCTAGTAAGCTGGGGAGAGAAGCAGTTGGGAAATCCAGGGAGAAAATAGGGCAGGAACTGCCCCCCCAAGAAAGAGGTGGGATCACTTGCCGCAAGAGCATTCTGAAGTGCCTGAAGCTGTGTCGCGTCCAATGCAGTCTCATTTCCTGGTTTCCCTGGAGCAGAACGTTGTTTCTCCCTTTTCTTAGCCATGCTGGGGGTCTCAGGGCGTGAGCCGCTCTCGTTCTCTTGTTCCTTCACCTTCATCTGCAGTGACTTGTCTCCTGATTTCTTGCTGCGGTCTCTCTCTGTGTCTTTGCCTTGCTGCTCTGTATGATTTGCTGCTGCCAAAGGTGTGGAGGGAACAGGAGGAGGAGGAGGAGGTGGAGGAGGAGGAGGAGTCTGCAGAAGAGTCTTGGTTGGGGTAGTGCTGAGAGACATGGCAGGAGAGGGGGTGGCTGGTGTAGGGAACCCAAGCATGCCAGCACCGGGAGACGCTAAAGCTGAAATACAGTGGTATATAAATATGGAAATGTTCAATATTTGAATAATCAATCCCAATGGAAATTGTTTAAGATAAAGTTGTTAAATTTGTCACTGGCTCATTAAGATTTTGTTATGGATCAAAACTGTTCCCATGCGCTTTATGATAATTTCAATCTGCCAATATATTACAATATAAATATACCAAACCTACAATAAGGGGAAAAACAAACATGAACAAAAGTTATGATATAGATACATTTGTTGTAAAAAAAAAAATCTCTGAATTATCAATTAGCAGGTCAACTCTGATGCTGACAATATGCATGCACTAAGTCCCACCGTTTTTCATTTTAAAATATTTTAAAAAATAAGACTTTTTGACAAACACCACTGTGATACAGAATAAACAGTAGTACAGTAGAATAAAATAGTGCATGATAAAGCTCAGTTCATAAAGCTTGTAGTCTATTTAATATTTTTTTTCTGTTCGTCATACTAACTCACCAGGTGTGTTGGGTGGGAAAACAGGAAGTGATGATGGCCCATTGACCCCAGGAAGTAGCACGGGTGGTAGGCCAGATAACCCTGGGTAGCCTGAGGGTAGACTGAGGCCATGAAGTGCATTATTGTTGTCCAACGAAGTCAGTTGCTGCTGGCCAGGCAGGCCAAGTACATCACCAACTTTCTTCATCCGGTCCATCTCTTGCTGGGCCATCAGCTGACGAACAGTGGTTGGTGCTAGGTAGTCCTTTTCTCTATCCACCTGGTTTCCCAGGGTTTCTTGCACTTTGGCGATGTGCTGTCTGGAGAAAATGTGGTCTCGGACAGACATCCGGGCAGTGT
Source organism: Hippoglossus hippoglossus (assembly GCF_009819705.1). NCBI lineage: Eukaryota > Metazoa > Chordata > Actinopteri > Pleuronectiformes > Pleuronectidae > Hippoglossus > Hippoglossus hippoglossus. Next base: position 8,999,817 of record NC_047170.1, on the reverse strand, counting down.
ACTTTATACAACACAAGGTACACTCAGGCCTTGGCCCCTCCGGTGAGCCTTGACTTATCATGAATGGCTTTCCAATGTTAATCTTGAACTTCTTTTCTTTAGCACGGGCATTCTGGAACCACACCTGGACAACACGCTTGGGGAGTCCAATCTCATTGCCCAGCATCTCGCACTCTTGCATTGTGGGAGTTCGGTAGTCACTAAAACAGGCCTTCAGGACTTTAAGTTGCAGGTTACTCATCTGAGTTCTGAAGCGTTTGTGGCCAGGCCTGTCCCCAGAATTGCTGCCTTTGCCAGACTTGCTGAAAGGGTTACCTGTCCCAAACGGACTGGGGGAACTGGGATCAGCTAGGCTTGATGACTCACTCCTGTCATTGCTTTCATCCATTTCATAATCCCTGTAGCTATAATAAGAGTCGCAGTCTCTTTCAGAATAGCTCAGGGAAGGGCTAACCATACTGAATTGGAACCTTTCATTGCCAGCATCTGAATTTGACCCCAAGCAACTCTTGGTGTCACTCAGCTTGTCTCCTCCATTGGCAGTGAGGCTCTCAATCTCATTGTTATTACCCTCGTCTCCAGTTGTAGCATCACTTATGGCTGTATTAATTGATGATGTCTCATCAAAGTCCATCTTAATGAGATCATAAGTTGAAGCTTCTGCTGAATTAATATTAGGCCCTTCAGTTTCATCGCAGATTTCAGCTTTTAAGGATGAAGGGCTTAAGAAGTTTTTTAACTGGGCTTCAGATGGTTTGAGTGGAGTTGAGGATGCAGCAGGCAGCTCATACTCATTTGGCTCCGTCTTGGTAGGCAGCTGTGAGAAGTCAAAGAAATTATATTTATTTGGGCTTTCTCCTCTTTCATTGTCTTGATTCATCATTGGGCTTGGTGGCAAGCTAAAGCCTGCCTGCTTAGCCTCGTGCCAGTGTCTGGATCTTATGTGACTATCTAGAGCAGATTTAGCCTTAAACAGTGCTCTGCAGAAGGGACACTTCTTGTGGGACTGGGAGGGCCCAATAGCTCTAAACTGCCCCTTTCTCTCTCTTGCACGTGTGTTTTGGAACCAAACTTGCACAACTCTCTTTTTCAAGCCAACCTCTCGTGCAATATGGTCCAACATCTTCCTTGTTGGGTTAGAGTCAAGTAGGTATTTGTCATAGAGAATCTCCAGTTGTTCTGGTGTAATGGTGGTTCTCAAACGTTTATCTCTGTGTTGCTCTTCACTACTATTTCCTCCATCTTTGTCATTACCACTTTCGTCTTTGTCATCCAGTTTCCTTTTCAGTGATCCAGAGCCTGTTGCAGAGGCCAAACCAGAGCTACCCTGAGATGGGATTTGGGAAAGGCCTCCAGATAACAGCTGACTAGCCATTAGGGGGTTGTTGGGATCAAAAATCATATAGGGCATATCAATGGGTCTTTCAAGGAACTGAGAATGAAGGAATTGGTTTTGGGCAGCCAAGAAATGCATGTGCTGGTGCTCTTGCCATAGCTCAACAGTGGGGAATGCAATCTTGCACTGGTCACACTGGTACTGAAGCATTTGGTGGGGTAGACTGTTTGTGAGTGAGGAAAGGGCCAGAGACAGTGGACTTGAGGGCACTGCTGCTGCCTGGGGCTGGGAATGGGGTCTTGATATTTGTGGCTGGGGAGCTTTCTGAGGAGGTGGCTGAGGAGTGGAAGCCTTAGATGGTCTGGGCTCTGGTAGTGACTTGATCACTGGTGACTGGGCAGTCTCAGTTTGTTTAGGTTCAGGTTCAGGGCCAATGTCTGGCTTAGGGGACATTTTCCCCAAACTGGCACGAGGAGAGGCCATCACAGGGGAGCTTGAGCCAGAACTGGTGGCAGTTCCTGTTTGGGACTGTTTAGGTGGCTCTAAAGGTCCTTGGGTAATCCTAACTGGACCTTGCTCAATACAATCTGTGTATTCCTCAAAAGACTGGTCCTCATAGCCTTCTTCATCTTCATCTTTATAACACAGTTTCTTCTGGTGAGTGATAAGGTCAAAGATGCGTGGGAACACTATGTTGCACTTTTTGCACTGGTACTGCATGTTACTGGTTCTGATGTATCGCTCATTCGTCAGCTCTTTTTTCTCATTATCTTTAGAATCTGCCTGGTTCTCATAGCTCTTGCGAGCTTTCTGGCGGGCATTCTGGAACCACACTACAATGACTCTGGATGGTAGGTTGAGCACGGTGGAGAGCTGCTCAATCTCATCATCCTTTGGATAGGCATTAGTGTCAAAGAAATCCTGAAGTACCCTCAACTGGTAATCAGTGAATCTGGTCCTAGAGGACCTCTTGTTGAGGGATGACTCTGTTCTGTAATATTCGTGGGCACTGAGCGGGGGCTCCATTCGAATATCTTCCAATGTAGTAATGGGAGGAATACTAAAATTGTAGGGAGAGTCTTTACTCCTCTGTCTTTCTTTAAAAAGGGTGTTACGGAACCAGTGCTTTATGACTTTTTGGGGCAAGCCAGATTTCTCTGACATCTCCTGGATTTGCTCTTCATTAGGAGAATTGTTGATGTCAAAGTTGGCACGCAAGATCTTAAGCTGGTCATCAGTAATACGAGTGCGAGGCCTCTTAAACTGAGACTGACGGAGAAAGTTTGGATCAAGACCCAATTGTTGCTGGCAAAGCTGTGTAAGGTCAGAGGAAAGACAGTCCATTGAGGGCATTTGGAGGGCCAGCTGATGGGGCAGGCCTGGGTGCTGGACAGACTGCATCATTAGAGGTGAGAAAAGGGGCATATCCAAGGAAACGGGAAGCTGTACTTGGGGTGGTGCAGGTGGGGCAGAGGGTGTTGGAGGAGGGGGTGGTGGCTGGGATGGTGGTGCCTGGTGAGAGGGTTGGTGCTGGGTCTGGTGGGAAACAGGAGCCGGTGAAGGTACTGGGGTTTGGGGCTTGGTCATTGATGTAGATGGAGGCTGTGGAGCTGTCACTGGGGCTGGAGCAGGAGGGGGCGGAGGAGGAGGAGGCGGTGGAGGCGGCGGTGGTGGAGTCTCAGGTGAAGCAGGGTTTATTGGATAGAGTTTGTCATAAGCCTCTCTGTACTGCTGGGCAAACTTTTCAAGCTCCACATATGGGAAAAATTGACTGTGCACATGTTCCTGGTGACTTTTGAGAATAAGCATATTGGAGAAGAGCTTTCCACACATTCCACACTCAAGCTTATCATTGTTCATTTCTGCATTTTCACCTCCTTCTTTGTTTTTCCTTTGGTTTCTTTGTCTGTTTTCATTGTACTGGATGACTAACTCAAATCCAAAGTTCTCTAGAAGTGCTTTGGCTGCATTGCCCCTTGCTCCTGACACAATACGTGGAGGGGGAATCATTGGCTCTGAGAACTTTGACCTTTTAGAATCTTTGTTGTCTTTTCCAACATCACCTAATGAATCGCCTCCATTTTCCAGTTTTGCTCTGTTTTCTTGTTTTTCTAAGTGGTCCTCTGCCTCTCTTGACATTTGAATTTCTGAAATTGAAACAGTGCTGGACTCCATTTTGGGTTTGTGGTTCTGCAGTTGATGGTTTTTATGTCGATGCATTTCAGACTGTTTCTGAGAGGCTTGCTGCTGCTGCTGCTGCTGCTGCTGCTGCTGCTGCTGAGCCTGCTGCTGTGCCTGAGCCTGCTGCAGCTGGTGCTGCTGTTGCATCTGCTGCTTCAGGTCCTCTAGGAATGATCCAGTAAGGCCAGGCATTCCAAAAGCTGCTGCTGAGTGCAGCGCAAGTTCTGGGCTCATGTTGAATTCCGCTCCTGGGATGTAGAAGGGGAAAAGAAACTGTGGTTGTTGAAATTGTAGAAGTGCTTCTGGGGTCATTGGAAAATGGGGGAAAAAAGCTGGATTAAGAAACTGAGGCTGGAAGAAAGCAGCTTGTTGCTGGAGCTCATGCTGAAGCTGCAGTTGCAGTTGGGCTGAGGCCTGCGCTGACTGGTGACTTGCCTGTGCGGAAATATGGTCAGTAGTTATTTGTTTATTACTGTTGCTGCTGTTAGCTTCTTTGGGATCCGCAGTGTTTTCTTTGTTAGCAGAGGGTGTACCACTTCTAGCAGCATCTGAGTTGCTGCCATTTCCTTGTGTGCTTGGTGCTGGACTCTTTGCAGGGACTGGACCACTAGTACCAGAGATGCTGCTGCTGCTGCTCATTTCAGTTTTGGCTGTTCTTGCTTTGGTCTGGTGGAGTACTGACCTCATATGAATTTCAAGTGTTGAACTTTGGCTATAGGCAACATTACAAATATTGCATTTAAATGGTTTGTTATCAGTGCTGTTGCTTGTCTCCGGTGGGACAGGACTTGATGCTTCTTGAAGGACTTTCTTCAACTTATGCAGATGGGAAACTGAATTATAGTGGACTAGTAAGATGTTCTTTTGGGTAAAGGACTCCTTACATACTGTGCACTTGTAAGGACGAGAGGGGTCCAAAAATTTCTCCATTGTAAAGTTGGGCCCTTTTCTAAATGGTAAGGTCCGCTTAGGTTCTGCTCCCATGTCATCAAGCAGAGAGCTACTGTCACTTCCCGTAGGACTGGGCTTCTCTTCCTGGTCAATGTCATCATCTTTGTCCAAGTCATGTTCAAAGGCCTGAGCTTCCTCTAAGGCCCTGGCCTCACTCTCAGTGATATCTCCATTCGTTGGGAGATTTCCTATTAGTTGCTGAACTTCAGCTTCACTAAGTTCAGGATGTCCATTCTCCAAATGCTTCCTGAGGGCCAGGAATGTCCTGAAGCTGCGCTGGCAAAGGCTGCACATAGTGGCTGCTCTGATGGCATGGTACTGGGAATGTATCTGAAGCTTCTGCATTGTCTTGAAGGCCAGGCTGCAGTGGTTGCAACGATACTTGTAGACATGACGATCAGATACCGAGAGCTGCTGTTGTTGCTGCTGGAGTCTTTGGAGCTCACTGAGATGGTCTTGAAGGGTATCAGGGGACTTGCTATCATGTCCTAACCCACTGGCTCTCTTCCAGTCTGGGGCCTCTGAGGCCTCCTTTGGGGGCTTGACTTCCTCACCCTGAGGGTCCAATTCATTCTTTTCTTGACTGGTCAGCTCATCCTTTGCGATGTTTCCTAAAAGTAGAAATACAATTTGAAGTACAATGCTCTGTATTGTTGACTTTTTTCCTGATACATGACAAAGTATCATACTCTGCTCACCTTGAGATTTTCCACACCCATCAGTCAGGGAGGTAGAGGAATCCATCAGAGATAGACCTTTGTCTTGTCCAGTTTGGGGATGCATAACATTATTTGGTGCTGCTGTGTCAGGTCCAACGACCTATCAAGACCAAAACAATTTCTTTATTATTATATCAATTTAGCTGAAGTCCCCACCAGGATACAAAACACTTATTGTAAAAACCGAACACACGTAAAATATCTTAATAATAATCATTATTACCACATACCGTCATAATAAGTTTTTCTACGCAGTCAGGAGCCACACTGTGAAGGTGTGTGAGATGCAGCTGCAGGTGAATCTTGTTGCTCAGGACATCCTGGCACAGAGGGCAGCGGATAACTGGCTGCATGGAATGCTGGGACATCACATGGAGCTGCATACGGTTGGCATCTTTACTGCTGTAGTTGCAATACGGACACTGCTGAACCTAAAATAAGAGAGTGGAGATATGATGAAATGATTTTCAAGAAAACAAATCTAAAAATTTGTTTAAGAGCAGGAATGATTTTTCCTTAGTAGTTCTCTATCTTGTTCTGCACTGTTATTAGCAAAGCCTGCTGTCCCCTGTCTGCCTCACTAGAGAAATGACAAGACCTCACTTTATAATTTTATAACTTAATAACTTTATAAAAACAAACAAGGATTTGATGAAGACATGCAAGAATCCTCTCCCCTGCACTGTTGGGGTGACAATCAACAATTATTTGCAAAATTCAAAGTGGCTCTATACAGAGCTTTTCTATTGTTCACTGCCCACTCACCTCATCCCACCACACACACCCCCCCCCCCCCCCCCCCCCCCCGTGCCCACTTTCAAACTGAAAATGTAGATCAGCCATGTTTCATGTAATTCACTTAAGTCTCAACTCATACAATTTTATTAACAGAAAACACGATTGCCCAGAATTTCTAATCAGGAGATTACAGATGACAAAGGTGTGTACTCTCCCCAGCTACGCCTTGCCCTCATTACAGGGAGTACTCTGAACATAGCTGCCTCCCCACCACCTGTCTTAATAGAATCCATTTCTGAAATGACTAAGTCCTCCCTCCTCGCAGGGCCCAGAACCAGACAAGCTAATACTTCATAATCTAATTTAAAAACACATATAATTTAAAGAGATGCAAAAGGGGGAAAGAAGCAAAGGGAGGGAGGCTTAAGGCAAGTGCAGGTATTCCACTTAAGCACACAAAGACTGGCCCACTGTGCTTGATGCTAAAAAGCTCTGTCAGGGAGGGAATGTTGGGCTGCGTTTAACCCTTGCGTAGAAAGCTGGCTTCAGCAGTTGCTTAATGCTTAGCTTAGCATTTTTGCTTCTTAGAGTTCATAAGTATCTTCCCATTAGCTCATCCCACAGTCACGGTGAAGGTTAGATTTAATTAGTGCTTATGAAGAACTTGCCTCATTAGTCATTAGCCTTATGTGCATCCAACATCAGACTGCAACATGTATTTGGAATATGAATTGCCAGATGTCCACTTGAAATATACGCGCGCTAAGCACTAAAACCTACGTGCATTTTCTCCAGCGAGGTGAAATGATTACCCACAGTGCACCTCAAACGCTCTCAGGATCTGCAAGAACACACCCGTCTTTGAATTTCTAGGAACAAGACCGGTAACCTCTTTGAGATTCTTGCTCGGCGGTTTCTCACAAACTTTTTACCTGCTCATTGGCAGAGGTCTTCCCCTCAGCAGACTTTGGCCTCTTTGGTGGGCTTTCAATTTGTCGATCCGGCGGGAGGGAATGTTTCACCGTAGCATTCGGTCCGGTAACCTCTTTGGACATGGCGATCACTCCTGGCAGGTCAAGGGAGACACAGACAGAGATTGTGGCGCATTAAAAATGTATGTCTTTCATGAATTAAACAGTTATTATTACTGTGTGTGCATTTGTGTAATGTATGCTGAGATATGTTTACAGCAAATCTTTTTTTAGAACAGTTTAGAAGCTGCAAAAGTACAATGGAGGTGTTTTTATTGAGCTTTTTGGAATGAGCTCAAAAGCAGAATGACATTTTGAAAATTATAATTGACTGGATTAAGAACATTGATGTAAAGTATCCCATAGATCACACATGCAGTGGAGTAGGAGCATTTAAAATATACCAAGTAAATAAAACTGCCAATCTAATTAATGCATTTAAACATTTTGGGGCCATGTTAGATCACAAAATGGTCAATAGACGATTGATGCACACATAATAGAGTAAATCGCAAGAGTACAAAGTTAATATTCAGTGGGACATGGGCGATGATTTGAAAAATGATCTGACAACAAGACAACATAAGCACGGAGACAAGCGTGGACTGTGTTATTCACATTCATGTACACTGATGTGTTTCTGCCCCGAGGAAATGTGAAATGGAGAAAACTCCGGCAAGCTCATTATCACAGCACGACATACATTAAATGTTATGGTAATATTATACACTTCATTAGTTCATATACATTTCCCCAGCTGCCTCAACAACTCCTCTGTCTGTACAAGATGCTAAATTTTCGGGGGCTCGGTCACGGCTGGTGGTACAGTAGCAATGGCGCTTGTGTGTGTGTCTGTTTGTGTGCGCACGTGTAAGCGTGTGTGACGTTAACAGCGGGGCTCAATGTGGAGAGATCAGCCTCTGGTTGTATAAATGCTGCAGCCGCTGATAAATCTTTCATTAGCCTCATCCTAAGATACAAGCCATGCAGGCTCTGCTTTACTCCTGCCACTGCAATTTACCCACACAAACACAAAGACACAACAACAGCAAGTCTCCCTCCCTGCTCTCTTCCTCCCTCTCTCCCTAAGCCATCACCCCCCCTTTCCTGCCTCCCCTCCCCTTGTCTGGTCACTCAAGGCAATATGTGAGCCTCACTCTTGCGAGTCAACGCTTCACGCTAGATGCACAAATAGAAAAAAAGGGAAATCAAAGCACTGATACATGGAGAGGGGGGTTGAAAAAAAACATTTTGTATTTCAAATTATTTCGTGGCTCGTGTTTGTATTGGGCGCATATCAATTCCTCTGGCCCGTTCATGCATTTTAATTCTGTTGCATTAAGTAGGCGTTCCACTTATTTTATTTGTAATCCCCTATATCTGGAGCCTGAAATATTGGCCTGTCAAGGAAAGTGACAAGAGAGAGCGAGGAAGGGAAGAAAGGAAGAAAGCGAGCGAGCGAGAGAGGGGGGGGGGGCAGAAAAAGAAAAAAACACATGGTCACAATGTGAATTTCCAAGAACATCCGAGAATTGCTCTGCAGCTCAGAAAAGCGAGGTAATCTCGTCTTCCACTGCCTGCGATGGCCCCTGCAGGGCCTGTGTGGATGTGGGTGTGCACATGTGTGTGTATATTGTGTACTTCATGACAGGCCGCTGACACCCCATTGGTCAGAATGGTCCAGGCTGCGAGCACCTATCATATCACCTGACCTTTTCCAAAGCCTGCACCCGCCTCCCGTATTTATTATAACCATTTCTAATTTCAACTTTCAATTTTTGCCTCCGTCCTGCAGTCAATTTGCAACTAAATTACATCCCCGCCAAAAAAAAAGAGATGAGACGATTGTCGGACAAGAGACTGCAAACACATTTACAATGCGGCGGGGGGGAGAGAGCCCGCACATCACCATTGATTACTGTCATTTTGAATGTAAATGTATTTGTGTAGCCTGTGTGTGTGTGCAAACTGAAGATCTGTCCTTCCAGTGCAAAGTCGTGTTTTCATCATCACTTTAGAGTGAAAAACATTTGGTTAACCCTGAACGCTCTCTGCGTGGACACTTAGGAACTTTAAATGGAAAGTCCTGTGAGTGGATAATAGTTATTTTGAGGAATGTAATTGTGTTCCAAAAGATACAATCACATGTAACACAAATAAATACAATGGCCAATAGAATTCAAACCCAATCTATAAATTTACGAGAGAAAATCTAAATATCCCTCCGTCTGCAGATGGATTCCTATCCCTGCCCTCAATAGCTGAAATAATTAGACAGAAACAATGGGAGAGAGCGGGTCGGAGAAAAAGACAGGATCAGTGGACTATCCTCTCATTTTCCTTTGTCTCAAAGTCTGCACCCTACACTTAATGACTGTGTCCTTTTTTTTTCTTTCTCCTCCTTTCTGTCCCCCCCCCAATCCCTTCATCCCGACGTTGGGCTCCACCAGCTGCAGCCCAGTGAAGCGGAGGGGCAGAATAAACCTGACACCACCAGCCCCACTCTGCCAATGACAAATGTCTGCACGCGGCAGGACCTTGCTTGATTAGATAAATCAAAAGGTGATTTATGACACTCAACCCCCCTTTTGCATTGCAGGGGGAAGAGAGCGGCACACTCGCCACCCATCTTTATTTGCGACTGTCAATGATGTTTAGGGAGCGGCGCACACACTTGTATACACGCATGCGGGCGCTCAAATGGAGAGTCGCAACAGAGGGAGAGGTGTGGAGGAAAAAGAGGGAAGAACAGGAAAAAAAAAAAAAAAAAATACATGGTAGAGACGGACACAGAAGCCCAGAGCTCTAAACACCTCCGGATATTTCTGTCTCAAATTGTTCCTCAAAACGCAGGACGACCAACAATGCCATCGTAGCTAATGCTTTTCCCGTGGATCTATTTTAGAATCTGCCCTTTTGTGTTGGAAAGGGTAAGACATTTTGTGCAAACTGAACCAAGCAAATGAGATTTTCACACAAACAAGCACGTAATTGAATCCTTATATCTCTCAAACTATGACTTCAGGTGAAATCAACGACATCATCAGGGCCGCGTCTCGCTATGGGCTTTTCAAAAAATAACCGCCGTGCACCTATTGCAATCTTCTTTTCGCCTCTTTCTTTCATTTACAAGCCACAGAACGAGCAGATTCCATTCCTGACATTTCATTTCATGAAAATAAAAAACCCCAGAAACATAGAGAAGAGAGTGGTGGTTGAGGGTGGGGTGGAGGGGGCTGTCAATTAAGAAGGAGCAGGCTGGGTGGCGGCAGCTTGGATTTAGTATTCAATTTAGCTGTCCTGAGCCCTGGCAGACTGGCTAAGGTTACGGAGCAGTAAATCTAGGGAGGAGAGCCGGCCAAAACAGGCCAGGGTGGGCCGGCCGGCATGATTTACTGGCCTGGTGCTCCGAGGTTACGCATTAGGCTGACCCCCGGTCACCTGATAACATTACAGCAACACACTCTGAACCCCAAACTCCCACTGAAGCACTCAGCAGGTCCAGATCTAGCCGGAGGGGAGGAGGAGAGAGAGAGGCCGAGAGAGATAGAGACGGAGAGATAGAGGCCCTCTCTCTCAAACCGCCCCCCCCCCTGCACCCTCTCTACACCCACTTCCACTCCGTCTGTGCGTTCATGGGAAGGGTCCACCACATTAAGTGCCATCCCAAACCAATTAGTGGGGAATGGAAGTGGGTTATAAAAAAACCCCAACAGCGAGTCTGCATCGATGCTGACATACTGACCACGTGCGACGCCTGTGTTGTGTTCGTCACACAACACACTCCGTACAAATTCTGTTCGACTAGCCGCACAATCAGAAACTGCTCAAACTAAGACAGGGATTTAATATTGTCAAACAGATGATAATAACAGGGACTTTTGCAGAAAACAAGCAGCGGAGCTATAAATGAGATGTTGGGAGCATGTTTAATTTGGGAGTAACCATGGTTACGAAACAGTTCCTGTTTCCGCTGAGGAGAGGGAAGTTCACCATATAGCTTTCTGCTGTATTTATACCCTACACCTTCAAGAGGGGTGCGTCATTCAGCTGTGAGTGTGACAACAAACACAGTCACCCTCTGTGACGGAGTGAAGTGTGTCCGATTTGACAAAGGCCCAGAGAGAGACAGAGGGATGGAGGGAGACGAGAGAGGGAGAGACATAGTCGGATGGAGAGGGAGAGAGGAAGAGAGAGATGGTTAAACAACAGCTGCCTTGTAGTTTGTGATTTTTAATGACTACCCTTCCTTTCTGTTCCATCTCCGGCTTGTACGCTCATGAGAGATAAATATGAGCGTGGCCTTGTCACATTTGACAAATCGTCTGAGACATTCAACAAGCTGTCATTACACAGAAAACACACACACACACACACACATGCACAAAGGAATTGCTGCAGGCTCGTAATTAAACATGCTAATATATTTAATATATTTTAATCTCATCATTGAGAGACAGAAAAAGAGCAAAGCTCTCATCTCAAATTGGGCAAATTTGCAAGATGCATGCAAATATAAAAAAAAGAGAGACTGAAGATATTATGAATGTGAACAAGCTAATATGGAATATTTAACATCTCATCTTGTTTGCGTGAGATTCCATTTTGGTACAGCCCTACCTGAACAAGTCAAACATGAACACACAACATTTGTCAGCAGGTAGAGATCAGTGGGGCTGCCGCACAAGATCATTTCCATGCCAGGGTCTTTGTTTAGCCGGACAAAGAAGTGGGCCCCTGAGCCATGATGGCAACATGCGCCATCTACAGTACACAGATAGCACAAAGCTATCTGGAAGTAATCCACATAGGGGACATTTGCATGGAGAATGTAACATGGATTATAATTAATCTAAAGTGACATGGGATTAAAAAAGACATTGTAAATGAAGCAAGGGGAAAAGGCTCTGTGGGCCGGTCGTTCCTTGCCCTTCCCCCCATCTCTCTCTCTCCATCTCTCTCTCTCTCTCTTCCCTTCTCTATCTATCTGCCCCTCTTTGTTTAAAGGATCTTGGTCTTGGAGATGAAGTGCGCAAACACACTGCTCACTTGGTCACACTGTAATCCCTTCCCTGGAGATCTCCACACACACACACACACACACATGCACACACACACATAAGTTCACACACATCGGAACATTTCAAGCCTGCCAGAGATTTGGGGCTGAGGAAGGAGATGCTAAATCTTACTACACTAAGCTGGAAAAAGAGAAAAACAAGAGCCCTGTCTCTGATGATAACCCGAGCATAACAACGCACTACTGACACATCAGAACCCCGGCCATTAGACTTTCTGAAACCTCCCTTTAATCCAAAGGCAAAAAACCCACCAGCAATATTATCATATCTGGATTCCCTCGCCAAACAAGGCGATCCCCCCGGACAAATTATTCACTAAAATAAAAATGCATACAATGCTGCTTTAACAAATAGGTTTCTGACATCTGATGAACTACACTCGGGAACACATACATACGTAAGCACACTTTAAAGTAGGAGGGACATGGACACTTGGCTTTTTTTTTTGCATGTGTGCGGTGGTGTTAAATGACGCTGGCGGTAATATGCGGCAGTAAATGCATGGATGGTGGTTCCCCCCGCCAGTCCGTCAGACAGGCCTGTCAGAGAGATAGAGCTGAAAGATAGATGACTAGCCAAACTAATAGGCCCCAGCCTCACTCAGCTCTCCTTCTGCCTCATTGAGCCTCACATTATGGAGCTAGGTATGGCATGCTAGGGAAAGAGGAGGTGGGGTGGGAGCTTGAGATGGATAGAGGGGTGGGAGTTGGAAGGTGTGTGTGTGTGTGAGTTGGGGGGAGAATGAGTGTGGTGGCAGGGGCGCAAAAGAGAAAGAGGTGGGGAGATATTAGTAGAGGAGGACGAATGAGAGAGAGAGAGAGAGAGAGAGAGAGAGAGAGAGAGAGAAAGAGAGGGAGAGAGGCCCATGAAATGACAGAAAAAAGTGGAGAGAGAGAGAGAGAGAGAGAGACCCCATGCAATATTCATCCCCAGCCATGGATTTCCATCTCATACATAAAAAGATCATATGAATTCTTATTTGGGTAAATCAAATCTAACAAAGCCAGGGCTATCCCGACCACAGCCTGGCAGCGGAGGCATTATGTGCTCGCTACCTCGCCCAAAATAACAAAAACATCCAGCCGTCTTGTACTGATTGTTGCCCCTCCCCGCGTACAACATCGCCATTCTTACAAACAAATAAACATTTTTTTCCTCCCCCCCCCCCCCCCTCCTCTTTTCTCCCTCGTACTCCTTCTCTATCCGAGGTAATGCCTGGTGATAGGGTCACAGATTGGACAACAATTAAGGGATAGACAGAGCCGGGGAAAAATAGGAGAGAAAGAAAAATGAAGGGAGGGTACAGGAGAGAGAGAGAGAGAGAGAGAGAGAGAAAAAAACTAATTTAAGGGTTGCTGGGATGTGGTGCAATATTAGAAAAACATATACACAGGCCCCCCCATCTAATCCCGTGCTTATGAAAAATTAATATGTCATCGGAGAGGGCACAAGAACGAGAAAAGATTAATGCAAGGCGCTTATAAATTACAAGCACGCAAACTGATTTGATTAAAAAATAATCTGGGGCCTGGACATAGCCTGGTAATATCCACAACACTCAACTTATCCCTCTCTCTTTCTCTCCGCTTTTTTTTCCCCCTCCTCTTTTCCTTCTTTCCCACTGTCTCTTCCCCTGTCTCTCTCATTCTCTTTTTCTCTTTCTGTCAGATGGAAACGATTAAAGCGGGTCACATGGAGGCTAGTCAGCAGCGTTCACATGTTACACACACATGTTAGAACCTTTTCTGAGGGAGCGAGAGATGAATGCTAACTTGGAAAAGAAAGGAAGCTTATGGTCATATGTGCTTTTATATATATATATATATATATATATGTGTGTGTGTGTGTGTGTGTGTGTGTGTGTGTGTGTGTGTGTGTGTGTGTGTGTGTGTGTGTCTTTGTGCATGTGGACTCACGGTCAGCTCTCCTGCTGTCAGTCAACTCTCTCTCAGTGAGGTTGAGTCCGTGCCTGGAGGAAGAGCGAGGAGGTCTCTCACCATCCTCAGCAGTCTCTTCTGAAAGCACACACAGAAAAAAAACAACTACATTACCCACAATGCTCTCTAAAATACAGCACTTTGCTGGCCGGGGCTGGGGGCCGCTGAAAAACAAACCTCCCATGATGCTGAAGTTGAGAAATGGAGCAGATGTTTTATCTGATATCGCTGTATCACATTAAAGCCAGTTTGATAATATTCCTGTTTGTACATGTTCAGTTAATCCTCATAAACCCCTTTTTTTTTTTCTCCACCACAAATGTCAAGTGTACTCTGCTGGACAGTGTCTCGCACCGGCGAATAATGCTCCCAGTGACTTGAACAAATGTTGTGTTGAAAATAGCTCTGCCGTGCCACTTCTGGAGGGTGAAACATAATACATCCGTGGCGTGGAAGCAGGGCAGTTGTGCGAGGAGAAAATATGTCCTACTGGGGGAAGTATTTTAGTCATTTTTGGGTGTTTCTTCAGGGGGGACTTTTCAGAAACTTCTATTTAAAGACGAGGCGTGGTGATGTTTTACTTTTCTATGTATTCTCTTCAAAACAAATGTCAGCTATTCTCCTGTTCTTTCTTCAAACCATTCTAATATTTATTTCAGGTTGGACAAATGTTTGTATGAGAACTTACAGGACACAAATTATAAAATGGGTTTGTTTTTTGTATGAATTCTTTGTATATGTTTGGATGCAAATGTTTTATTTGTCACTATATGAAAACCTCCTTCTACAAGCATTATCATGGATAGCCACATAATTTTAATTCTACAAAGTAAATATATAATAAATGTAAAATATAATAAATGTGTCTATCTTCGTGTTTGTGTATTTCTGTATATCTCTGTAAAAAATGTACATGCATGCACACACACATGCACACACACACACACAAACCCAACACACACGTGCAGCTCTGTACTATTAGCAGATTAGCTTGCCCATCTCGGAGAGTTCAGCCCCTTGTTTGATAATTCTGTGTATCTGCAGTGTTCTGCCAGTGGATTAAAGTGTGCGTATGCGTGCATGTGTGAGTGTGTGTGAGCGCAAGTGAGTGTGTGTGTAGGCACAAGTGTGTGTATGTGTGTGTATATGTGTCGCCAGCACAAGCTAACACTAATCCAAGCCGAGCCCCAGCGATCCCTTTCATCCAGCCATCATTTGTCTCCGGCTGGGCTGATGTCACTTTGTAATGAATTTTGAGCAGTCTGAGAGAGGCCAGATAACCAGGCATGCACACACACACACACACACCCTCACACGCGCACACAAATATATATATACACACATATACTACCCTCCTCCATCTCGTGGCTAGCACACACAAATGTAAAATCAAACAGAAAAACTTGCACATAGGTGTCTATTCCCACACACACAGAGTCATATTCACTCACACACACACACACACACAGACCAAAACCGTTAAAAATTTCATGTCTTCTAAACGGGGGAGGGGAGGAAGGGGGGGTGGTCTCTCTCACCACAAACCCCTCACTCTGCAGGAGAATGAAAGGGGAGTGTGTGTCTGTGTGCATGTGTGTTTGAGTGAGTGTGTGTAAAAGAGCTGCGCTCATCAATCCTGCACTGCCTTAATAACCTTATTTTACAGTGCGCGTGCACACACACGCGCACACACTCACAGTCATATTCATAGAAATCAGGCAAAGGGTGCATTGAGGTCAGCTAGCATTTGCATACAATCACTTTGCCCATTGTATGACGAGCACAAGCAGTCTGTAAAAAAAAAAACGACGGAAACATGATATGATTAACCCCTTCCCGTACAGAGAGGTGCACACACACACACACACATACTAAAAACACACAAAGACACAGACAGACACACAGACTAAGCCCTGGCGCCGTTACTTTAAGCGCCAACACATTAAGTGGACATTATATCCAGCATGAAATTTTCATGGCAGAAACTGGCATGTGATTGAAAAATTGCCGTTGTGTGTGTTTGCATTCATGAACACGGTTTTTATTTTTGCACACGCGTTAGTGCCGCACATATTTTTCACATGTGTATACACAGTCAATGTCAGGGTGTAAGTATCCATCCTTCTTGTACGTGTGTGTGTGTGTGTGTGTGTGTGTGTGTGTGTGTGTGTGTGTGTGTGTGTGTGTGTGTGTGTGTGTGTGTGTGTGTGTGTTTGTGTGTAAAATAGGGAGAGACTGGGGCTGCACTCTGCTCCTGATGTTTTATTAATACGTCGGTGACAACGGGGATGAAATATCTCCTGTCAGCCACGAGAGCCTGGACTGCAGAAATTGCAGTTTTCACTGCTGGTGCTGCTGCGGCGGCGTCTATCTTTGTATTTTAATTCACCCCACCTCCATATATATTGAAGGGAAGGATAGTGTGTGTGTGTGTGTGTGTGTGTGTGTGTGTGTGTGTGTGTGTGTGTGTGTGTGTGTGTGTGTGTGTGTGTGCGCGTGTGCGTGCGTGCATGGATGTTAATGGTTCTGAGAAAGTCCTTCATCGCTGGTTTGTCTCTTTTCTCTACACATGACTTTTGTCCGGTGCCAAGGAAAAAAAAACACAAATGGCACAAATTGAACAGCGTGTGTTTTGCAGAAGAGTGAGAAAAGACAGGAAGGGAGAAGGGTCAAAACATAGGGGGGGGGGGGGCAACAAGCTCTCAAAGATCTCACACATTGCAAGGTCGGGACAATGTCTCAATTTGAAAATCTCAAAAAAGAGATTGTTTCTTGAATGTAAAATCATATTCCATTACTTCTATTTAAAACCCTGTTTTCAGATAACAGGCTACAGGTTAAATGTATGTATTACTTATTCACCATATTATCACTATTGTTATACAATATTAATATTATAACAATATGCACATATTTAATTTCATATTATGTACCCTGAATTAAAAAAATTAAACTATATGACAAATGAATGATTATTAACATTATCATCCATGCAGCCACTGCAAATCCTGACAATAATCAAGCTTATTGCACATAAAACATCAACTCATCTTTATTAGACTCTGAAAGATTAATTTGTATGACTTGACATGATATGTGCATGAAAAGATTCGACATCTGCAGTGGATAAAGTGCATGTGAAACACTCAGCTTTTCTTAAGGAGGACAGTGAGGGAACGGCGGATGAGGGTAGTGTGTGAAAGTGGTCATAGCTGCACCCGGTGCTTGATCATAAAAGGACTAAACCACCGTCTAAATGTAACCTCTAGGGGGCACTCTACCTGTGGCCAGATAGGACACAAGAGAAAAGAGAGACAATGAACAGAGAGAAGTAAAGAGAGGAAGGAATGAGGCTAGAGAGTGGGTGAAGAAAGAGAAAAATTGAGGGGGGAGAGGAAGAGGAGGGGGTGATCATCTGGGCCTCATCAGTGTTTTTTTTTCTCACTCCTTTCCCCTTCTAGTCGGTTAGATCTGTGGTGTGTGTGTGTGTGTGTGTGTGTGTGTGTGTGTGTGTGTGTGTGTGTGTGTGTGTGTGTACGTGCGTGCGTGCATGTGTGCATACAGGGAATGTGTTTCCACACTGAGGACATTCCCAGACGAGCTCTCTCAATACATCAGCACAGCGTCTGCCCTCTGACTGACCCTGACAGTTACACACCACATGAGTGTGTACGCGAGTGCGCGTGCAACTGAGTGTTGCGCACATGTTTGTGTGCGTGTGTGTTGTGTGGTTGTGTGCCATTGATCAAGTGAGTGAGACAGTGACTGCATGTGTTTGCATGTGAGTTGTCATGTGCAAGCGTGTGTTCCTGTGCGAGAGAGAGGGGGAGAGAGAGAGAGGGAGAGAAAAGAAAGAAGAGAGAGAGAAAGAGAGAGAGAGAGAAAGAGAGAGAGGGTTCTGCGGCAGGGACTCTTAACCATCAACTTAATCGCTACCAGAGGACGCAGAGAGCAAAACTTTCGCAGTCACCTTCCACTGCCTCTGTGCACATCCATACACACGCACACACATGCACGCACACACACATACACACAGGGAGTGGGTCAGGCTGTGCAGGGTGTGTGATTTTGGCAGCCTGGTGGGACTCTCTTTGATGTGGGTCGGTCGGAACATTAAAGCTGGCCGGTGAGCTCGAGCTAACCACAGCCCATGGGTCTGATTACCCTGCAACCAACACCAGCCTATATTTAACTGTTAGAGAGGAAGAATAATTAAGTGACTCCTGATCAGGGACACAAGCAAATCAGTTCGGTTTAAGATTCAACTAGTGGCCAATGTGACCGGTTTTCTTCCCCGGGTGAAGAACTTTTCTTGTTAATCTGACAAATAACACAATCTGATTTATACCCGATCTGAGAGGAAATAGGATGATCTGTATGATTTCAGCACAAATATTCCAGCTACTCCACGTCACTTCAAATCATCAAAATCAGAAAATCGAATGAAAAGTTCAGGACAGATAAGTGCAAGGGGATATAGAGAGAGAGACACGCAGAAAGAGATGTTTGGAACGAATAAATGAAGGAACAGACATATGGGAGATGGAGGCAATGGAGGATGTATTGAAAGTGTCAGCGCAGTGTGTTTGTGTGTGTGTGTGTGTGTGTGTGCCCTCTAGCTGTATAATGACCTGCTCTGAGATCACTCTCTCTCTCTCCCGTCTCCCCCTAAGGGCCCATAACCACCACGCCGGGTCATTATGTGCCCGGTGGAGGACTCAGTAGTACAGCACACAACCGTAGAGCGATGCCACGCCGGGGAAACTGGACACGGGGGCTCCAAAATGGCTGAATTCATTAGCTGGGGACGAGCTGCCTCTAATTTGCTTCCTTAGGGCGAGGATGGTGCTCATTAAAGGGGTAAAAAAAATCCCTTTTCTTACATTATTGTTTATCTTAAATCATAGACGCTATGAAAGCGGAACATCAACTGCAGCCATAATTGCTGCCAAAGAAAACAACATAAGGAATATATGCGAAATGCTCCGACAACTATAGAATGAGAAAGTCACTTTATAGCTGTTATGACTCTGTACGCTGAATTATTAGCAGCACTGTTGTGTTGTGTATATTTAAAAACAATAATAAAGACCAGATACGGCGCACGTCTTTATACGTCTGTTGGAGCAATGCAGCCTTAATGTTTTTTGCGTAACACCCATGACGGCCATGTCTCCAGCACTTAGCCGTGATGTTGACGATGATTTCTTGGTACAACTCTGGTCATGTCCCCTGTGAGACCGTGTTTGCATGTGTGCATGTGCGTACGAGCAATGGGGGCCCTGTGATGTCACATTCCTGCGCCCCGCGCGTGGCTCTAGTTTGGCCTCTAGGTTTTAAAGGGGAAAGCTTTGAAACATTACACCGTCCCACACAGTCGCAGCCATGTGCACACACGGAGACACACACATGCACACACACACACACACAGTCAAGGGCCAGTGGTAATACTGCCAGAGTAATAACCTTACAGACTTACTGATCTCCCTCCCTCCCGTTCTCTCACCCTCAAATCTTTATTTACCCTGCTCTCCCTCTTTATCCCCCCCCCCCGCTCTCTCCCCTTGCTCTCCCCGTACCTTTCCCCCCCGAATTTCAGCGCGTTTAACAAGCATTTAGATCTTAACCAGATGTTGTTAATGTAGCATGTCTAAAATACTAAACATCAACCCAGCGGAGAGGGGCTACAGCTCCTGCACAGGGCCTGGGAATAACTGACACACACACACACACCCGTACATGCTCACTCACACACACACACACACACACACACACACCTACACATGAAACCCTCTGCGCGTAACACACATATACTCCCACACAGCGCTCGATGGATTTCATGCACAGAGGTCCACGGCCCACATGCTAACATGTAAATACACACACACACCAGTACAAGCAAACACACATGTTTCCATGCACACGCTCCAGTCCACCCACACCCACCCATTTATTGCCTAAAACACAAGAGAACTTATTACACCAGCAAAAAAATAAATAAAAAGGATCTATTGTTTTCAGGTTGACTCTGAAACCCAGACAATGGGATTGTCACTTTTAATACGCTCCTGGTGTGAATGTCAATAACTTGAACTGACAGAATAAGCTGAAGTAAAAAAAAAAAACGACTTTTGTGGAAAAACGCTTGTATCAGCAGCTCCAAATTTGCTTTGTTGTTGTCAATTACAACTTCCTGAGACACTTCATTGTATTTTCTTCTTCGCTCAAATTGCCCGCTTCGCTGTCTCGCAGGCGACTGACAAAACACCTCTTTTGAAAAAGAAAAAAAAAAAGGAAAAAGAAAAAGAAGAATCATATGAATAAACATAGCCAAGATTAAAGGCTTGTGTGTCTTGCTTGCTGCGTAGACAGAAACTGTTGTTTCGTGTTAAGAGGGGTTTCGTTTTCGGGCGCTGTGAGCACTGGGGGGGGGGGGGGGGGGGATGATGCTAATGATTCTTTAATAGCAAATACAAAAGGTTTTTCACAGGACAAAAGTATGGCTTCAAAAGGTTCAGTAGTGGGAGAAAGAAATTGCTGCACCTGGCCTCATACAATGGGCTCACACACCTACTGTACACCTCCACAAGCGTACACACACACACACACACACACACACACACACACCTGCATCTTACACAACAGCCATATTGCTTTTCCGCTGTTTGAAACACCTTAGGCCGAGTAGGTGAATTGAGGAGGCGGCACGGCAAGCTTACTGAGGGATTTAGGAATAATTTGAAACGAAGATTCCTCTCCTCTGTTTCATCTCCCCCCGTCTCTTTCTCTTTATTCAGTTCTTCCCGGTCTTTTTTATGATTCCTCTGTCCAATATTTATCCAGCCCCTGATTATAAACATCTGGCCTGTGGGGCAGCGCGCACAGCGGCAGCTAAAACACACACACACACACACGCACACACACACACACGCACGCACACACACACACGCACACACACACACACGCACACACACACACACACACACACACACACACACACACTCAGGGTCGCACACATAGTGGAAATATCGCACACGCTCGCCAACGTGACCCTGTCAGGTCCAGGATGAAGGAGGTGGGAGGGAGAGAGAGAGAGAGAGAGAGAGAGAGAGAGAGAGAGAGAGAGAGAGAGAGAGAGAGAGAGAGAGAGAGAGAGAGAGAGTCGGACAAGACAGAGACGGAGGAAGAACTAGGAGCTGAGGGTTAATGGCCTTCCCATCTCTGTGATAAGAATTCATTCTGTTCTATTACCAGCACTTACCTACAGAGGCTGTTGTCTTTCCCCTCTCTCTCTCTCGCTCAAAAACACACACACACACACACACATACACACACTTGCACAGCGAGGGTCTGAGATCGATAGATGAACCTAATGAAGAAAGCAGCTGTTTCTCGGCATACCTGCTCGACTCTATCAGCCCAACAAGATCTCCCAGATGCATTCATCTGTCTATCTATCTATCCATCTGTCAATCTATTTTTATATCTTTTTTCGCGCAGATATCCATCCATATACCTCTCCTATCTGTTCCTCTTTGCCTCCATTTATCCCCCCTATCTGTCCATCCATCACTACACTGGTAAACAAAGATACCAGCAGGGTAGATATAGTTTCCAATTGACCAGGCCGGTCCTTGTCATGTATTCAAGGTTTATCTATTTTTCGGGAACTAATACAAGGCCTGAAAACGGGGAATCTAATAAAATGGCTGCCATGGTTTAAGATAATAGCTGGATGTGTGCGTGCGTGCGTACGTGCGCGTCTCTATGCTTAAAATAGGCCTGTGATGGGCTGTGGCCAAATGGATAATGCTTAAACAGATCTTTATCCTATTGGGCTACTGTCCCGTTTTCAGCCGCATAAAAACCATCTGCTTTCAGCGCCACCAAAAACAAGACAGTAATCCTGGACGGGAATCAAAGCGAGGGGAGAAGATGGAAAGGACAGTCATAAGAAAGTCACGTTGCGATTAATTTACTCATAAAAGTGAGGAATTTAGCAAAACAGAAACTTCACCAGTAAGAGTTTTCATTTTTATATGTTTTCATGCAAGCTACACTCAGTATGTTCCTCTTAGCTCGGATAATAGCTTGTTTGTGTGAATTACACATAAAGAAATATGGCGGAGAAGAAATTACTCCAGGTTTCCATTCATTCAATTCAATGCTTTTCTATGTCTGCATTCCTTATTGATGGGGGCTACAGTTTAGCCCGCAGCACCACATCGCTGCCATTAGCACAGAACAATTTCATATACTGACAATGAGTCCATGTGACCGGTGTCTTTTTGCTATTGAGGAGAAAACAAAAAATCTGCGCATCATCAGGGCCTCATTGTGTGCTGAGGTAGGGGACTCTTAGAATAGAGTCACGGAAGAGAACAAGAAATATCTCCAAGACCCAAATATTCATTAGGTTGCTCAGAACCATCGAGAAAATGAGACGCCACATGGAACCTGCAACACACAGGCACGTGTGCTCACATGCAACAGGCGCACACATGAATGCACGGACCGGGGGCAACTGCCCCGGAGATGGTATTCACAGACGGTTACAAATAAGGAGTGTTGGCTTTCCTCTGACTTTCTCAAAAACATGCAAAAAATGTCCATTTCATTACTGGCTAAACAATGTCATATGGGCCCCCACTGGCCCTAATAGAAGCAGACAAAGACAGAGCAGCACACATATGCTTCGAATAAATCAGATTACTGGGGGAGAGTGGGGGAGAGAACAAGTGAGAGAAAGAGGGAAAGAAAGAGAGACACCGCCAGACACTTAGAGGATTGACAATATTCCCTTTTCTTGCTACCTCCACCCCTCCCGCCTCCTCCTCCTCCTCCTCCTCCTCCTCCGTCTCCTTCCCCTCACTTTCTTAACTCTCCCCCTCCAACCCTCCCAGCAGGATCTGTTTTAGATTTGAGCCAGTGCAAGAGCCATATCTCTACCTTATCTCTGCTAGCCGTCAGAAAACAGAAAGCTCCATGTTTCCATGCATTAGACTCCCGGCCCCTGACACGCCACTTGGAAATCTCACAGCCCCTAAAAATGGCTGAGCGGGAAAAATAAAACAGCGAGGATATCGCTTAATCGAATGAGATGCATGTTACCAGGTTGCATTGATGTTTTCTTTGGGAGGGGAGTGCACAATGATACGGTGTCGTATCAAAGAAAATGAAGGACGGAAATGCTTTTTTGGGGGGGGGGGATTGTGATGACAAATGTCGCCCCAAAACCAAGAAAAAAAAAATGTGACGACTGTTTTAAGAGCGGCGCAGCGTCAAGTGTATCTGAAAAGCTATCAGAATTTAAGGGGCTGTGACATTTTTTACCCTCCGAGCATCGATCTCCATCAAGATATTCCTTTGTGTTTTTTTAGCTCCAATTATGCCAAAGCACTTCTCCGATGACTGTAAAGGGAAGTATTGATTCTACTTAAAGTTGTAACAAAAAGGAGAAAAGCATAGACATGGTGGGGGAATATGTTAACAATTTGAGAAAAGGAGGGAAAATCTATATTCAAATGACTTCTCATATTGATTTATAATTAGGTCTTAATTGCGGCGAGGCTTGGACTTTCAAACTGCCCTGTGACAATACCCTGGGATGGAGACAGGGAAACATTATTGATACACTTTAACAGTGGTGGTCACCAAGACATTGATCCAGGCCGGTTCTTGCGGTGCCTTTGGCGCGCTCCGAGGATCTTAGTGCACGTGCCAGTGAGGAAACGCACACATGCCAGTGAGGAAAGACGCACTTACACTTGCATGCACACATGCACATATGTAAGTGAACTAACACAGGGTGTGTAAAGATGGGGGGGTGCCTTATCTGCAAACTTGACACTGAATACAGAATGAGTGTGTGTTCGCATCTGTGTGTGTGTGTGTTGTAATTCCACCATTAGGTGTGGAACTGATTGATGGTTGGTGGAGATATCATTCTGGACAAAAAAGTGTGTGTGTGTGTGAGATTATTAAAGCTAACATTTTATATCCCATTCCATTTACTTGTTATTTGTGTGTTTGTCATCTCCACCTGTGCCTCAGCCCATGTGGTTATTTGTGTGTGTTCATGTTCAAATTCATATATGTGTGTGTGTGTGTGTTTATTTAAGCCAGTATAACTTGTTTTTATATCCCACTGCATTTACTTGTGATTGGTGTTTGTGTGTTTGTCATCTCTTCATGAACCTCAGCCCCATGTGGTAATTTGTGTTCATGTTCAAATACATATGTGTACACGTGGGTGTGGGTGTGTGTGTGTGTGTGTGTTTGTGTGTCCCCACGGGCCCAATCAGGTATCAGATACCTTTTGTTTTGGGAGCTCATTGATGGATGAAATCTTTATCTGTGCTATTGATCAGGAGGACGCGGGTCCTAAACTGTCTGTCTAGCTGCCTGCCTGCTCCAGCTCTAACAAGATTGCCAGGGCTGAGTATATCAGTTAACATTTAATCAATGGCAGCTTAAGACACTGGGGCTAAGGGAAAGAAGCCCCCCGCTTCAGCCCCCTGCCCCAAACCATTACCCGGGATTGAAAGGGGGCTATATGTGTGTGCGGGTTCCAGATGATTACAAGGGATTGGGTCTGGTTGATCACATGTCTTCGGGGGACAGAGGTGTGTGAATGTTTGCGTCAGTGTTTACAGGCAGCCGAGTGCCGGCTTGTCGATACACGTTAATATGTCAAAAATGCCAGAGGGGGTGGTATGTGTTAGGCTGCTTGTGCCGCTCCGAAGAAAATAGGAAAAACTCGATGAAGTGACGGATGTGTTAGAAAAATCACCATTCAAATCAAGTGAAGGCTTCAAATTGAACATGCCCGTGTGAAAAACACACACACACACACACACATACACTACAGTGGAAAGATATGATATATTAGGCAACGTGTGATTTTTTTTTACTGCTTTGCTTGCAAAAAGCGCCCTCATGGTAAAATGCAAAAAAGGACAGTCAGCAAAAAAAGAGATATCAGTCAGACTTTTTTTTCCTCTCTCTTGCTTTTAATTTTACCATCAGCTCATCTTACTGTAAATGAAACCCCATCAGATCTAAGAGGCAGATCCTTCATCTCCCGTCTCCAATTTTTTCTTTCATTTTCTTCTTCACGCTATCTCCTGACCTCATCATCATCATCGAATCTCATTTTGAGAGAATTAAAGATGTACTTACAATATTTGCCAATGCACTGGGTACTTCTGTGTTTGTGTGTGTGTGTGTGTGTGTGTGTGTGTGTGTGTGTGTGTGTGTGTGTGTGTGTGTGTGTGTGTGTGTGTGTGTGTGTGTGTGTGTGTGTGTGTGTGTGTGTCTGTCTGTCTGTCTGTCTGAGAGAGAGAGAAAGAAAAGGTTAAGAACCAGAGAGCTGGTGTGCATGTGTACATCTGTCTAGGGGTTGCTCTGACGGGGGAAACCCCTCTCAGTCGCTGCCTTTCGTCCAAAGCCTGGGAGATTCCCACCACCAAAAATCAATGTGTGTGAGAGCATATGTGCGCCTCTGTGTGTGTGTGTGTGTGTGTGTCAAGGTTTTGTAAGACAAATCTCTCCAGCATGCGCCGCTTTAGTGCTATTGAACCAGGCTTCGATCACTCGGCCACTGTGAATAATGCAAGGGAGGCTACTGCTCACTTACAGCACAGGATGCCTGCATGTGTGTGTGTGTGTGTGCGTACACGGGGTGTGTGTGACAGGATGGTCCTTTCTCCCTTCTTGCAAATGCAACAGGGCAGTTGTTCGGTGCTCCTCCACTTGGCCCTCTTAATCTCGTGTCAGATACAGGAACTCCCACATTGATACTGTCTCTTCGGGTGTGTGTGCAACATGTGCGTGCGCGAGTGTGTGTGCGCGCACGCTGGAGGCTCCTACAGTAGACGGAGAGAGCTTAACTCAAGCAGACAGCTCAGGCCTGCACTTTGACACACCCTGACTCATTACATACAGCCGGCACACAGCGGAGCATTGTCATTAAAAAAGACAATTAGATATGAAGTCAAGGGAGCATCGCTTACACACACATGGACACACACGCCTGCAAAAAACGCACAGCGCGGGGATATATAGGTGAACGTGCCCTCGTCTTCATATCCCCAGGTATGTGAAGCGGAGATATTAAAAATAAGGATGTTACAGAGTAATTAAAATGATTCCGAATGATGAGCGTGTGTGTGTTTGTGAGTGTGTGTGTTTTTTGCGTGTGTTTCTGTTAATTAAGCTGAATGATTTGATATGACACAAACCACAATGCTTTAATGGTGTCCTGTACTTGATGTGGCTGGAG
This sequence comes from Hippoglossus hippoglossus, assembly GCF_009819705.1. Lineage (NCBI taxonomy): Eukaryota > Metazoa > Chordata > Actinopteri > Pleuronectiformes > Pleuronectidae > Hippoglossus > Hippoglossus hippoglossus. The sequence goes on along the minus strand of NC_047170.1, from coordinate 8,973,620 downwards.
GGGACAGTTGATGGGGAGGATAGAGGGAGAGATGGGGCCACACACACACAAACACACACACACGGACACACGCACAGACAGATACAGCTGCTCATTGGCCCTGCCTGAGAGGAACATCTCTTTTTGAGACATAATTATCTGTGTCATCACTTATGAGGCAATTAAACAAACATCAGTTCCTATTTCCTCTCCCTCCATCTCTCCGTATTCCACTTCCTCATCCTCTTCTCTCCTGCCATCTGTGCCGCTCCTCTGCTCTTTTATTTTTTTATTTTTTATTTAATCTCCTCCTTGCTCCTCTCCTCTCCGAAACACCCCCCCACCACCACCACCAACCTACCCCCTCTCTCCTGTGCGACTCCAGACAAGGTTTCAATTTCAGCATGCTGATTGTCTCATTGCCGACTCCATGCATGTCTAACACTTACTGGCACTCTGGGGACCGGCAATACACACCATAGAATGCCTATTACACTCCCACATGTTTCTGGCGAGTGTGAGTTCATGTTTTGCGCCCATGTGTGTGTGTGTGTGTGTGTGTGTGTATGTGAGTGTGAGTGTGAGTGTCTTTTTGTGTGCAAAGGGGTGATGAGGGTGTAAAATGGCTATTACGCTGAGAGTCTGGTCTCTCTTACACTGGAGAGAATTCTCTGCCGCCTAAAGAGCAGAAAATTGCAACGCTCCTCTTCCTCACTCTCCATTAACCTGCTTTTGAAACAAAGGCCTGGCCAAGGTGTGTGTGTGTGTGTGTGTGTGTGTGTGTGTGTGTGTGTGTGTGTGTGTGTGTGTGTGTGTGTGTGTGTGTATGTATCCTTGCCCATTAGCCCTATATATGCGGCATCATGGGTAAAGCAGCTTGTGGACCCGACCGAGCAGAAACAGCAGAAATTCTCTTTGTTTTCTGTTGTACTTACTGGCTCGGTGCCGGCTACACGATATATATATATATATCCGTCCAAAATTTCACAAAATGTATGTTTTTATGCACCTGAATGAACTTGTCACCCATTTTCTTTTTCTCTCCGTAAGAAATGTCAAAGGCAGATGGCATCTTGTGAAGTGCTTCGTGATGACTAAAGCAGCAGGCATATTTGTATAATTTGCACAAAGACATCCACATCAAAGCACAAATCGAGACCCGAGCTCATTCAATGGATTTTTATCAGTCTATCCATTTCTTGTGGCACCCCCCGCCCACCACCACCCTCCCTACATCCTCTTTCCTCTCTCTGTCACATTCCTCTTTCTTTCTCTCTCTATTTTCAGAACGTTATTAGGACATGATAAAAGCAAAAAAATAAAAGGGGGGGGATGTCATGACACGGGACCCCCTGTTAGCATTAGGAGGTGGGAGAGAGCAGGAGAGAGAGAGCGAGAGAGAGAGAGAGAGAGCGAGAGAGAGAGAGAGAGAGAACGAACGAGAGCAGAACGAGGGGGGTGGAGGGGTATGTAGGGGGTTTCGGGGGTGAGGAGAGGAGAGGAGGGCGGTGGGGGATGAAAGAGATTTGTCTGGAAATGATTGCTCACAAGGCACTGATTCTCTGCTTTAATCTCGCACAGTGTGCTCAAATTTCCTATTAGGGAGATGAAGAAAAAGGGGAGAGAGAGAGAGAGAGAAAGAGAGAGGGAGATGGGTCTTGTTCACTAAAGGTGGGGAGGTGAAAACTTCGCATGTCTCTCTGTGCTGACAAAACATACGTTTCCCTTATTCTGGAAGGAGAAGCCAGAAACCGCATTAATTCAATTTTCTGTACACTTGCTGTCTTGGTTTTTTTGGCAATTTGTCGTCACAGAACTGCTGGAGGGTCACACACACACACACACAAACACACACACACACACACACACACAAACATATGGAGAACAAGCCACTGACAGCTGCTGGAGCTGCAAAGCTTCCTCCGGGCAGTGACGATTAGCCTTGGCTATAGGTAATCAATAGCTGCTATCAATTGCAAACCTCCTATTGATAGATGAAGTAAAGGAAGGGAGAGGAGAGTGAGGAAGAAGGGGAGGAAATGGGGAAAAAACCTTCTACCTGAATATCTCCTGGCGTAATGTTTCGGCTTTTTTTTAACCTCCTCTTTGTGTGTGTGTGTGTGTGTGTGTGTGTGTGTGTGTGTGTGTGTGTGTGTGTGTGTGTGTGTGTGTGTGTGTGTGTGTGTGTGTGTGTGTGTGCGTGCGTGCGTGCATACAGGCTGCCTTAAATGTCCATCTGTGAATTGTATCATCGCAGTCCCGAGATTAGCGGCTGCTTGGGCCCGGCGAGCACATTGCCTGGTTACCGCGGCTCCGGCTCCACACCACCCTCCTCCCATCAGCGGATTGTTTGTCTTAATGCTATGTGACATGACCCATTGTTTTGTCCATCTGTGGTTAAGAGTCAATGGACACTGGGTGTATGAGGGTATCGAGGGGAGAAAAGAATGGAGGTGAGGGAGAGGAGGAAAAATAAAGAAGGCAGGGGGAAGGAGGGGGGGGGGGGAAGGCAGGAGAGAAATAAAAAAGGAAAGAAACAAGATAGGGGGACAAGAGCTGAGAGGTGAAAAAAAATATGGACAGAGAAAGAGAGGAAGGTAAAACATGCGATAATGCTGTGATTTCAATATGGCCCTTCACATTCACCACTTCCCTCTCCAGGACTTTCCATATGGCGCGGGGCCTGGAGCGCTTTGTGATATCACCGATTGTGAGAGACGTCCTGGCCCTGAGACGCCAGCTCCCCTCTTCAAAGGGCCAGAGTCATATTTACTATGCGTCCTCAGAGCCCCGAGGCTTTGTATTGTAAATAAGACTAACGTGGCATTGGTCAGGTATGCTAATTCAGATAATCAGCGCAATTTCTGTAAATTATAACTGTCAGTGCGGTGGGCACAGAACCTTGGCGGAAAACATGAGGGAACAATTTAGCCCGGGTAATACCCCTCCACCGAAGAGCTGCTCAACTCAAAGAAAAACAATCGGCCTGAGCCCATATACCGCCCCGACACACCATTTCAAAAATAGTTTATGGTGAACAAGGCTCTTTTTTTTTTTCTCAGAGGCACAAGTCAGCCTGCTGCCCTCTTTTTTTTCTATGTGCACACACAGACCGCAAAGTAATTATAATTTGCTTGGATGGAATTATTCAAAAAATGACCACATCTTTTACGCTCAGCCATAGAGAATATGGTTTTGGGAAATTTGGGGGTAAATTGCTACTTGCCGAAAATATAATAATACACATATATGTATGTGTCGTATTTTGATTTGACAAATGATTTAAAATGCAGCGTATTGTCTCCAACTAATTGCACAGCAATAAAAAGAATGACATACTTCAGGAAAACTCCTCTCGGATAAAGATCACATCACTCTCATAAGAATAGTTTCTTTTTCCCAGGAACTGCCTCTCACACATGCTCGGCACATAGAGTGACATTCCCAAGTTTTTATAATGCGAGGAATGGATTTCAGTGACTTCCTGGTTCACAGCA